>NC_135955.1:99147225-99489100 GCF_053455715.1 Rhinoraja longicauda | reverse complement strand
TTAAAAAAATAACTGGCAACTAGGCATCAAATTATTAATTTCTTTTAAGGTGCTCATGATCAAGAATGGGACCAAGAGCAGACAGATTCGCAATGGAATGACCTCCTGCGCGTGTCATGGTGTCAGGATGGCAACTGGTAGCGCTGCTGCCTAACTACATCAGAGAAGTGGGTTAAATTCTGACCCTGGGTGCTGTCTGTGCAGAGTTTGCACGTTCTCCCTGTGACAGCATGGGTTGCTTCCGGGTGCTCCCAGCCCTTAACATCAGCAAGATGAAAGAGTTGGTTGTTGACCCAAGTAAGCGAGTGCATCGTCACTCGATTGGCATCTGGGAGTGGAAGTATCATCAAGGATGCCTGCCACCCTGGCCATTCACTTTTTCTCTCCTTTCTTCTGGAAGATGATGCAGGAGCTTGAAAGCCAAGACACCCAGACTTATGAACAGCCTACAGGGTGGAAACAGGCCCTTCAACCCAACTTGCCCACAACGACCATCATGTCCCAGCTACACAAGTCCCACCTGCCAATGTTTGGCTCATATCCCTCCAAACCTGTCTTATCCATGTACCTGTCTAACTGTTTCTTAAACATTTGAACAATACCTGCCTCAACAACCTCATCTGGCAGCTTGCTCCAAACACCCACCCCCCTTTGTGTGAAAAAGTTACCCCTTAGATTCCTATTGAATCTTTCCCCCTTCACCTTAACCCTATGTCTTCTGATCCTCGATTCCCCAACTCTGGGCAAGAGACTGTGCATCTAACTGATCTATTCTTCTCATGACTTTATACAGCTCTATAAGATCTCCCCTCATCTTCCTGTGCTCCAAGGAATAGCAACCCAGCCTGCTCAACCTCTCCCTACAGCTCAGACCCTCAAGTCCTGGCAACATCCTCTTAAATCTTCTCGGTACCCTTTCCAGTCTGGTTTATTATTGTTACATGTACCACGATAGAGTGAAAAGCTTTTTGTTTGCATGTTATTCAGTCAAAAGGACTACACGAATACAATCAAGTCATCCACAGTGTACAAAGTTTCCCCAGTTATGTCAGACTCCTGCACCAACCGCTTTTCATACCCTGCAGGTGCAGCCATGTACTCTTACTCTTAACTTTATCCCATTCCATTATTGCACCTTAATATCTTGGCAATATTCTTCCAAATGCATGAAAGTATTGCACCATTCTGCTATCCTTAACGGTGTATTTATCATTACGGTATGTATACGGATTACTCTGCGAACTTCCCATGAACGAAGAATTTTATTGTACCCTTTCTTCTTCCTCTTATTCTCTCTCTCTCATTCCCACAAACTCCATTCCCTCTCTTACTCTCTCTCACATCCCCAGCAACTCCTCTGATTCTTTTGTCACCTACCTTCACGACAGGGTCATTTCTAGTCACCAATTAATCTGCCAGCATGACTTATGGTTGTGGGAAGAAACCAGAGCACCCAAAGAAAACCAAGGAAATTATATGCATTCTCCACATGGACAGCACTGAGGCCAGGAGCAGCGTGAGCAGCCCTGGAGCAGTGAGGCAATGGCATCAACTGCCACATAGGTACCATTGTTGTCT
The DNA here is from genome assembly GCF_053455715.1 of Rhinoraja longicauda. NCBI lineage: Eukaryota > Metazoa > Chordata > Chondrichthyes > Rajiformes > Arhynchobatidae > Rhinoraja > Rhinoraja longicauda. The sequence continues at coordinate 99,487,522 of NC_135955.1, read as the reverse complement.
TTTCATTTGTCATCAACTCCAATCTAGTTTAAATTCAAAATACTATGTTTAGATAGCATGCAAAACAAAGCTTTCCACTGTACCTCGGTACACATAGAAACAATAAACCAAAACTTACAGCATAGAAACAGGCTCTTCAGCCCACTAAGTCCAAACCATCGATCACTCGTTCACACTAGTTCTATGTTATCCGTCATTCCTTACACATTAGGGGCCATTTTTATAGAGTTCAATTAACCTACAAACCTGCATGTCTCTGGGATGTGGAGGAAACCAACGAAGTAATAGGGAAAACATACAAACTCCATACGGGCTGCAGAAGTCAGGATTGAACCCATGGCTCTAGTGCTGTGAGAGAGCAGCTCTACCAGCTGCGCCACTGTGCCACGCTAAATCCAAAATCAATAATGTTTGCACCATTTGGTTCCTCGGTCATGGTGTCTGAGCTCCTGGAACTATGGCTGTAAGTTGAGAACGTGGTGCCTACTTGAAGTACAATAGATTTTATGTGGTCTTTACTTCATGCTACAGCCAACCTCAAAACCGCACAAAAATATATCTGATGCACTGTTGAACTGTGGAGTAGCAGCACCATCTAGTGGAGAGCATTTTTTTGTTAATCCTGCCATTGTTACAGAAAGAAAAGTTAGATCTCATCTGGAATTAATTACACCACCACGTGCTATTAATGTAGCACAGGGATTTTCTTGGTCATGTGATAAAGAGAAATGGGGTTTGATAGTGCAGAAATATAATAGAGAAGTAGAACCAAGGGACTGCAGATGCTGGTTTACGAGTGGTGTGCCACAGGGTTCGGTGCTGGGCCCGTCACTGTTTGTCATCTACATCAACGATTTGGATGAGAACATACAGGGCAAGATTAGCAAGTTTGCTGATGATACAAAAGTTAGTGGTTTTGCAGATAGTGAAGATGGTTGTGAACGATTGCAGCAGGATCTGGATCGATTGGCCAGATGGGCGGAGGAATGGTTGATGGAATTTAATTCAGAAAAGTGTGAGGTGTTGCATTTTTGGATGTCAAACAAGGGCAGGACCTACACAGTAAATGGTAGGTCTCTGGGTAGTGTTGTAGAGCAGAGGGATCTAGGAGTACAAGTGCATGGTTCCTTGAAGGTCGAGTCGCAGGTAGAGAAGGTGATCAAAAAGGTTTTTGCCACTTTGGCCTTCATCAGTCAGAGTATTGAGTATAGAAGTTGGGAGGTCATGTTGTAGTTGTATAAGACGTTGGTGAGACCGCATTTAAAATATTGTGTTCGGTTCTGGGCACCATGTTATATGAAAGATATTGTCAACCTTGAAAGGGTTCAGAAAAGATTTACAAGGATGTTGCCATGACTAGAGGGTGTGAGCTATAGGGAGAGGTTTAGGCTGGGGCTCTATTCCATGGAGCGCAGGAGAATGAGGGGAGATCTTATAGAGGTATACATAATCATGAGAGGAATAGATCCTGTATAACAGTATAACAGTATAACAGTATAACAGAGCTTTATTTGTCGTTCGGTACCGAAGTACCGAACGAAACTACATAGCAGTCACAGAAAAAAAAAAAGAACACAAGACACATAACCCCAACACAAACGTCCATCACAGTGACTCCAAACACCCCCTCACTGTGATGGAGGCAACAAAACTTCCCCTCTCTTCCCCACGCCCACGGACAGACAGCTCGTCCCCGACCAACCCGCACAGTCCCCGCACCGGGCGCTGAAACGTCCCGCGGCCGAACCGGGCGATGAAAGGCCCGCGACCAAGCCTTGCGCAGCTAAGTCCCGTGGTCGAGCCGCACCGGGCACTGTTAAGTCCGCAGTCCAGCGATGAAAAGCCCCGCAGTCGAGCTGCACGTGGCGGCGCCTAACGGCAGCGGCTGACTAGCAGTCTGTCCGTCTTTTTTTTGTTGAGTGTCGGTGTTGGGATGGTTTTTGTATATTTTTTTGGTTGTGTATGTGTGGGAGGGGGTGGTGGGGGTGGGTGTGGGAGGGGGGGGGGCTTTTCTCTTCCTCACGGCGCGGGCTGCGGCTCGGCTGCGGGGCCTAACATCACCCGCTGCGGCTCGGCCGCTGGACTTTACACCCCGGTGCGGCTCGGCCGCTGGACTTTACATCCCGCTGCGGCTTGGCCGCTGGACTCAACAGTGCCCGGTGCAGCTCGGCTACGGGGCTTAACATCCCGGTGCAGCTCGGCTGCGGGGCTTTTCATCGCTGGTGCGGCTGAAGATGCAGTCTGAAGAAGGGTCTCGACCCGAAACGTCACCCATTCCCTCTCTCCTGAGATGCTGCCTGATCTGCTGAGTTACTCCAACATTTTGTGAATAAATACCTTCGATTTGTACCAGCATCTGCAGTTATTTTCTTATACTACCTGTAGATGCACAGTGTCTTTTACCCAGAGTAGGGGAATTGAGGACCAGAGGACATAGGTTTAAGGTGAAGGGGAAAAGATTTAATAGGAATCCGAAGGGTAACTTTTTCACACAGAGAGTGGTGGGTGTATGGAACAAGCTGCCAGAGGAGGCAGTTGAGGCTGGGACTACCCATCGTTTAAGAAACAGTTGGAAAGGTACATGGATAGGATAGGTTTGGAGGGATATGGACCAAGCGCAAGCAAGTGGGACTAGGATAGCTGGAACATTGTTGGCCGGTGTGGGCGAGTTGGGCCGAATGGCCTATTTCCACACTGTATCAACCTCAGACTCTATGTCACAAAATGCTGGAGTTCTCAGCAGGTCAGGCAGCATCCCCGGAGAACAAGGAAAGGTGACTTTTCAGGTCAAGACCCTTCTTCAGACTGGAGAAGAGTCCAAACCTGAAACGTCACTTACCATATTCTCCTGCAATGCTGCCTGACATGCAGATTTACTGCAGCATTTGGCTTTACTATGTTATAGCGAATGATATTATAGAGATATTAAAGAGAATGAGAGGGGGAGGAGTTGGCTGCGCCTAACGGCTGCGGCTCTCTGGCAGTCTGTTGTCTTTTTTTCTTTTTTTTTTGTTTGTGTCGGTGTTGGGATGGTTTTTGTTTCTGTTTTTGGCTGTGTATGTGTGGTGGGGGTGTGGGGTGGGGCGGGGGGAAACCTTTCTTTTGTTGGGTCTCTTCCCCGGGGCGCAGCTCACCCGCGGGGCCTTCCATCGCCCGGCGCGGCTCGGCTGCGGGCCTTAACATCGCCCGGTGCGGCCGCGGGACGTTTCAGTGCCCGGTGCGGCTCGGCCGCGGGACGTTTCAGTGCCCGGTGCGGCTTGGCCGCTGGACTCAACATCGCCAGCGCGGCTCGGCCGCGGGACGTTTCAGTGCCCGGTGCGGCTCGGCCGCTGGACTTAACATCGCCCGGTGTGGCCGTGGGACGTTTCGGTGCCCGGGGCGGCTCGGCCGGGGGGCCTTCCATCCCCTTGCGGGGGCTGTGCGTGTCGTTTGCCTCGGTAGGGGTCGAGCTGCCTGTCCGTGGGTGCGGGGGGAAGAGAGGGGAAGTTTTGTTGCCTCCATCACAGTGAGGGGGTGTTTGGAGTCACTGTGATGGATGTTTGTGTTGGGGTCGGGTGTCCTGTGTTCTTTTCTTTTTTGCTGTGTTTTGTGTGACTGCTGAAATTTCGCTCGGTGTTGTGCTGAGTGACAATAAAGTGTTGTTATGTTACGTTATGTTATGTTATGTTATAGACAAAGGAAATAGTGATCGACTTCAGGAAGCGAAGCGGTACACATACCCCAGTTTGCATTGACGGTGCAGAAGTAGAGATGGTTGAAAACCTCAAATTCCTAGGAGTCGATTTCACCAACAACTTCTCCTGGACTATCCATATTGAAACAACAACCAAGAAAGCACACCAGCTCCTCTACTTCCTTAAAAGGCTTAGGAAGTTTAGCAAGTCCCCTACAACTCTCACTAGATGCACCATAGAAACCATTTTATCAGGATGCATCACAGTTTGATTTGGGAACAGCTCCATTCAAAGACCACAGGAAATTGCAGCAAATTGTGGACGCAACCCAGGCCATCACACAAACCAAAACCTCCCTTCTATTGACTCCATTTATACCTCACATTGCCTCTGAATGGCCAGCAGCATAATCAAGGATGAGTCGCACCCTGGCCGCTCTCCTCTCCCATCAGGTAAAAGGTACAGAAGTGTGAAAACGCATACTACCAGATTCAGGGACAGTTTCTCCCGGCTGTTAACAGACAACTGAATCATCCTACCATAGCCAGGGAGCAGTGCTGAACTAGTATCTACCTCTTTGATGACCCTCGGATTATCCTTGATCGGACTTTGCTGGCTTTAACTTGCACTAAACATTATTCCCTTATCGAGTTACTGATTGTGGATGATCAGCTATGATCACAATAAATGGCGATGCTGACTGGAAGGGCCAAATGGCCTCCTCCTGCACCTATTTTCTATGTTTCTATGTTTTCTATGTATCTATACACTGTAAATTGATCAATTGTAATCATGTATTATCTTTCTGCTGACAGGTTGGCACACAACAAAAGCTTTTCTCTGTACCTCGGTACGCGTGACAATAAACTAAACTGAAACTGATGTGAAGCCCTCTGGACAGTTAGCCTGTCTCACTCAAGACTGAAGACAATATTTTTATCCAGCACAATTTTCACTTCAAATTTATCAAACTCTGTTATCAAAATTCTGAACAGTCCTTAAATAATTTAGGATACTGTTTAATTCACCTCTAACTCATGACGGACATTGGACTTTATCTATTGAACTGCTGCGCTTCAATGCTGAGAACTATATTCTGCACTCTGTATCTTGCACTTTTCTCTACCAATTGTACTCGAATTTAACTTGATTGTATTTATATATAGTATTATCTAATCTGTTTAGAAAGTATGCAAAACAAAGGTTCTCACTATACCTTGGTACATGTGACAATAATAAACCCAAATCTAAATTAAAGGTCCAAAAGAGATTAACGAGGATGTTCCCAGGTCTGGAGGGCTTGAATTATAGCCAGAGGCTGGATAGTCAGGGTCTCTTTTTCTGAAGCATAGGAGGCTGAAGGCGACTTTAGAGGTTTATAAAATCATGAGAAGTAGTAAAGTATTTCCAAGCCCAATCCCCGATTAGTACAAAGAGCACAGAAATAGTTCACTGAGACCGCATGCAAAAGTCACTAGGTTGGGTGCCATTTTCAGTCCAAGCAGTCTGCACACTCGGTCTTCTGGAGCGGCACCCAATTTAGGCGAGCCCCAGGCTGCTGCAGGGCCGCCTGCCGCTGCTTCCGCCTGCTTGGTCCAGTGAACCGTCGTTCTTCTCCTCACCCGGCCACTTTCAGGCTTTGTGCCCCAGGGGCACATCCCCGCAATCAACCTTGAGGGTGCAGAAGGTAAGACCCCAGTTCATTCTCTGACTTCCCCTGGCTGTTACGTCCATCACCACCGGCTCCCGCCATCCACATCTCCGGTTTTCGAGAGACGAGCAGAGTCCAGCTTGGCCATTCCTCTCTTCAGGCCGTGCAGCCCATCGCTCATTCTTGCACCCTAAAGATGTGCGGGTTTGCAGGTTAATTGACTCTAGTGTGTAGGGAGAGGATGAGTAAATGGGCTAACATAGAATTAGTGTGAACAGTGATCGACAGTCAGCATGGACACGATGGGCGAACGGCATGATTCCATGTTGTATTTTCAAATTAATAAATTGCTTCCTCCCTACAAACTGCACCTCGTTGCAAGTCTACATTCTAAAGACCCAGTCACCCACAATTTAGTTTTAGTTTTTTGCTTTAGAGATACACAGAAACTGGCCCTTAAGCTCACCGAGTCAGCGCTGACCAGTGATCCCTACAAACTAACACAATCCAACACACACCAGGGACAATTTAAGCGAAGTTAATTAACCCAATTAAACTGTAGTCCTTTGGAGTGTGGGAGGAAACCAGAGCACCCGGAGAAAACCCTGGCAGTCACAATCTCTGTAAAGACAGCATCCGTTTATCAGGCACAGGTTTATCAGGTTTATCAGGTTTCTGGCACAGTAAGACACTCTACTGCTGCGCTACTGTACCATCCCCCAGCAGCTTCCAGTCCTTTAATCACTCAACATGTAAAATTTGTCAGCCCAACGTTAAAATATGTTTGTGTAAGAAGGAACTGCAGATGCTGGCTTAAACCGAAGACAGACACAAAAAGCTGGAGTAACTCAATCGGAAAGGCAGCAGCTCTGGAGAGAAGGAATGGGTGATGTTTCGGGTCAAGACCCTTCTTCAGACTGGTTAGGGATAAAGGAAACGAGAGATATAGACGGTGATGTGGAGAGATAAAGAACAATGAATGAAAGATATGCAAAAAAGTAACGATGATAAAGGAAACCAGCCATTGTAAGCGGTTTGTAGGCTGAAGCCTTGTCTTTCATTCTCTAGCTTGCTTTGCCATGTCATGCTACAGAATTCTCAGTCCTTCACTCCAACTTTGAGAATTACCTCCCCCAACTCAATGTTCCTTTAACCGATCAGTTCCCAAAATCTGAAATTCATTGCATTAACTTCTGCAAAATATCGCTCAAACTGCTACACAAAAAGTATTTCAAAATAACGAAATCCTACACCACAACTTTATGTCATCAACATTCAATTGCCTTCTACCTCCAGGCTACCTGTATAAGCCTGGAAAAAGTGGATGCGGAGAGGATGTTTCCACTAGTGGGACTCTAGGACCAGAGGCCATAGTCTCAGAGTAAGGATGTACCTTTAGAAAGATGAGGAAGAATTTATTTTGCCAGAGGGTGGTGTATCGGCGAAATTCATTGCCACAGACGGCTGTGAAGGCCACATCAATGGATATCTTTGAGGCGGAGATTGACAGATTCTTGATTAGTACGATGTCAAGGGTTATGGGGAGAAGGCAGGAGAATGGAGTTGAGAGGGAGAGATAGATCAGCCATGATTGAATGGTGGAGACTTGATGGACTGAACGGCCTAATTCTGCTCCTCTAATTTATGAACTTATGAACCCATTATTTTTTTTAATGTTCTTGCTTTCAACATTTGAACTTTACCCTAATGTGTATGCAGGTTGCATTTTTCTCTCCCCGCAGATTAATAGCAGGGCCTTAAATACATAATGATCTCAAGTCAAGGTTATTGTCATGTGAACAAGTACAGATAGGTACAGGTACAATTACAATCTTGCTTGCAGCAGCTTCTCAGGCCATTAGACCCAGACAACACACAAAAAGCATAAATTACATACATTCTGCAAAATAGTAAAAATAATTATATTATTAAAATTTATTAAGCAGACTCATGGTCCATTAGAATACACATACAGTACACAGTATATACATATAAAATTAAATTAAATTAGAAAAGGCAACAATACCAATGTTTCCACATAGGTGACAGGTATCTCACGGCACTGAAACCAGGATTTACCAGCAGCACAATGATGGAATTCTGAGAACCATTCAATCGGCATATAAATTTAAACATGAGATTCCTCAACAGGGCATAAAAACTGTCCAATAAAAAGACATCAGTGCAAAACAATTAGAAAAAAACAAGTCCTTGTTAGTGCAAGATATAGTCCACAGTGTTCTGCCACTGAGGTAGGACTAGAGTTGTGCAGGTCAGTGAAAGAATCTGAAGGTTGTAGGAAAGTAGCTGTTCCTGAACGAGGTGGAATGTGACCTGGTGGAGGTTTCTGAGATGGTAGCAGCAAGAAGATGGCCTTGTGTGGATGGTGGGGACCCTTGATGAAAGATGCCACATCCTTGAGGAAGCGACTCATGTTGATATTTTTAATGGTGGCAAGAGCTTTACCTGTGATGGACCGGACGGAATCCACCACTTTCTGCAGCCTCTTGGGTTGGAAGTGCTATACAAGGACATGATGCATTGAATAGGATACATTCGACAATCCATTTGCACGTTTATTTTTAAAGAGTATTTGGTGACATGTCAAATCTCTTTAACATGTCCAAGAAAGTAGAGGTCCACCTTCTTTATGATTCCATCCATGTATTGGGCCCAGGACAGGTCAGCCAAGATACTAAAGCCCATTAATTTGAGGCTGCTATCTCTCTTCACCACCGACCCACCAACGAACACTGGCACGTACATTCCCAACTTCCCCTTTCTGACATCAGTTCCTTGATTTTGTTGACGAAGATCAAGAGTTGGTAAAGTACCATTCAACTATCTATCTCTCCTCTGATGGCTGATCATTCTCAATCAGTACCCCGTTCCTGCCTTCTCCCCATATCCCCAGATTCCGCTATCCTTAAGAGCTCTATCTAGCTCTCTCTTGAATACATTCAGAGAATTGGCTTCCACTGCCTTCTGAGGCAGAGAATTCCGCAGATTTACAACTCTCTGACTGAAAAAGTTTTTCCTCATCTCCGTTCTAAATGGCCTACCCCTTATTCTTAAACTGTGGCCCCTGGTTCTGGACTCCCCTAACATTGGGAACATGTTTCCTGCCTCTAACGTGTCCAACCCCTTAATAATCTTATATGTTTCGATAAGATCCCCTCTCATCCTTCTAAATTCCAGTGTATACAAGCCTAGTCGCTCCAATCTTTCAACATATCTGACAGTCCCGCCATTCCGGGAATTAACCTAGTAAACCTACACTGCACGCCCTCAATAACAAGAACATCCTTCCTCAAATTTGGAGACCAAAACTGCACAGTACTCCAGGTGCGGTCTCAAGGAGGTCTCTGAGGAGGAGTTGTTGCTACCAATTCAGGTTGATCGAATCTGCCGATGAGATAGTCAATGTTTCTTTGGATAAAGAGGTATCTCAGGATTTTTTGTTTGGTGACCATCTTAAAAGGTCATAAGGTCATAAGTGATGTAGAATTAGACCATTCGGCCCATCAATTCTACTCCGCCATTCAATCATCTATCTCTCCCTCCTAACCCCATTCTCCTGTCTTCTCCCCATAACTCAGACAGCTGTACTAATCAAAAATCTATCTATCTCTGCCTTAAACATATCTATCTCTGCCTTAAACATATCCATTGACTGCCTCCACAGCCTTCTATGGTAAAGAATTCCACAGATTTTGACTAAATAAATTTCTCCTCATCGCCTTCCTAAAAGAACGTCCTTTAATTCTGAGGCTATGACCTTTAGTCCTTGACTCTCCCACTAGTGGAAACATCCTCTCCACATCCATGCAAGCCTTTCACTATTCTGTATGTTTCAATGAGGTCCCCCTTCATTCTTCTTAACTACAGCGAGTACTGGCCTAGTGCCGACAAACGCTCATCATAGGATAACTTAGACATTCCTGGGATCATTCTTGTAAACCTCCTCTGGACACTCTTCTGAGCCAGCACATCCCTCCTCAGATATGGTGCCCAAAATTGCTCATAATATTCCACATGCAGCCTTACCAGCGCCTGATAGAGCCTCAGCATTACATCCCTGTTTTTGTACACAAGCCCTCTTGAAATAAATGCTAACATTGAGTTTGCTTTCTTTACTACCATTTTTGATTTGCAGATTAACCTTTTGGGAATCCTGCACCAGCACTCCCAAGACCCTTTGCACCTCCGATTTCTGTATTCTCTCCCCATTTAGAAAATAGTCTACGCCTTTATTCCTACTAACAAAATGCACGACTCCACACTTTGCCACACTATATTCCATCTGCCACTCCACTCTCCCAACCTGTCAGAGTCCTTCTGCCGAGTCCCTGCTTTCTCTACACTACCTGCCCTTCCACCTATTTTCGTACTATCCGCAAACTTGGCCACAAAGCCTTCAAACCCCTCGTCCAAATCATTAATATACAATTATATTAATACATACATTTTTTTTCACACAGAGAGTGGTGAATCTGTGGAATTCTCTGCCACAGAAGGTAGTTGAGGCCAGTTCATTGGCTATATTTAAGAGGGAGTTAGATGTGGCCCTTGTGGCTAAAGGGATCAGGGGGGTATGGAGAGAAGGCAGATACGGGATACTGAGTTGGATGATCAGCCATGATCATATTGAATGGCGGTGCAGGCTCGAAGGGCCAAATGGCCTACTCCTGCACCTATTTTCTATGTTTCTATTATATTCTAATAATACATTATATTCAAATGATCTCCAGAAACAGAAGTATGTATCCACTGTATCAAAACCTTCATAATGTTAAAGTCCTCAGCCTTTTCAAGACAATTGAGACCAAATTGGGTCATCATTCCCTGACATAGAACATAACAGCACATGAACAGGCCTTTCAGCCCACATTGTTTGTGCTGAACATGATGCCAAGTGAAACTGATTGTAACTGTACATGATCCATATCCCTCTATTCCCTGCACTTCAGGGTTACAAATCTGTGGCATTCATTACCACAGAAGCCAAGTCAGTGGATATATTTAAAGAAGAGATAGATAGTTTCTCGATTAGTACGGGTGTCAGGGGTTATGGGGAGAAGGCAGGAGAATGGGGTTAAGAGGGAAAGATAGATCAGCCATGATTGAACGGCAGAGTAGACTGTTTAGTTTTGAGAGAGAATGCGGAAACAAGCGGCCAACTGTCTCCGCACTGACCAGCGATCCACGCACATTAACAATATCCTACTGACACACTAGGAACAATTTACATTTATACTAAGCACTAAGCTGGAGTAACTCCAGAGATGCTGCCCGTTCCGCTGAGTTACTCCTGCATCTTGTCTTGTGCCTAGGTACATGGATAGGACAGGTTTAGAGGGATTATGGGCCAAACGCCGGCAGGTGGGACTATTGTAGATGGGGCATGTTGGGGGGGGGGGGGGGGGGGTGGGCATGTTGGGGGGGGGGGGGGGGGGAAGTTTCCACGCAGTGTGACTCCATGACTGTGAACACTGGCCCTACCTGGTACCTGCCGGTCAGGAGTTGGCTGCGGGACGGTGTGCACAGGGGCTGCACATAGTAGTTCTCCAGACGGACCCCCTGGGCGGATAACTTGTCCAGCACCGGGGTCTGGATCACCGAGCCGTGGTAGCCGACGTCGTTCCAGCCGTAATCATCGGCCAAAATGAAAACGATGTGGGGCTGGGAGCCGCGGGCGGCGGAAAGCAGGAGGTGAAAGCAAAGGAGCGGGAGCGCCGGCATCGCCGCCGGCTCATGCTGCTTCATCGCCGCCGGCTGTCAATGAGCGCGGGACGGCACTCAGCGCGCGCCCGCCCGCGGCGCGGTCATGTGAGAACGGTCACGTGGCCCCGATAACGGGCAGTTCGGTCACGCGGGCGATCAGAATTCGGATGACAGCCGTTCAGTCACGAGGCCGATCAGTGTGACCGCTCTCACGTGACTCAACGGCCGTTCATCCTCGAGCCGCTGCCTCCCTGTCACGTGGGGTATGTCACGTGATTCTCTCTCTCTCTCTCTCTCACACAATCTCAATTCAATTTCAATTTTTTTTTTAAAATTTCAATTAAAAAACTTTATTGACATGATAAGATACATCGTTATATTGCCGAAGTGTAGAACATAACATACATATTTAAAATGCATGACTATAAATACAAGTATACAATGCATGGGTCGATATGCCCCTGTACATTCAGGATTCAGGATTCAGGATTCAGGATTCAGGATTCAGGATTCAGGATTCAGGATTCAGGATTCAGGATTCAGGATTAAGGATTCAGGATATAGGATATTGTAGCGACCATAGAGAGTGGTCCTAGTCGTCGAACCCTCAGATTGGCCAGCAAGGTCACGTGTGGGTGCGACCGTAGGGATTGGTCCAGAGAGCGACACCGCTGATTGGACAGCGTTGTCATGTGCGCTTTTGGCGCCCGAAAAGAGTCGTTGGCAGACGTCTTCGAAGAGAACAGTTAGTTTTAATGGTTGTCTGTAATCTTGTTAAGAAAACTTTGTAATCGAATATTGCTGTCGCAATAAACTTCTTCAACAAAGAACAAGTTTCCAGACTCGCCATATTGGCGACCCCGACGTGATCTGGGCGATCACCGACCATGAACGAACACGACGCCCCGTTGTTGGCTGCTGCGCCCGGCGCACCGGAGCTAAGCGCGGTCAGCGTTCACCTTCCGTCGTTTGGGACACATCAACCACAATCTTGGTTTGTCCACACCGAAGCCCAGTTTCACTTAAGAAACGGCAGATGCGACGAAATACTACTACCTCGTCAGCACTCTATCGCCGGAGACAACCACACGCGTGATGCGGTTCATCGTAAACCCTCCCGCGGAAGACAAGTACGAGGCCATGAAGGCACTGTTACTACGAACCTTCGGGTTCAATAGGCATGACCGAGCTAAGAAACTTCTGCACCTACCGGATCTCGGAGATCGGCTGCCGTCCGTTCTCATGGCTGAGATGTTAATGCTAGCAGGTGAACATACGGATTGCCTCATGTTCGAGCAGGCATTCCGAGAGAAGCTTCCCGAAGATGTCAAACTTATGCTCACGGATTGTTCTTTTAAGGACCCCGTGGCATTTGCAGAAAAAGCTGATGTGCTCATGGCGTCCAAATCGAAAGGAAGCGGTTCGATCAACAAGGTCTCGACATCAGTGACCACGCCACAGCGACATCAAGATGGCGCCGCGTCTCCCGCCATTTCTCCAAAAGCACGCCAAAAGGATCCGCACAAGCGCGGCTGGTGCTATCACAATCTACGATGGGGTGGAGAATCCCGCAACTGCCGCTCACCTTGTACCTTCTCGGGAAATACCTCGGCCGATCGTACATAGGGGCAGTTGCGATTGGCCAGAACCAACGCCTCTACGTCCGAGACCGATTCACGGACACAGAATTTTTGGTGGGCACGGGAGCCATTGTCAGCATAGTACCGCCGACCGACCTTGAGACCAGATCGGGTAAGACAGGTCCTACCCTCATCGCAGTTAATGGCAGCCCCATCCGCACGTTTGGTACGCGGAAGATGTCCCTGGTTTTAGGCCTCCGCACGTATGAATGGCCATTCATTATAGCAGACGTCAGCCAAGCGATCCTAGGCGCAGATTTTCTCTGGGCCTTTTCACTGGTCCCCAACGTCCGCGGTAACGACCTCCGACCCTCCGCCAGCGATGAGCCCATCGCTCCGACAACCGCCACCCCGCCCAGCCCAACTGTCCAGGCCGTCGTCGCGGCCCCCGACTCGTATGCTGAGGTCCTGGCGGAGTTTCCAGAGCTGCTCATCCAGCGTTTCGACGCCCTTTCGGCGTTGTCCACCACATCCACACCGACGGCCCCCCCGTTTTCGCTCGGGCCCGGAGGCTACCGCCCGACAAGCTGGTGGTGGCGCGGGAGGAATTTAGGAAGATGGAGGAAATGGGAATTGTCCGTCAGTCTGACAGCCCGTGGGCCTCACCTTTGCATATGGTCTCCAAAGCATCTGTGGGGTGGAGACCATGTGGCGATTATCGGCGTCTCAACGCTGTCACCACGGCTGATCGCTACCCCATATCGCACCTGCAGGATTTCTCGTCTGGGCTGGAAGGTGCGGTGGTGTTCTCCAAGATCGATTTGGTGCGGGGATACCACCAGATTCCTGTGCGGCCGAAGGACATACCAAAAACTGCCACGATCACTCCGTTCGGGTTGTTCGAATGGTTGCGCATGTCTTTCGGTTTAAAGAACGCGGCACAGGCTTTCCAGCGACTGATGGACCGTGTGGGTCGGGGTTTACCTTTTGTGTTTATTTATTTAGATGACATCCTGGTCGCCAGCCTCTCAGTGCAGGAACACCTGGTCCACTTGCGGACTATATTCCAGCGGCTCCAAGACCACGGGCTCATCATCCAACCCTCCAAGTGTCAATTCGGCCTCTTCTCTCAATTTTTGAGGGCACAGAATCACCCCTGCCGGCGCCACCCCTTTGCCCGAGAAGGTGGAGGCTATCCGAGCATTTCCCCATCCCACCACAGTGAAAGGTCTGCAGGAGTTCGTAGGCATGGTTAACTTCTACCATAGGTTCGTCCCGGCAGCTGCGCGGGTCATGCGCCCGCTCTTCCAGTGCCTTGCGGGTAAACCTGTAGAGTTGATATGGTCCCCGGCCGCGGTCGGCTTTTGCAGCAGCTAAGGCGGCTTTGGCAGACGCCACCATGTTGGTCCACCTGAGCGCCTCCGCCCCCACGGCCCTGACGGTTGATGCGTCTGACGTGGCGGTGGGTGGGGTTTTGGAGCAGCAGGTCGGTGGCCTTTGGCAGCCCTTGGCGTTTTTCAGCCGGCAACTGAGTTCGGCTGAGCTGAAGTATAGCGCCTTTGACCGAGAACTTCTGGCCCTCTACTTAGCTGTTCGTCATTTCAGGTATTTCCTTGAAGGCCGCCCATTCGTGGCCTTTACAGACCATAAACCATTAACTTTTGCTTTTTCCAAATTGTCCGACCCATGGTCGGCTCGCCAGCAGCGGCACCTGACTGCCATCTCCGAGTTTACCACTGATGTCCGTCATGTCGCGGGTAAGCTTAATGCCGTTGCTGACGCCCTGTCTCGGCCTGCTTTTTCCCCCATTTCGGCAGTGGACTGCGAGGTGGATCCCCAGGAGCTTGCAGAGGCACAGTTTCTGGCGGATACCGCCTCGGCATACCAGTCCACCACTTCGGGGTTGAAGTTGGCTCAGGTAGCCTGCGGGCCAGAAGGCACAAAAGTCTGGTGTGATGTTTCCCTTCCCCGTCCCAGGCCGGTAGTGCTGCCCTCCCTTCAGCGCCGGGTTTTCGATGCCATTCACGGGCTGGCGCACCCGTCCATCCGCTCCACCTCTGCCTTAGTAGCCGCTCGGTTTGTGTGGCATGGCCTGCGTAAACAGGTAGCTGTTTGGGCTCGTTCCTGCGTTCCCTGCCAGACCGCTAAAGTCCAGCGTCATGTCCAGCCCCCGGTACAGGAGTTTGAGGTCCCAGCGGTCCGTTTTTTCCACATTCACGTGGATTTAGTCGGGCCCATGCCTTCCTCCCGGGGCTACACCCATCTCCTCACGGTGGTGGATAGGTTCACCCGGTGGCCAGAGGCTTTCCCATTGTCAGATACCTCTGCTGCCTCTTGTGCCAGGACTTTGGCCCTCCTTTGGGTGGCACGTTTCGGGGTTCCGGCTGTTATTACCACTGACAGGGGGCCACAGTTCACTTCGACCCTCTGGGCCACGCTAGCAGAGGATGTACGGTTCCCGGTTACAACACACCACAGCGTACCACCCGCAGGCTAATGGGCTTGTGGAGAGGTTCCACCGTCAACTCAAGGCGGCCCTCAGTGCGAGGCTAGAAGGCCCGGACTGGGTAGACCAACTTCCCTGGGTCCTTCTGGGCATCCGGACTGCTCCTAAGCAGGATCTCGGTGCTTCGTCCGCGGAGCTAGTATATGGCTCGCCACTTCGAGTACCCGGGGATTTGCTTCCGGACCCCTCCGGCCAGCTGCCTCCAGTCCCGTCAGTCTTAGCATCGCTCCGGGCACGCGTGGGTTCCCTGGCCCCGGTTCCGACTTCACGTCATGGGTGTACTATGGTACACGAACCGCCTGCCCTGAAGGACTGTGAGTTTGTATTTCTGCGTAAGGATGCCCATCGTTCCCCGTTGCAGAGGGTCTATGAAGGGCCGTTCCGGGTTTTGCGTAAGGGGACGGTCACCTTCACCTTAGACGTGGGCGGCAGGAGTGAGCTCGTCTCGGTGTCCAGGCTTAAACCTGCGCACTTGGATCCAGACCGCCCGGTCCTGGTCGGCCAACCACCTCGGAGAGGCCGGCCTCCAGCAGTTCCGATCAGTCCAGGACCCCCCGCTCCGGCAGTTCCACCAAGTCCGGACTCCCCTGCTCCTGTGGTTCAGGCTGCCCCTCTCCTTACTCGTTCTGGTCGCGAAATCCGGCTCCCTGCTAGGTTCCGTACCTCGGGTTCTGAGGGGGGTCATGTAGCGACCATAGAGAGTGGTCCTAGTCGTCGAACCCTCAGATTGGCCAGCAAGGTCACGTGTGGGTGCGACCATAGGGATTGGTCCAGAGAGCGACACCGCTGATTGGACAGCGTTGTCATGTGCGCTTTTGGCGCCCGAAAAGAGTCGTTGGGAGACGTCTTCGAAGAGAACAGTTAGTTTTAATGGTTGTCTGTAATCTTGTTAAGAAAACGTTGTAATTGAATATTGCTGTCGCAATAAACTTCTTCAACAAAGAACAATTTTCCAGACTCGCCATAATATCTTTATTTGTCATTCAAAAACAAGTCTTTTGGGCGAGATTTCGTCACCCACAGTCCAACAATAAGAGCAATAAAATAAGCAAATTACACAACCCCAACCAACACAAAACACACAAAAAAAAGAAACATCCATCACAGTGAGTCTCCTCCAGTCCCCTCCTCACTGTGATGGAAAGCCAGAATGTCTTTTCTCTTCCCCTGCCGTCTTCTCCCACGGTCAGGCTGTTGAAGTTGCCACATTCCAGGCCGCGCCGGACGGTGAAATGTCCGCAGCGGGCCGACCCGAGCCCCGCGATCCGGGGCGGGCGAAGACGCTGCCGCTGATGCTGCCTGAGCTCCCGATGTCGGCATCCACGCGGCCCGAGCCGAAGGCGAGTCGCAGCCACTCCCGCAGCATCCGAAGACGGCCGGCTCCGCAGATGGTAAGTTTGGCCGATGGTAGGCCGCAGCAGGAACGGAGACCCGACCCAGAAAACAAAGGTCGGGTCTCCGTTCGGAAGGGACAAATTTACAATTTTACAGTTCCCTCCCCCCCCACCCCACCCCACCCCACACACACATAGTACACAACCACAAAAAAACACGACATCACACCTACAATTAAGACAAAAAAAACAACAAAAACACAAAGACAAACGGACCGCAGGTAAGCCGCAGCTGCTAGGGCAGCGCCGCCATTTTGGTCAACCATATGTGTAAACATATATATATACACGCAATACATTTATAGCCTTTTATCAATTGCTACTCGTTCTTGCAGTTGTAAACAGTACAGCAAGGTAGCAAGTTTAGCAGGTCAATATTAATTTCTTAGTGTCAATTGATGTATGCGTGTATGTGTACATGTTGGTCATTCACTGTCTCTCAGGTTGTGGCATGCTGTCACGTATTGTGCGCCAAGATGTGCCCTATTTCCTTTGCCAAGGATTATTCTTAGTTTTGATATATCATCTAGTTCTTTAAAATTTGGGGTTGCCAGACTGATTTTTTCAAAGTATATTTTCCTTGTTTTGTCGAATTTTTTACATTTTAAGAGGAAGTGCACCTCTGTTTCGACCTCATCTGTCAAACAGTGACCGCATATTCTATAATCTCTTGGTTGCCAAGATATCTCTCTCTCTCTCTCTCTCTCTCTCTCTCTCTCTCCCTCCCTCTCTCCCTCTCCCTCTCCCTCTCCCATCCATTGACCAACCCTGTTGCCGTGGAGGCCAGGAGGTAACGCCCGTCAAGCGGGAGGTCAGTCTCCGCGGCGCGTTAGAGAGGATAAACTAGCTGTTATTTTAATGGGGATGCACTGCAGCCTGGTTTGGAAGCAGGTCCATCCAGGACTGCAAAAATCATCTCCCCCCTCCCCCCTGCGATAAATAAAGTCCTATCTTAAGAAACTGCAGGGAGTCGTGGACGCAGCCCAGACCATCACACAAAATCACCTTCATGAGCACCTTGTGCAGGCAGGAACTGCAGATGCTGGTTTACACCGAAGATAGTCACAAAATGCTGGGGTAACTTAGCGGGACAGGCAGCATCTCTGGAGAGAAGGAATGGGCGACGTTTCGGGTCGAGACCCTTCTTCAGACTGATGTCAGACAGGGGAGTGGGCGGGAGAGAAATGAAATGTAGTCGGAGACAGTAAGACTGGTGGGAGAACTGGGAAGGGGGAGGGGATGGAGAGAGAGGGGAAGCAAGGCCAAGGGCTATTTGAAGTTAGCGGTCAATGTTCATACTGCTGGGGTGTAAACTACCCAAGCGAAATATGAGGTGCTGTTCCTCCAATTTGCGCTGGGCCTCACTCTGACAGTGGAGGAGGCCCAGGATAGAAAGGTCAGATTGGGAGGGGGAGTTAAAGTGCTGAGCCACTGGGAGGTCAGGTAGGTTAAGGCGGATTGAGTGGAGGTGTTCAGCGAAACGATCGCCGAGCCTGTGCTTGGTCTTGCCGATATCGAGAAGTTGACACCTGGAGCAGCGGATACGGTAGATGAGGTTGGAGGAGGTGCAAGTGAACCTTTGCCTCACCTGGAAAGACTGTTTGGGTCCTTGGATGGAGTCGAGGGGGGAGGTAAAGGCAGGTGTTGCATCTCCCGCAGTTGCAGGGGAAAGTACCTGTGGAGGGAGTGGTTTGGGTGGGAAGGGACGAGTGGACCAGGGAGTTGCAGAGGGAACGGTCTCAACGGAAACCAGAAAGGGGTGGAGATGGGAAGATGTGGCCAGTAGTGGCATCCCGTTGGAGGTGGCGAAAATGTTGGAGGATTAGATGCTGCATGCGACGACTGAAGGTGAGGACAAGGGGGACTCTGTCCTTGTTACGAATGGGGGGAGGGGGAGCAAGAGCAGAGCTGCGGGATATCATGGAGACCCTAGTGAGAGCCTCATCTATAATAGAAGGAGGAACCCCCCGTTTCCTGAAGAATGAAGAGGGGACCCCCTCTTTCTGAAAGAAAGAAGAGGGGAACCCCCGTTTCCTTTGTCACCTGTTCATGTTGTCCAGGGATGCTGCCAGTCCCGCTGAGTTACTCCAGCATTGTGTATCTTTCCATTATAAGAGACTGATGTGAAGTCCTCTGAACAGTTAGCCATGTCTCTCTGAAGACTGAAGTGTCCTGACCTGAAACCTCACCTATCCATTCCCTCCACAGATGTTGCCTGACCCGCTGAGTTACTCTGGTACTTTATGTTTTGTTCAAGAATCCAACATCTGCAGCTCCTTATGTCCCCAGCTTCTCTCTCTGCCAGGCTATGTTCCAATTGAGGATCCCTATCCCAAGTGATCATGCCACTTCCTTTCCTATTAAATGCTTCCAATGTTTACCAATCCTATTGCAACACAAGTGCAGAAGTACTGGACAGCATTAATTTAAAAAAAGTAACTCTATGTCCCATCTTAGAAATGTTGTTTTTGCATTTCTGAAAGCAATAGGTGGTGTTTTGGGTCGAGACCCTTCTTCCGACAGAGATAGGGGAAAGAGGAACGAGATATAGAATTTACTTAGGAGAAATGAAGGGAAGAAATGCAAAAAGCAACGATAATCTTAGTTGGCATGGACCAGTTTGGGCTGAAAGGCTTGTTTCCTTGCTGTACAACTCTAGTTTAGAGAATTGTGGATGCAGCCTAGACTATCACACAAACCAACCTCCCTTCTAATGACTCCATTTATACTTAATTGTAAGGTCATTGGCATAATTAAGAACCAGTCTAACCTTGGGCACTCCCTCTTCTCCCATCTCCCATCAAGCAACAGGAACAGAAGTGTGAAAAGGCACCTCCAGATTCGGGGACATTTTCTTCCCAATTGTTATCAGGCATCCATCCTATCACCAACTATAGAGTGGTCTTGAGCTACTATCTACCTCAATGGAGACCCTCAGACTATCTTTAATCAGACTTTACTGGACTTTACCTTGCACTAAACATTATTCCCTTTATTCTGTATCTGTACACTGTGGATAGCTCATGTAATCATGTATCGTATTTCCACTGACTGGTTAGCTCGCAACGAAAGCTTTTCATTGTACCTTGGTACAAGTGACAATAAACTAGAGTCGCACAGCATAGACACAGGCCTTTTGGCCCAACTGGTCCATGCTCCCTCCCAACCCTTCCGAATTTGGCAGAAAGTTTCCGCTTTCTTATTTCATTTCCGCCATTCTGATTTCGCCTCACATTTTTCCGCAAAACATGCCTCGCCGCTCGCCTCGCCTTGCCGCTGTACTCGCCTCGCCGCTAGCCTGGCCTCGCCACTAGTCTCGCTTTGCCACTAGCCTCACCTCGCCGCTGGCCCGGCCTTGTCGCTGTACTCGCCTCGCCGTTGTACTCGCCACTCCTCGCCGCTGTACTTGCCTCGCCACATTGCTGTACTCGCCTCGCCACTGTACTCGCCTCGCCTCGCCTCGCCGCTGGCCCTGCCTCACCGCTAGCCTCACCTCACCTCGCCGCTAACCCGGCCTCGCTTTGTCGCTGTCCCGGCTTCGCCTCGCCGTTGGCCGCTGGCCCGGCCTCACCTCGCCACTCGCCCGGCCTTGCCTATGGCCTAGCCTCGCTGCGGAGCGTGAGGGCCGTTGATGTTGAGAGGGGATGGGCGGGGGAG
Organism: Rhinoraja longicauda; assembly: GCF_053455715.1. Taxonomy (NCBI): domain Eukaryota; kingdom Metazoa; phylum Chordata; class Chondrichthyes; order Rajiformes; family Arhynchobatidae; genus Rhinoraja; species Rhinoraja longicauda. The sequence goes on along the minus strand of NC_135955.1, from coordinate 99,467,336 downwards.
GGGGGCAGTGGAGGGGGAGGAGGGAGTGGGGGTTGGGGGGGTGGAGGAAGGGAGGGGGAGAGTGGGGGTGGGAGGGGAGTGGGGGAGGAGGGTGGGGGAGTGAATTTGGGGGAAAGGGGGGAGGGAAGGATGGGTGGAGGGGAGGGGTGGGGAGGTGGGGTGGGGAGAGGGGGGTGGGGGGAGTAGGGTTGGGGGGACATGGACCGTTGTGATTTGCTGTTGAAGACCACTGGAGCAAGTATGTCTTCAATTAAATTAGGTATGTGCAGTTTTTTTAATGAAACTCTTCATAACTTAGTGATACATTTTATGACCATTGTTCTTTTATTCAATACCAAGAGAATTGGGATGTGCAAGGAAAAAGCAAAATAAAAAAAACAAAACAAAACAGTTGTAAATAGTATTTCTGTTCAATAACCTTTCTATAATAGCAGAATATACTCATGATAGGCCTGGCATTGTACATGTAGTCCAAGAACTACAGACTGTTGGAAATAATAGTTGTTTTTCACACGTGAATGTAGCACAACGCCTACGCGCATTTGGTGTGCATACTCTTTTTTGCTGAAAAGTTGCATTACGCGCCATATTATGAATTTTGATGTAAAATTCTGAATTTTGGACATCAAAATTCTGAATTTGTAAAATCAAATGTTGGGAGGTCTGCATGCTGAACAAGATGCTCAATCTAAACTAGTTCCATTTGCCTGCATTTGGTCCATATCCCTCTGAACCTTTCTCACCTTAAATCCATGTCCTCTGATTCTTGATTCCCTTACAATAGACACAAAATGTTGGAGTAATAGCGTTTTAACCACATCTCTGGTAAAAATGGATAGGAACATGAAATGTTACCCATCCATTTTCTCCAGAGATGCTGCCTAAACTGCTGAATTACACCTACATTTTGTGTCTATCTTTTGGTATAAACCAGCATCTGCAGTTCCCTTTTATTACATCTAGATTCTCCTCACCTGGATAAAAGACTGTGCATTTATCCTATTTATTCCTCCCGTGGTTTTATACACCTCTATAAGATCACCCCTCAGCCTCCGCCTCCAAGGAATAAAGTCCTAGCTTGTGCAAACATGAATCAGAAAAATACTCCTGTTGATCTTGCATCGATTCAAGCCATTGAATGTATTGATGTAAGTAATGATTGGTTTTGAAGTTAAGGGTGCGGCTGTATAGATGGGGGGGAGGGGGGAGGGAGGGGAGGAGAGGGGGGGTGCGGGGGGAGGGGAGAGGGGGGTGGGGGGGAGGGGAGGGGAGGGAGGGGAGGGGAGGGGAGTGGGGGAGGGGAGTGGGGGAGGGGAAGGAGGAGACGGGGTAGGGGGGAGGGGAGGGAGGGGGGTTGGGGGGGCGGGGAGAGGGAAGGGGAGGGAGGAGGGGGGGAGGGGAGGGAAAGGGGTAGGGGAGGGAGGGGGGTAGGGGGGGGAGGGGAGGGAGGGGAGGGGAGGGAAGTGGGGGAGGGGAGTGGGGGAGGGGAGGGCGCTAGACCAATGCAGGAGAGGTTTGGGGGTTGAGGGGGGATGAAGTGGGTGAGGGAGGGAATAAGGGGGGTTGAGGAGGGATGGAGTGGGGGAGTGGTTGAGGGAAGATGGAGTGGGGGAGGGGTTGAGGGGATGAGGGGGGATGGAGTGGGTGAGTGGGGGGGAGGGGAGGAGGGGGGTTCCAGGGGGGATGGAGTGGGGGAAGGAGAGGAGGGGGGATAAGGGGGGATGGAGTGGGTGAGTGGGGGAGGATAGGGGAGTGGGGGGAGGCGAGGGTGCTGTACCAATGCAGGAGAGGTTTGGGCCCAACTTGGTCTAGTGTATCAATAAAAAGGTTGGGGGATTCATTTGTAAACATGGATGTTCCTGGCAAGAAGGGTCCGGGCCTAAAGTGTCACCTATCCATGTTCTCCAGAGATGCTGCCTGAACCGCTGAGTTACTCCAGCACGTTGTGTCTTTTTTGTAAACCTCAATCTGCAGTTCCTGGTATTAATTATCATTTATTGCTCGTCTCTAATTACCTCTGAATTCAGGAGGCTGTTAAAAGACCCACATTGGTAGATCTGGGGTCATACAAAGCCCAGACCAGTCAGGAGTGCTCTCGGAAATAAGCTGGGAAGACTGTAGTGGAAAAGTATTTGGAAGAAAATGGTGTTTGGAAGAAAAAAAGCTGTTCACATTCTCAGAACAATTTAGTATGGCCAGGAAATACAGCACCTTCCTCTATTTTATGTGAACATTTCCCTCCTGGGATAAATAAAGTTCTATTGTATAGTATCATAGGCTGAATGAGAAATGGTGGTGTTGCCAGCTATATACTTAATTCTGGATAATACCAGAGAAATCAGCCTGGGAGGGGGGGTACACAAGTCTCAGATAGTTAAATCGGAAATAAACACCAAACGAACAGCAATGTGGAAAGTATTGATAGAGAATGTTTGTGGTTTTTAACTCTTATCCGTTTGTGTTGCGCAATAGTGCCGTGTGCTAACGGATTCTATTGTGGAAGTTGTATGAAGTCCTGCTGTTAAGAAAGTCACAAGTACCCAGATTAAAAACAGTTTTGTATCATCTGAACATAAAATGTGAGTTAGTCTCTAGTTTAGTTTAGTTGAGAGATACAGCGCGGAAATAAGTCCTTCGGCCCACCGAGTCCACGCCGACCAGCGATCCCCGCGCACTAATAATAATAATAATAATACATTTATTTTATATAGCGCTTTTCAAGATACTCAAAGACACTTTACAAAGCAAACAAGACATAAAAACAAACAAACAAACAAAAGATTTGTCCTGACGGACAATACTAATACTAATACTATCCAACACACATTGGGGACAATTTTACAATTTTACCAAGCCAATTAGCCGACAAACCTGTATGTCTTTAGAGTGTGGGATGAAACCGGAGCTCCAGGAGAAAACAGGTCACAGGGAGAACGTACAGACAAGCACCTGTAGTCAGGATTAAACATAACAAGCACCTGTAGTCAGGATTAACATAACATACATATTTAAAATGCATGAATATAAATACAAGTATACAATGCATGGGTCGATATGTAAAGGAGAAAAGGGGATTTAAGGGTTAAGGTGTATGTGACCAAATGCTACATGAAGATGAACTGTCACTAAATTAAAATGCATACCTCAGATGCCGGCAAGTCTACCTCTGTGTAGATGCTGGCTTGAGATTGCAGAAGGGGTGTTGTAATCTTACAAAGGACAGGATACGGATACAGAAGAGCACCGAGTTGACTTGAGCCTCTTAGCAATTACCACAAGGTTGAGCCCCACGAAGATGTGTTTATGTTAATGGACTGAGCCTTGTTACAATCACTCTAAAGTTTTACAATTTTACCAAGCCAATTAGCCGACAAACCTGTATGTCATATCATATCATATCATATATATATACAGCCGGAAACAGGCCTTTTCGGCCCTCCAAGTCCGTGCCGCCCAGTGATCCCCGCACATTTACACTATCCTACACCCACTAGGGACAATTTTTACATTTTACCCAGCCAATTAACCTACATACCTGTACGTCTTTGGAGTGTGGGAGGAAACCGAAGATCTCGGCGAAAACCCACGCAGGTCACGGGGAGAACGTACAAACTCCTTACAGTACAGCACCCGTAGTCAGGATCGAACCTGAGTCTCCGGCGCTGCATTCGCTGTAAAGCAGCAACTCTACCGCTGCGCTACCGTGCCATCACAGAGAGAACGTACAGACAAGCACCTGTAGTCAGGATTAAACCTAGTTCCCTGGCGCTGCAAGGCCACAACTTTACCGTTGCGTCACTGTGCCGACCTGGCTTAAGAGTGAGAGGTAAAGATTTTGCGACAGCTCCAATATGATGGCTATTAAATTGTCTCTAAATATTTGGTTCACAACCAGCAGTAAGTGTCTGTTTGGACAGAATGACTGTATCCTCTGAATCAGATCAGTGTAGTTAAGATTCTCCTCCAGGAAAACTCAGTGGGGACCAGAGTGAATGTTCTGAACATTTGGACTAAGGTGGAAAAAGATCAGTATCAATAGAATATTATGTTCAGTTTTGGGCACCGTGTTACAGGAAAGATGTTGACAAGCTGGAAAGAGTAAAGAGAAGATTTGAGGATGTTGCCAGGATTCGAGGGCTGAGCTATAGGGAGAGGTTGAGCAGGTTAGGACTCTATTCCTTGGGGTGCAGTGGGATGCGAGGTAATCTTATAGAGGTGGATAAAATCAGGAGAGGAATAGATCAGGTAAATGCACAGTCTCTTGCCCAGAGTAGGGGAGTCGAGAACCAGAGGACATAGATCTAAGGTGAAGGGGGAAAGATTTAATAGGAACCTGAAGGTAACCTTTTACACAAAAGATGGTGGGTGTACGGAATGAGCCTGAGGAGGTAGTTGAAGTAGGTACTATTGCAATGTTTGAGAAACATTTAGACAGGTACAAGGATAGGACAGGTTTAGAGGGATATGAGCCAAGAGCGGGCAGGTGAGACTAGTGTAGATGGGACATGTTGGTGAAATGTGAGGTGCTGTTCCTCTAAATTGTGTTGGGCCTCACCTCATATTTTGCTTCGGCAGCTTTCAACCCAGTGGTATGAATATTGATTTCTGTAACTCCAAGTAACTCTTGCTTTCCCTCCACATCCCCCCCCCCCCCCCCCCCCCCCCCCCCAGTTCTCCAACTTGTTTCACTGTACTCCGGATTAATTTTACTGATTATATGCCTAACTGTCACCTTCCCCTCAGCCAACAATGAACCATTCTGCATTTCCTTGATCATTGTTTGCTTTGAGCTGCTGTTTTCACAGCTTACCCTTCCATATTTCTAGTCTCCCTCTCCCCTGACTCACAGTCTGAAGAAGGGTCTCGACCCGAAACGTCATCCTTTCATTCTCGTATAAGAAAATAACTGCAGATGCTGGTACAAATCGATTTATTCACAAAATGCTGGTAACTCAGCAGGTCAGGCAGCATCTCGGGAGAGAAGGAATGGGTGACGTTTCGGGTCGAGACCCTTCTTCAGACTGAAGAAGGGTCTCGACCCGAAACGTCACCCATTCCTTCTCTCCCGAGATGCTGCCTGACCTGCTGAGTTACTCCAGCATTTTAGACAATAGACAATAGACAATAGGTGCAGGAGTAGACCATTCGGCCCTTCGAGCCAGCACCGCCATTCAATGTGATCATGGCTGATCATTCTCAATCAGTACCCCGTTCCTGCCTTCTCCCCATACCCCCTGACTCCGCTATCCTTAAGAGCTCTATCTAGCTCTCTCTTGAATGTATTCAGAGAATTGGCCTCCACTGCCCTCTGAGGCAGAGAATTCCACAGATTCACAACTCTCTGACTAAAAAAGTTTTTCCTCATCTCTGTTCTAAATGGCCTACCCCTTATTCTTAAACTGTGGCCTCTGGTTCTGGACTCCCCCAACATTGGGAACATGTTTCCTGCCTCTAACATGTCCAACCCCTTAATAATCTTATACGTTTCGATAAGATCCCCTCTCATCCTTCTAAATTCCAGTGTATACAAACCTAGTCGCTCCAGTCTTTCAACATAGGACAGTCCCGCCATTCCGGGAATTAACCTACGCTGCACGCCCTCAATAGCAAGAATATCCTTCCTCAAATTTGGAGACCAAAACTGCACACAGTACTCCAGGTGCAGTCTCACTAGGGCCCTGTACAACTGCAGAAGGACCTCTTTGCTCCTATACTCAACTCCTCTTGTTATGAATGCCAACATTCCATTGGCTTTCTTCACTGCCTGCTGCACCTGCATGCTTCCTTTCAGTGACTGATGCACTAAGACACCCAGATCACGCTGTACGTCCCCTTTTCCTAACTTGACACCATTCAAATAATAATCTGCCTTCCGATTCTTACCACCAAAGTGGATAACCTCACACTTATCCACATTAAACTGCATCTGCCATGCATCCGCCCACTCACACAACCTGTCCAAGTCACCCTGCAACCTCATAGCATCTTCCTCACAGTTCACACTGCCACCTAGCTTTGTATCATCGGCAAATTTGCTAATGGTACTTTTAATCGCTTCATCCAAGTCATTGATGTATATTGTAAATAGCTGCGGTCCCAACACCGAGCCTTGCGGTACCCCACTAGTCACTGCCTGCCATTTTGTGAATAAATCCTTTCATTCTCTCCAGAGATGCTGCCAGTCCCGCTGAGTTGCTCCACCATTTTGTGTCTATCTTCGGTGTAAAGCAGCATCTGCAGTTCCTTGCCACAGGGAAAAGTGTTTGTTTGCGTGCTATCCAGTCAGCGAAAAGACTACAAATGAATACACTCAAGCCGTCCAGTGCACAGGTAAAGGATAAAGTGTACAACTTCAGTGCAAGGTATAACATGGTCTAATTTATATTATTGTCGCAGATTGGATCAAATCTCGAAAGATTAAGCAATCTGTGCTTTTCCACACATGTAAAGTTACGGTCACTTGGAAAGTTATCAATTAGCCAAGGAGAGCTAGTATGAGTGGAGAAGAAATGAAATCAGAAGTAAAATAAATTGGCAACTAAATAACTTCTCAATTAAGCATTTTACAGGGAAACATGGACAAGCAAAGGAAGATCAATTATCCAACAAACATTTCACCTCATACAACTACCTCTTGTTATATGCTCGAACTGGAAATAAAAGATGTATAAATTCAACATGATAAGAATTCCATTCATTAAAAAGAAACAGAAAACCAAAGGGATTTCAATAAATCAATTTTATTTGCAGAGTATTAATGCAATGTATACTTATTCTTTAATCAAACTGCATACTACAGGTTAAGGCAAGTAATATTCCGCTTAATTATAAATTAGTTCACATTTTAGTCATTGAATTATAAATTAAGATTTCCGTCTCTTACCAGTCTGAATTAGAGTCCCAACCCATATCGCTGTCTGTCTATTCTCTCCTCAGATGCTGCCTGAACCACTGTGTTCCTCCAGTACTTTGTTATTTATTCTTATAATTTGGTACAATTGTCCAGTGAGTAAACTTGCCACAGTATTAAAGACACGTTCACCAAAAGAACATATATAAATTGTACCTATCATTCTTCAAGTTCTTTCACTTTTATCTGCTTTGCTGTTGAGAGGTTTGCCTGTCGTTAACTTTTAAGTACTTTACTGCAGTCCCCTTTAGCTTTAGGGCGGCACCGTGGGGCAGCAGAAAAACTGCTGCCTGACAGCGCTTGCTGTACCGGAGACCCAGGTTCAATCCTGTCTGTACGGAGTTTGTACGTTCTCCCCGTGACCGCGTGGGTTTTCTCCGAGATCTTCGGTTTCCTCCCACACTCTAAGGACGTACAGGTTCGTGGGTTAATTGGCTTGGGTTTCTATGGTATAAGTGTATAATTGACCCTAGTGTGTGTAGGTTTGTGTTAATGTGCGGGGATCGCTGGTCGGTGCGGACTCGGTGGGCTGAAGGGCCTGTTTCCGCGCTGTATCTCTAAACTAAACTAAACTTTTTAGCTAAAGTTGCTGGACAACTTCCAAAAGGTTTGGAGAGATGTTGTCCTAACATAGGCAAATGGAACTAGCTTAGGTGGGCATCTTGGTCAGCATTGAAAAATTGAGAAGGCCCATTCCTTGCTATATTACTCTATAACTAATCCAGCCAGTGTCTCTCTTAACTACCAGTGAGATCAGACAAGTGCCTGCCTAAAGGAGGATTTGAAATTACTTGCTTTCATTGTGAATTAACTATAAATGCAGATTGTATAGGGCCCTGGTAAGACCACATCTGGAGTATTGTGTACAGTTTTGGTCTCCTAATTTGAGGAAGGACATCCTTGTAATTGAGGCAGTGCAGCGTAGGTTCACGAGATTGATCCCTGGGATGGCGGGACTGTCATATGAGGAAAGACTGAAAAGACTAGGCTTGTATTCACTGGAGTTTAGGATGAGAGGGGATCTTATAGAAACATATAAAATTATAAAAGGACTGGACAAGCTAGATGCAGGAAAAATGTTCCCAATGTTGGGCGAGTCCAGAACCAGGGGCCACAGTCTTAGAATAAAGGGGAGGCCATTTAAAACTGAGGTGAGAAAAAACATTTTCACCCAGAGAGTTGTGAATTTGTGGAATTCTCTGCCACAGAGGGCAGTGGAAGCCAAATCACTGGATGGATTTAAGAGAGAGTTAGATAGAGCTCCAGGGGCTAGTGGAATCGAGGGATATCGGGAGAAGGCAGGCACGGGTTATTGATTGTGGATGATCAGCCATGATCACAATGAATGGCGGTGTTGGCTTGAAGGGCCAAATGACATCCTCCTGCACCTATTTTCTATGTTTCTATTTGTTTTTGAATATTTTGCTGTCATTTATGACTGGACGGATTTAGCAAGCTGCAGAATTTATTTTGCAAAAATGCATTTTCGTTCAAAAATGTCATTTCTACACTGTGGATCATTTTTTATTTGATTTATTCATTTTTAGCACCTTCTGATGTTCAGCATCCCCCTCTCACCAGTAACTCTCAATGGCAGACCACTGTAAGAGTGTTATTTGAAATACGTTTAAGCTGAGAGGGAAAAAATTTAATAGGATCCTCAGGGGTAACTTTTTCACACAGAGGGTGGTGGGCATATGGAATGAGCTTCCAGAGGAGGTAGTTGAGGCAGGTACTATAACAAAATGTAAAAGACATTTAGACCGGTGCTTAGATAGAAAAGGTTTAGTGGAATATGGGCCAAACATGGGCAGATGGGACTAGTGTAGATGGGGCATCTTGGTTGGCTTGGACAAGTTGGGCCGAAGGGCCAATTTCCATGCTCTATGACTCTATGGCTGTTTCCCTATTGATTCAAGATAGGTACTGATTAAGATGGCAATGTAAATACTTTATTGTGAATGAACTTGAACTTTGAAAAAAAAACGCATTCCACCAAGACTTGTAAGAATCTGGAATCGTGGTTGCAGAATTGAAAGGCTGGATAGCATAGCCCAGAATTGTGATATCCATCAGAAAGATGAAATTAAATTCAAGACGAATTATTTATCAGTCTGAAGAAGAGTCTCGACCCGAAACGTCACCCATTCCTTTTCCTCAGAGATGCCTGCCTGTCCCGCTGAGTTACTCCAGCATTTTGTCTCTACCTTCAATTTAAACCAGCATCTGCAGTTCTTTCCTACACATGAACTATTTATTTATTTGGCCAAAGGCAGGAGGAACTCAGTGGGCTAGGTAGTATCTGCGGAGGGAATGGGCAAATGACATTTCGGATTGGGACCCGACAGACTGATTGGAATATGCGGGAGGGAACTGGAAAAGAGACTGGAAAGAGAGAGCTGGCAAAGCCTAGCGAATGATACAGGTGAGGGGAGTGTGATTGGCAGATGGATGGAGTAAGTGACAAAGACTAGAGGTGAAATGGATCCAAACGGGTGGCAGATAAGGAAAGACGGAGCAAATGTAAAGTCTGAGGGAGCGATGTGGGTGGAAGGGGACGGGAGAAAAGGGGATAACATGGAAATATGGGACTCAATGAAGGGAGTTGAGGGTACGGAGAAAATGAAATGAGCAAGGTGATGGGAGTTGGGAGAAATGTATGCTCTGGGGTGGAGGGGATGTGGAGGGAGGGGACAGGGAAAGAGGGAGTTTGGAGGGTATTACTTGAAACTGGAGAATTCAATGTTCATACCGTTAGGTTGTAAGCTACCCAAGCAGAATATGAGGTGTCATTCCTCAAGTTTGGATGTGGTCTCACTCTAGCAATTGGGGAGGTCAAGAACAGAAAGGTCAGTATAGGAATGGGGAGATAAAGTGGTTAGTAACCGGGAGATCTAGTAAGCCTTGGCGGACTGAGTGCAAGTGTTCGGCGAAAGGGTCATCAAGTCTATGCTTTGTCTCGCTGATATAAATGAGGCCACATTGGGAGCACGGAAAGTAATAGGCAAGATTGGAAGAGGTGCACATGAATATCTATCTCACCTGGAAGGGCTGCTGGGGTCCATGCAGGAAGTGAGATGTGTAAGAGCAGGGGTGACATCTGCTTTGGTTGCAGGGAAAAGTACCTGGGGAAGGGGGCAAGTAGGATCGAAAGCAATGAGCGAGAGTGGTCTTTGCAGAAAGGAGTGGGGACAGGGGAGATGTGACTGGTGGTGGGATCACTTTGAAAGTGACGGAAATGTTGGAGAACGATGTGTTTGATGCAGAGGCTGGTGGGGTGAAAGGTGAGGACCTGATAAACTCTATCCTTCTTCCATCTAAGGGGAGTGGGAACGAGAGCAAAAGTGCAGGATGCAGAAGAGACATGGATGAGAACTCCATCCACAAACTCAGGAGGAAAACTATGTTTACAGAAGAAAGAGGAATTCTCGGATGAACTTGGGAAAGGCATCCTTGCAAGAGCCAGGGTGTGAGGAGATGTATTTGAGATAGATTTGGGAGTCAGTGGATTTACAGCAGACACGTCGACAGTTTATTCCCTGTGATGGAGACAGAGAGGGGAGAGGGGTGTCAGAGAGAGTCCAAGTGAATTTGAGGTGGAGACTAGCAGTAATGTTGATGAAATCCATGAGTTCTACTGGCGGTGCAGAAGGCAGCCCCCATGCAGTTGTCGATTTATCAGAGAAAGAGTTATAGACAATAGACAAAAGATGCACGAGTAGGCCATTCGGCCCTTCGAGCCAGCACCGCCATTCAATGTGATCATTCACAATCAGTACCCCGTTCCTGCCATCTCCCCATATCCCCTGACTCCGCTATCTTTAAGAGCTCTATCCAGCTCTCTCTCTTGAAAGCATCCAGAGAATTGGCCTCCACTGCCTTCTGAGGCAGAGAATTCCACAGATTTACAACTCTCTGACTGAAAAAGTTTCTGCTCATCTCCAATCTAAATGGCCTATCCCTTATTCTTAAACTGTGGCCCCTGGTTCTGGACTCCCCCAACATTGGGAACATGTTTCCTGCCTCTAATGTGTCCAATCCCTTAATAATCTTATATGTTTCAATAGGATCTCCTCTCATCCTTCTAAATTCCAGCATATACAAGCCTAGTTGCTCCAGTCTTTCAACATGGCATGGCGGCGCAGCGGTAGAGTTGCTGCCTTACAGCGAATGCAGCGCCGGAGACTCAGGTTCGATCCTGACTACGGGATCTGTACGGAGTTTGTACGTTCTCCCCGTGACCTGCGTGGGTTTTCCCCGAGATCTTCGGTTTCCTCCCACACTCCAAAGACGTACAGGTATGTAGGTTAATTGACTGGGTAAATGTAAAAATTGTCCCTAGTGTGTGTAGGATAGTGTTAATGTGCAGGGATCGCTGGGCGGTGCGGACAGTCCCGCCATTCCGGGAATTAACCTAGTGAACCTACGCTGCATGCCCTCAATAGCAAGAATGTCCTTCCTCAAATTTGGGGACCAAAACTGCACACAGTACTCCAGGTGCAGTCTCACTAGGGCCCTGTACAACTGCAGAAGGACCTCTTTGCTCCGATACTCAACTCCTCTTGTCATAAAGGCCAACATGCCATTAGCTTTCTTTACTGCCTGCTGTACTTGCATGCTAACTTTAAGTGACTGATAAACAAAGACACCCAGATCTCTTTGTACTTCCCCATTTCCTAACGACACTATTCCGATAATAATCAGCCTTCCTGTTCTTACCCCCAAAGTGGATAACCTCACATTTATGCACATTAAACTGCATCTGCCATGCATCCACCCATTCACACAACCTGTCAAAGTCACCCTGCATCCTCGTAGCATCTTCTTCACAGTTCACACTGCCACCCAGCTTTGTATCATCCGCAAATTTGCTAATGTTACTTTTAATCCCTTCATCTAAGTCATTAATGTATGTTATAAATAGCTGCGGTCCCAGCACCGAGCCTTGCGGTACCCCACTATTCCCTGCCTGCTATTCTGAAAGGGACCCGTTAATCCCTACTCTTTGTTTCCTGTCTGCCAACCAATTTTCTATCCATGTCAGCACCCTACCCTCAATACCATGTGCTCTAATCTTGCCCACTAATCTCCTATGTGGTACCTTATCAAAGGCTTTCTGAAAGTCCAGGTACACTACATCCACTGGCTCTCCGTTGTCCATTTTCCCAGTTACATCCTCAAAAAATTCCAGAAGATTAGTCAAGCATGATTTCCCCTTCGTAAATCCATGCTGACTCGGAACAATCCTGTTACTGCTATCTAAATGTTCCACAATTTCATTTTTATAATTGACTCCAGCATCTTCCCCACCACTGATGTCAGGCTAACTGGTCTATAATTTCTTGTTTTCTCTCTCCCTCCTTTCTTAAAAAGTGGGATAACATTAGCTACCCTCCAATCCACAGGAACTGATCCTGAATCTATAGAACATTGGAAAATGATCATCAATGCGTCCATGATTTCTAGAGCCACTTCCTTAAGTACCCTGGGATGCAGACCATCAGGCCCTGGGGATTTATCAGCCTTCAGTCCCATCAGTCTACCCAACACCATTTCCTGCCTAATTTGAATTTCCTTCAGTTTCTCCGTCACCCTAGGACCTCTGTCCACCAGTATATCTGGGAAATTGTTGGTGTCTTCCTTTGTGAAGACAGATCCAAAGTACCTATTCAACTCATCTGCCATTTCCTTGTTCCCCATAATAAATTCTGTCTTCAAGGGACCCACATTTGCCTTAACTATTTTTTTCCTCTTCACATACCTAAAGAAGCTTTTACTATCCTCCTTTATATTCTTGGCTATTGGGGGATGGTGCCAATGTACGTATGGTACAAGATAGACACAAAATGCTGGAGTAACTCAGCGGGACAGGCAGCATCTCTGGAGAGAAGGAAATGTGTACTTTTTTCCTTCTCTCCAGAGATGCTGCCTGTCCCGCTGAGTTACTCCAGCACTCTGTGAAACGTCACCTATCCATGTTCTCCAGAGATGCTGCCTGTCCCGCTGAGTTACTCCAGCATTTTGTGTCTATCTTCAATTTAAACAATCATCTGCAGTTCCTACGTATGGAAAAAGAAGTGTACAACATAACCAACAAATAGCTAGGCATAGCTGGAATCATAAGAGATGTTTAGGATGAGGACATGTTCTGTCTTATGTAGGAGAGTGTTAATTGAGAGCAATTCATTGGATCTCTGTTCATGGAAGAACTGGAGGTTTTGAGGCCTTCCCGATGGGAAATGGTGGTGTAAAGGGACTGAACATCCATGGTAAAGTTGAGCCGATATTAATGAGTTATAAATTATTGAAATGGTGAGGAGCATGAGGTGTCTGAGATGTAGGTTGGAAGAGACTGGCAAGAGGGGTTTAGATAGGAGTGAGGTATTTCAAGAGAGGTTCGGTTGGGCTGGAGCAGACAGAAACAATGGCTTACAGCAGAAATAGGCAGCCCGCTTGTGGAATTTGGGATGGAGAAAGAAATAGGCAGTACGGTGAAATAGGCCACCATACGGTTGAAGGCTGCGGAGGGGGAGATAACCGGAGGCGATCAGATTGGTAATGGTTTGGGAGAACATGGCCTGGTGTTCGTTAATGGGGTCGTGGTCAAGACGTAGGTATGAAGATGTGTTCAAGGCTTGACTCCCGGCCTCAGCAGAGTAGAGGTCAATGGCGCCTCCTTTGTCAGTAGGTTTGATGACAATATTGGGATTGGTACTGAGTGAGCAGAAGGCGGTGTGTTCGGAGGAGGTGAGGTTGGAGTGAGTAAACGGAGATAGTTTGTGTCATGGCAGTGAACACGTTCCAACATTCTTCCTTCTCCTGTCTCCAAGGCACCTCATCCTCCTGGAACCCATGCTGACATCCACTCTCTCTCCACCCACGTAGATTCCAATATTAATTCCCTTGACTGGTCTTTGGTAATAAATGGAGGATAACTGGAGTTTTGCTATATAACTTTGAAAACTTTAAACACATAATCACATCCTGCCTTGAATAAGACTTTCTGCCTTGATGAGTGAAACGTAAATGGACTCCCATACATTTAGTAATGATTGAACAGCTAAAGAGAGATAATTGTACAAAGGGAGCAGATGGTACATGACTTTGAAAAATAATTGGTTTCAAAGTATTAGTTCCATTTGGATGAAGGATTATCACATCCAACTGCAAGTGTTTCATGAATTCAGATTAAAAATTATTTAAAGCATTACTTAATTGGTTTGAGAATGCCTTTGATCCTGAAATGGTAGACTTAGCTAAACCTCTTTGATTCTTTCCAATTAACTACATGATTGCAATTTTTGTTCTGCACTTTTGAGACAATGATGAGACCGGTGCTGTAGGGTGTTTTGTTAATCCTGAGGCAGATTTTCCTACTTCGCTTCTGAAGGGAGAGATTGACAATCTTTGTTACAGAACATGTGTGAATGCATAATACTTTCTGAAGGGCATTTTACTGAGGTCAGCATCTGCACACACACAAACACACACACACACACACACACACACACACACACACACACACACACACAAACACACACACACACACACACACACACACACACACACACACAATCCCTAGTAATTAGAAGTTTGGTCCCAGATGAGGCAGGGCTTAACAAAAATCGTTCCTACCTCATTGAAATACGACCCAGCACTTCCAGGTGGAGATTGCAAAAGTAACTAATTAAAATTACTTCCAAATTTTCAACCCTGTACTTATTTTTCACATTTAAAAAGCTAAGATATATTTTGTTCCAAAGGTGCCTACAGCATTCACGTACTTCTTTAATCCACTATATTGGATTTGCATTCTTTTTAATATTAAACTTGTGAAATATCACTTTTCTTCTTCATTCGAGTCCGGGTTGGTTCGGTCAGTACCAATGGTTCTTGGATGATTACGGCATTGTACTTTTTGTTCAGCAGCTCCACTTCCACGTGCTGCCCTATTTTACTGAGTTCCACAGGCAGGTACGCAAAGGCCACACTCTGCTGTGTGTTGTAGCTGTAGGCTCCGGATGTAGTGTTACCTACGACCTTAATAAAGAAGAATACTACTTCATAAGATCAACAATCCTTTCAAAGAGATGGCACCTAGTTTAATTCTTTGATCAAATGTGTTTAATTCTTTCTTTGTTCAATTCCTTATTTAATTTTGTGTAATTCATTGATTAATTGTTTGATTAGATTTTGGTCAAATTCAGTCAAATTTACAACTAAAACCTACCGACTCCCACAGCCACCAGGATTGCACTTCCTTCCACCCTGCCTCTTACAAAGACGCTATTCCCTACTCTCGAGGCATAGAAGGCTACAGATGTAATGCAGGTAAATGGGACCAGTACAGATGGATGCACCAGTTGCTGTGGACATAGTCGGCCAAAGTGCCTGGGTCTGTGTTATACAATTCGATAACTCTACAGGGTAGAGAATTCAAGAGATTCACCACCCGTCTACCCTGTCACACCCCTCAAGATTTTATATGTTTTAATAAAATTCTTATGAATAGATTTACCCGTATTTGGACCGGTATGGGATGGTCAGCCTTACATAGGGCAGATCATCTCTTATGAACCTGATTGAGTTTTTTGACAGGGACGAATATAATTGATGAATGTAGGCCACTGGATGTCTTATACATGGACTTTGGTAAAGCGTTCAACAAGATGATTCGCTGATCCAGAAGATTAAGGTACATGAGGATCCACAGTGGCTAGATGGATTGCATTCAAAACTGGCATAGCCATAGACATAGTAGAAAAATGTGGAAACTGGAAAATGCAGATGCTGGTTTACAAAAAAAGACACAAAGTGCTGGGGTAACTCAGTGGGTCAGGCAGCATCTCTGGAGAAGTTCATAAGCTATAGGAACACAGTCAGCCCAGCAAGTCTACTCTGCCGTTCAATCATGGCTGATCTATTGTCGGCACAAAATCCTGGAGTAACTCAGCAGGACAGGCAGCATCTCTGGAGAGAAGGAATGGGTGAAGCTTCAGGTTGAGACCCTTCTTCAGACTGAAGGGTGACGTTTTGGGTCGAGACCGAAACGTCACCCATTCCTTCTCTCCAGAGATGCTGCCTGCCCCGCTGAGTTACTCCAGCTTTTTGTGTCTATAAACCCCAAAGTACCATCCAAGTGAAAGATTATGTCCAAGCCACATTAGGGAGGATCCAGCAGATGACCAATAGTTTGATCATGGAATTAAAGAGTTGAAAAATAAGTAGAGAGGTAGAATTCACACCAAGGTCATCAAAGCTTACTGGGAGCAGGCAGGAGAATGGGGTTGAAAGGGAAAAATAGATCAGTCCTTAATCGAATGGTGGAGCAGACTTGATGGGTTGAAGGGCTGAATTTTGCTCCTACATCTTATGTAATTATATGGAACGAGCTGCCAGATGAGGTAGTACGATAACAGCATTAAAAAGGACACTTGGACAGGCACGTGGATAGGAAAGCTTTTGAGGGATATGGCCCAAATGCAGGCAAGTGGGATTAGTGTAGATGGGGTATCTTGGTCGGCGTGGGCAAGTTGAGCTATTGGGTCTGTTTCCTTATCACTTATGACTCTATAATCATCATCAGAGACCCACACCACCCTGGCCACACACTCACTTCACTCCTGCCACCCGGAAGAAGATATGAAGGAGCCTGGAAACTAATATTCAGGTTCAGGAACAGCTTCTTCCCAGCAGCCATCGGGTTATTAAACATTACAAACTCCAAATAAGCATAATCTTAGGGGCATTGATTTTGTCCTTTTGCACTGTTATTGTTTGCTTTTTTTTCATGTGTATGTTTGTGTGTGTATATAGTGAACTTTTTTTTCTCGTTTATGATATTGTTCACAAAGTGATATGTTTATACATCCTGTTGTGCTGCTGCAAGTGAATTGTGTTGTTCTGTCTGAGAGAAATGACAATAAAAGTGGGGGGAGGGGTTGACAAATTGGGAATATGAAGATGTAGTTAAAGGGGAAGCGAATACAGGAGAAACTGTAAAGGACTCTCGAATGAATGGAAAGGGAAGTTCTAGAAGGGATATGAGAGTAAGGTCAGGGCCAATTGTGACCGGTGTGAGAGGGGAGGTAAATACCGAAGTTAAAGTGTATTTAAATGCGCGAAGTATAAAAAATAAAGTGGATGAGCTTGAGGCTCAGTTAGACATTGGCAAGTATGATGTTGTTGGAATCACTGAGACATGGCTACAAGAGGACCAGGGCTCGGAGCTGAATATTCAGGGGTACACAACGTACAGAAAAAACAGGCAGGTGGGGAGAGGGGGCGGGGTATCTCTGTTGGTAAGGAATGGTATTCACTCCCTTGCAAGGAGTGACATAGAATCAGGAGATGTAGAATCAGTATGGATAGAGATGAGGAATTGTAAGGGTAAAAAGACCCTAATGGGAGTCATCTGCAGGCCCCCAAACAGTAGCCTCGACATAGGGTGCAAGTTGAATCAGGAGCTAAAATTGGCATGTCACAAATGTAATGCTATGGTGGTCATGGGAGATTTCAACATGCAGGTAGACTGGGAAAATCAGGTTGGTAATGGACCCCAGGAAAGAGAGTTTGTGGAGTGTCTCCGAGATGGATTCTTAGAACAGCTTGTACTGGAGCCTACCAGGGAGAAGGCAATTCTGGATTTAGTGTTATGTAATGAACCTGACCGAATAAGGGGACTCGAGGTAAATGAGCCATTAGGAGGCAGTGACCACAATATGATAAGTTTTACTCTACAAATTGAGAAGGAGAAGGGAAAATCGGAGGTGTCAGTATTACAATATAGCAAAGGGGATTACAGAGGAATGAGGCAGGAGCTGGCCAAAATTGACTGGAAGGAGGCCCTAGCAGGGAAGACTGTGGAACAGCAATGGCAGGTATTCCTGGGAATAATGCAGAAGTTGCAGGATCAATTTATCCCAAAGAGGAGGAAAGATTCTAAGGGGAGTAAGAGGCACCGGTGGCTGACAAGGGAAGTCAAGGACAGCATAAAAATAAAAGGGAAGAAGTATAACATAGCAAAGCAGAGTGGGAAGCCAGAGGATTGGGACTCTTTTAAAGAGCAACAGAAGATAACTAAAAAGGCAATACGGGGAGAAAAGATGAGGTACGAGGGTAAACTAGCCAATAATATAAAGGAGGATAGTAAAAGCTTTTTTAGGTATGTAAAGAGGAAAAAAATAGTCAAGGCAAATGTGGGTCCCTTGAAGACAGAAGCAGGGGGATTTATTATGGGGAACAAGGAAATGGCAGACGAGTTAAACCGGTACTTTGGATCTGTCTTCACTAAGGAGGATACAAACAATCTCCCAGATGTTCTAGTGGCCAGAGATCCTAGGGTGACAGAGGAACTGAAGGAAATCCATATTAGGCAGGAAAAAGTTTTGGGTAGACTGATGGGACTCAAGGCTGATAAATCCCCAGGACCTGATGGTCTGTATCCCATGGTGCTTAAGGAGGTGGCTCTAGAAATTGTGGGCGCATTAATGATTATTTTCCAATGTTCTATAGATTCCGGGTCAGTTCCTGTGGATTGGAGGGTAGCTAATGTTATCCCACTTTTCAAGAAAGGAGGGAGAGAGAAAACGGGAAATTATAGACCAGTTAGTCTGACATCAGTGGTGGGGAAGATGCTGGAGTCAATTATAAAAAACGAAATTGCGGAGCATTTGGATAGCAGTAACAGGATCGTTCCAAGTCAGCATGGATTTACGAAGGGGAAATCATGCTTGACTAATCTACTGGAATTTTTTGAGGATGTAATTAGGAAAATTGACAGGGGAGAACCAGTGGATGTGGTGTACCTCGACTTTCAGAAAGCCTTCGACAAGGTCCCACATAGGAGATTGGTGGGCAAAATTAGAGCACATGGTATTGGAGGTAGGGTACTGACATGGATAGAAAGTTGGTTGACAGACAGAAAGCAAAGAGTGGGATAAATGGGTCCCTTTCAGAATGGCAGTCAGTGACTAGTGGGGTACCGCAAGGTTCAGTGTTGGGACCGCAGCTATTTACAATATACATCAATGACTTGGATGAAGGGATTAAAAGTACCATTAGCAAATTTGCAGATGATACAAAGCTGGGTGGCAGTGTAAACTGTGAGGAAGATGCTATGAGGTTGCAGGGTGACTTGGACAGGTTGTGTGAGTGGGCGGATGCTTGGCAGATGCAGTTTAATGTGGATAAGTGTGAGGTTATCCACTTTGGTGGTAAGAATGGGAAGGCAGATTATTATCTGAATGGTGTCAAGTTAGGAAAAGGGGACGTACAACGTGATCTGGGTGTCCTAGTGCATCAGTCACTGAAAGGAAGCATGCAGGTACAGCAGGCAGTGAAGAAAGCCAATGGAATGTTGGCCTTCATAACAAGAGGAGTTGAGTATAGGAGCAAAGAGGTCCTTCTGCAGTTGTACAGGGCCCTAGTGAGACAGCACCTGGAGTGGTGTGTGCAGTTTTGGTCTCCAAATTTGAGAAAGGATATTCTTGCTATTGAGGGCGTGCAGCGTAGGTTTACTAGGTTAAATCCCGGAATGGCGGGACTGTCATATGTTGAAAGACTGGAGCGACTAGGCTTGTATACACTGAAATTTAGAAGGATGAGAGGGGATCTTATCAAAACGTATAAGATTATTAAGGGGTTGGACACATTAGAGGCAGGAAACATGTTCCCAATGTTGGGGGAGTCCAGAACCAGGGGCCACAGTTTAAGAATAAGGGGTAGGCCATTTAGAACAGAGATGAGGAAAAAGTTTTTCAGTCAGAGAGTTGTGAATCTGTGGAATTCTCTGCCTCAGAGGGCAGTGGAGGCTAATTCTCTGAATACATTCAAGAGAGAGCTAGATAGAGCTCTTAAGGATAGCGGAGTCAGGGGGTATGGGGAGAAAGCAGGAACGGGGTACTGATTGAGAATGATCAGCCATGATCACATTGAATGGCGGTGCTGGCTCGAAGGGCCGAATGGCCTACTCCTGCACCTATTGTCTATTGTCTATTGTCTAAAACACTCTTAGCTCTTGACTTCAAATACTTATAAAAAGAGAGATTTGAGACCTAAACCAACATTATGGCGGCCTCTGGTGGAGTGAATAAAATTGGTGCCGTGAGAAAAGTCAGAAATTGAGGAGAGTTGTAAGGCTAGAGGAGGTTACAAGCACTTCATTAAAATGTCTTCCTGTGATAAATAGCCACAGGCTGCTGATGTTTGGCCAGCTGTAGCCTTCTGGTTTTAAGTGTACAATTGTTCTTTTAATGGGACTTAATTTTCTTTAGACTCACCTTGTCTTGATACCAGATGCTTTCATTTCCTTCAGGATCCACGTTGTCAGTCTGCATGCCGAGGTACACCAGTTTGCGTTTCACCCCCTCTTTCTTGATGCTTTGTAAAGCCTGTTTTCCAATAAATTCTGTTGGCTGAATGGGGGGAAAAAAGTTAAGACACTCTCCAGCTGTTCTTATTCTGAATACCTTCCCATTTGTCAAGAAATTATTTATTATACAGTAAACCCACGTGATACGGGGGAAATGTGTCCGTTGTTGCTTCTTCAGTCAGAGGGTGGTGAATTTGTGGAATTCATTGCCACAGACGGTTGCAAAGGCCAAGTTAATGGATATTTTTAAGGCGGAAATTGACAGATTTTTGATTAGTGAGGGTGTCAGGGGTTATGGGGAGAAGGCAGGAGAATGGGGTTGAGAGGGAAAGATAGATCAGCCACGATTGAATGACGGTGGACTTGATGGACCGAATGGCCTAATTTTGCTCCTATAAGTTACACAATCTTGCTGATTGTGTGCCATATCCGAGTAAGGGATTCACTCCAACCACTTAGCAGTGACTCCGTGAATGAATGAGTTGTTTTCAAATACAAAGTTCTTTTTAACAGCTAAAAATATATTTTGATTACTGCAAGCTTAAACTATTAAAGACTGTATGTTACATTGTTTAATAGAGTTAAGTGTCCATCCCAGCGATCGCTTGCCAATTTCCATGCCTTGTCAATTCCCATGCCTTGTCAATTTCAATGCCTTCCTCAGTGTAACTAGCAGCCTGTGTTCTTAAAGAAACAGTCCGTTATAACTCAAATCCATTACAAAGAGGTCTGTAGTAACGAGGGTTTACTGTAATGAGCTTGAACTGATTATGTATGGTATATCCAAAGACGTACAGGTATGTAGGTTAATTGACTGGGTAAATGTAAAAAATTGTCCCTAGTGTGTGTAGGATAGTGTTAATGTGCGGGGATCGCTGGGCGGCGCGGACTTGGTGGGCCGAAAAGGCCTGTTTCCGCGCTGTATCTGAAATATGAAAATATGAAGAAAAAAAAATCTGATTTGTTTGCGAGGAGGATGCTAGGAGGCTGCAGAGTGACTTGGATAGATTAGGCGAGTGGGCAAATGCATGGCAGATGCAATATAATGTGGATAAATGTGAGGTTATCCACTTTGGCGGCAAGAACAGGAAAGCAGAGTATTACCTGAATGGTGACCGATTGGGAGAAGGGGAGATGCAACGTGACCTGGGTGTCATGGTGCACCAGTCATTGAAAGCAAGCATGCAGGTGCAGCAGGCAGTGAAGAAAGCGAATGGTATGTTGGCATTCATAGCAAGAGGATTTGAGTTTAGGAGCAGGGAGGTTCTGCTGCAGTTGTACAGGGCCTTGGTGAGACCGCACCTGGAGTATTGTGTGCAGTTTTGGTCTCCTAACCTGAGGAAAGACGTTCTTGCCTTAGAGGGAGTACAGAGAAGGTTCACCAGATTGATCCCTGGGATGGCAGGACTTTCATATGAGGAAAGACTGGATAGACTGGGCTTGTACTCGCTGGAATTTAGAAGACTGAGGGGGGATCTTATAGAAACATTTAAAATTCTTAAGGGGTTGGAGAGGCTAGATGCGGGAAGATTGTTCCCGATGTTGGGGGAGTCCAGAACCAGGGGTCACAGCTTAAGGATAAGGGGGAAGTCTTTTAGGACCGAGATGAGAAAACATTTCTTCACACAGAGAGTGGTGAGTCTGTGGAATTCTCTGCCACAGAAGGTAGTTGAGGCCAGTTCATTGGCTATATTTAAGAGGGAGTTAGATGTGGCCCTTTTTGCTAAAGGGATCAGGGGGTATGGAGAGAAGGCAGGTACAGGCTACTGAGCTGGATGATCAGCCATGATCATATTGAATGGCGGTGCAGGCTCGAAGGGCCGAATGGCCTACTCCTGCATCTATTTTCTATGTTTCTATGTTTCTATGTTTGGATAGCATGAAAAACAAAGCATTTTACTGTACCTGCAACAATAAAAAACCTAAAGCTAACTTACTCATGCATGTGAAAACGACCATTTGTGTAGATCTATGCAAAGAAACACCCAGCACAATTAAAATGTATTGACCTTCATGTTTCCCTTATTAGAATGTGCATTTCATATTATGTGATATCATGTGAATGTAATTTTGCACTAAAATGCACTGTTGTTTTACGCTGCAATGGTATTGCTGATCTGCACTGAGAAGGGATCATGGTGAGAAGTGACATTGCAATCAGCCCCTGCTCAGCTTTTGACGAGATGTGTTAGGTCCTGACAGAATAGAATTAGCAGGGAGGATAAGTGGATTGGAAAAGCCGGTGTAAAGATCAGTACAAGATGGTCAGTGGTAATTGGAAGCAAATGAAATAGCCCACTGAACATTATGGGGAAGGGACTACAGGGGCAATGAATTTAATCAACGCAGGTGGTCTTACTGCCTGATGTTCATTAATCACTCTTACCTTGTTTAACTTAATGAAATAGTCCAACCCTGCTTCAAAGGCATTTGTGTCACAGTTCATCTGGAAGATAAAATAGATAGTTTTTAAAAATAATTAAACCCCCCAGCAAATCATGTACTTTACATGTTATAGCACAGTGTTGAAGATGTATTCATACAATCAGTGGGATGGGGGGTTGCAATACAACATATTAAATTAAGCTGCCGAGAAGATCTATTCACTCAGCATCTAGCACACAATCATTTAGAAAATAAATCTGAAGGACTTTGAAAAACGAGATGGCAAACAAATTAAATGGCATGTTGCTGAAGCACACAGACAGGTATAGTCAATCTCCAGTTTTTGCTGTGGGGATTGCTGCTCAGTATGGACTCGGTGGGCCGAAGGGCCTGTTTCCGCGCTGTATCTTGAAACAAAACTAAATTAAATTAAAAATTTCCCCTCTTATTTTAAACCTATGTCCCATGGTTCTGGATATCTCCACTCTGGGTAAAAGGTTTGTAAAACTCATAATAGAGACCCCTTCTGGTCCTAATTCTATCTTCCATTACCATTTATTGGTAAGTCCAGCAGTAAGAACATGTTGCATCTGCTCATGGATCTAAATAAAATTAATGAAGCTCAGATCTGTCTGTCTGTGGCAGATGTGTGTGATTCCGTGACTAAATATGCTGAGTTTCATGATGTCCATAAGTCGTAGGAGCAGAAATGGGCCATTCGGCCCATCTACACCATTCAATCATGGCTGATCTATCTATCAGTCTCAAGCCCATTCTCCTGACTTATCCCCATAACCCCTGACACCCATATCAGTCAAGAATCTGTCAATCTCTGCCTTAAAAATATCCATTGACGGCCTCCACAGCCATCTGTGGCAATGAGTTCCACAGATTCATCACCTTCTGACTAAAGATAGATCAGCCACGGTTGAATGGCGCAGTAGACTTGATGGGCCGAATGGTCTTATTTCTGCTCCTCGAACTATTAACATAAAGAAATTCCTCCTCATCCCCATTCTAAACGCACATCCTTTTATTCTGAGGCTGTGCCCTTTGGTCCTATCATCATATCATATCATATATATACAGCCGGAAACAGGCCTTTTCGGCCCTCCAAGTCCGTGCCGCCCAGCGATCCCCGCACATTAACACTATCCTACACCCACTAGGGACAATTATTATTATTATTATTATTTTTTTTTACATTTACCCAGCCAATTAACCTACATACCTGTCCTAAACTCTCCCATTGTGGAAACATCCTCTGAAGTTGAGAACCAAGCAAGAAATATTGTTGCAACACTTCGCCATCACCCTAGCCATCAGATGGGCAGTATTAAATTATTGTATTTAGTAATTTTATTAGAATTAATATAGTTTCCAGTGGCTTTAGCCACCTAATTGCCAACATCTGAGCAATACTTAGAATGACCATTGTGGGGCAGAATAGGTTTAATTTAGAGTCCAGTGCAAGTAAAGATCAGTTCATGCTACATCTCTGGAAAAACATGGATAGGTGATGTTTTGGGTTGGGTCCCTCCAGAGATACTGCCTGTCCTGCAGAGTTACTCCAGCACTTTGTGTCTTTTTTGTGTAAACCAGCATCTGCAGTTCCTTGTTTCTACTACCAGTTCATGTTATTGGCTCCATTGTGTTAATGCCACTGAACACAAATAGATTTGCCTTGGTTAAAAACCAGTGACTGAGGAAACTATACATCTCTCTAATTTTTCCAGCCACAGACAATTTTATTGACAACTAGACCAAGTGGAGCCGTTGGGCCCAGACCTCTCCTGCATTTGTGCAGCACCCACTCCTACCCCCCTCCCCTTTCCCCCCCCCCTCCCCCCTGCCACCTCTCCCCCCTCCCCCTCCCCATTCCCCCTCCCTCCTCCCCTCCCCCTGCCTCCACCCCCTCCCCCTGCCTCCACCCCCTCCCTTCCCCCCCTTCCCTTCCCCCCTTCCCCTCCCCCCTTCCCCCTCCCATCCCCCCTCCCTCCCTAGGAGATAGATTTAAACTTTAAAATGTGAATAACTTTTAAAATATAACACCGATTTCAATGAAACGTCTTCCATTTGCACCAAAGGGACGACGGTGAGTAAGGTGGGCCTAAAATTGTCGCGCTATCGTGTACTGTTTCGGCTGTAGTTCAGGAACAAACAAACAAACAAACAAACGAGAGTTTTAGTATATAGATATCAGAATCCAATTTAGTGATTTAAACCCAGCCCAACCAAGGACAAGGGGTACAATAAATTGTCCTAAGACCTAGCACCTCAGCCTTGTTTGAGTTCCATCCATCATTATTTAATTAGGCCTTTAGTTAGACAATTTGTATTTCTGCCACTCAGAATGGAACTTGAATGGAATTTAAGTAAATCTGGGTCTTATAATGTCATCAGAGGCTTTCTTTTCTTTAATGACCTGATGTGGAGAGAGGTTTTTCATTTGGGGAGAATTGTAAATATAAACCATATCCTTCTATTTCCTATGTATTTATGCATCTGTTAAATGTCTCTTAAACATCACTATTGTATATCTCCCATTTCACCTATGCATTCCATCATTTGACATTTCCACCCTGCAAATAACACTGACTAAATGGACAAAATACTGGAGTAGCTTAGCAGGTCAGGCAGCATCTCTGGAGGAAAGGGTACTTTTTCATATCTCTAGTTTCCCTCTGCACTGACTCTGAACCTGAACAAGGGTCTTTACTCGAAACATCACCTAATCCTTTTCTCCAGAGATGCTGCCTGACCCGCTGAGTTACTCTAGCATTTTGTGTCTATCTTCAGTGTAAATCAGCAACTACAGTTCCTTCCTACACAAAAATACCGACATGTATTTTATCTATGGTAGCAAGAGAGGCTCGGCGCCCTGTCTCCTGTCCCAACGTCTCGGCATGGTGTCACTCCATCGTATGTGCCTTCGGCTCTCGCCGACAGCTCGTATGTTTTCCTTCGCTGCGATGCACACAGGTCGCCCTTGCAGCGCCCATAGGAAGGTCCTTTTCGGGTGCTGCGGCCTGGGCCCACGGCTTTTGTATTGGACATGGGGGTCGGCATGAGACTGTGTCGGTGGCTCGCTTGAAACCGGCCCATTTGGACCTGAGCGAGCCAGTACAGGAGGCCCAGCCTCGCCGTCGGGGGCGTCCGCCGTCTCGGGCCAACCTAATTCGTCCTTGCGCGGGGACGTACGTACAAGGTTCGGCTGCCCGTCCGATTTTGCGCCTCTAGTTCTGCGGGGGGGGTCATGCAGCGGACCCTGGTGGTGAAACACGTGCAGTACATAACGTCCGGCTCGGGAGAGGTCACGGGGTGCCCCAGGGGAGTATCGGAAGCTGGCGCGTGGCATAGAGGAGTGGTATAGGGAATTAAAGTGGTGTTGGACGAACTTCTTGTGCTGCCTCATTCTTCGACGGACTGCTCCGTGTCCGCTGCACTATAATCTTCGGAGATCATGGGTAGGCAAATGGGGCAGCACGGTGGCACAGCGGTAGAACTGATGCCTTACAGCACCAGAGACCCAGGTTTGACACAGACTATGGGTGCTGTGTGTTTGTAGTTTGTACCATCTCCATGTGACCACATGATTTTTCTCTGTGTGTTCCAGTTTCCTCCCACAGTCCAATACGTGCTAGATTATAGGTAAGTTGGCTTTGGTAAAATTGTAAATTGTCCCCAGAATGGAGGATTGCCTTACTTTATCTGTCTAATCTCCAGGAGGATGAATCTCAGTGTAATCCACTAGTTGTGAGCTGTGACATAACTACCACCCAATATATCATGTACATGACGTGCACTGTCCCAACCCCACTTCCCCAGAGAGCTAGAAAAGAACACATTTAGTATCCCTTTACCTCTGCTCCCCATCCTCTAAACGCCTTCTCAAGCCGCAAAGTGTTCATGGCATATGCTCCGAAGTTGTCAATTCCAAACTCCTGACCTGCTTCCATAATGGCATGGTAGAGGGCAGCAGTGTCCTCCCGTTTGTGATACAGCTCCCAGCCGAGCTCACCTAGAGTCACAGTGGGGAAATGAGTCAACCAAAAACAATATCTGGTGAATTAATATTATTCAGCTTCATGTTCTTTAGAGCAGGAGCTGAGGTGTTACTTTTACCTTTTTTCCTTTCCACATACTTATGGCGGTACTGTGGCGCAGTGGTAGGGCCGCTGCCTTACGTGCCAGAGACCCAGGTTCAAACCTGACTACGGGTACTGTCTGTACGAAGTTTGTACGTTCTCCCTGTGACTGCGTGGGTTTTCCTCGGGTGCCCCGGTTTCCGCCCACACTCCAAACATGTACAGGTTTGTAGGTTAATTGGAGTGTCAATATTAGTGCCGAACATGATGTTAAGTTAAACTGATGTCATCTGCCTTGTACATGATCCATATCCCTCTATTCCCAGTGCTTCCATGTGTCAATCCAAAAGCCTCTTCAACACCTCTATCATATCTGCCTCCAACACCATTCTGGCAGTATTTTCCCGGCCCCACTACTCAATGTGTGAAAAACGTGCCCCGCACATCTCCATTAAAATAGAGTACTTAAAGACTTGGATTGTTCTCTCTGCACCGTCAAAGGTTGAGGGGAAACATTATAGAAGAATATAAAATGATGAGAGGCGTAGATAGGGTAGACAGTCAGAACCTATTTCCCAGGGTGGAAATGTCCAACACTAGAGGCCATAGCTATAAGGTGAGAGGGGGACAGTTTAATTGAGATGTGTGGGGCGTGGAGGCATTGGGATAGGAGAGGCAGGGGAAAGAGAGTGGTAGGAGAGGCAGGGGAAAGAGAGTGGTAGGTCAGGTGGGGGGGGAGGGGGGGAGATTATTTCTTGAAAATGGAGAAACCAATGGGGCTGAATGACCTACTCCTGCACCTATTGTCTATTGTCTATTGACATGAGAATTAAAATTTGTGCACTAAGGAATTACAGTGTCAGAGGTGATTTCTCATGACTCGGTGGTTAAGAAACCACTCAATAGCAAAAACACACATCTGTACATTTAGTCCTTAAGCCACTTTCCACATGCGGAGCTAGTTAGTTAGTTAAGTTTACTCTCACTTGTACTGAGGTACAGTGAAAAGCTTTTGTTGTGTGCTAACCAGTCAGCAGAAAGACTATACATGATTATAATCGAGCCGTGCACAGTGTACATGACAAAGAGAATACGGTTAGTGCAAGATAAAGTCGAGTAAATTCTGATCAAAGATAGTTGGAGGGTCTCCAATGAGGTATATAGTAGCTCAGGGCCGTTCTCTAGTTGTTGATAGGATGGTTCATTTAAGCTAAGTGAGAGCCATGGCTATGCTGTCGATGCCATTTCCCAGCCACCCCCCTCATTCTACCTCACCCCTTCAATGTCAATGAAGCCCAGGCCATTACAACTTTGGTGTGCGTCATTGCATTGAAGAATTGGACTTTGTTTGTAGGATAAGTGACTGACCAAGGCCATGGAATGTTCAGACTGTGTCTGCTGTGTTGGAACATTTGGGTAAAGTTGACATTGGGTTGTTGGGTAAAGTTGACATTGGGTTGTTGAGCCAGTTATACCAGCACATGCAGATAGGGAGCCGGTGTGGGCAAGTTGGGCCAAAGGGGCTGTTTCCACACTGTGTCACTATGACTAGATGGCCCTTTCTTAAGCATATAATGGAAGTGTATTAATCTTAATACAAATCCTGTCAAATCCCTAATACTAGGTCATAAACCTCAGACAGACAATCTGATTTGGGAGCTGTGGTGAATGCTTTATGGCAATGTCTTGTATGAAATTATTGCATCTCACTTGCAAAACTTTAATCATCAAATGATAGAATAAATATTTTAAACACAGAATGATAGAACAAATATTTAAGCAGAATAAATAAATTAAACACTTAAACACAGTCACATTTGCTTGAAATTAGTTGTATTAGTAATACAGCAAAGCAGCCAATTAATATGCCCTCCTCTTCATTCAATACAACATGCCTATCCTTTAGGGATATTCCTCTTATGAAATTTAAACAGATAAGAAAGTACTGATAGATTGCTAATGGTAAGTAATTAATTAGTGATATAGGTCAATAAAAAGCTCACTAAAACAAACAAAGTTTTCATTAGAAATCATAAATACTTTAATCTGTAGCCTGACTCCACATTTCTCAAATGTATTCAGTGCTTTAACATGAAAAAAAAGCTGTGGTTTGTTCCCTTTACAAGACAGGGTGTGCACTTATAAAAATACCCAAATAATTCAGATGTTTAAGCGTGATGTGATAATTGAGATATGGCAATTGCTCTCCTGAAGCCAGACAGCACCAGCTGGGTTACTGGCCCCTGGACCAAGGCTATTATTGTTTGTTTAGGAAAGCAGGCAGAGAATGCTCTCCTTTACCATCAAGATTAATAAAGTACGAACTGTAGTGCAGAAACATTTGATTAAATGCAAAACAGTCCAGTGCCTAGAAATTCAAATCCTTTTCCCCAGAGGCGCTGCCTGGCCCATTGAGTTACTCCAGCATTTCGTGTCTGTCCAGGTAATGGCATGTTGCCTCTGGAATTCATTTTACTGCAGTCTTTTTCAGTCAGAGAGTTGTGAATCTGTGGAATTCTCTGCCTCAGAAGGCAGTGGAGGCCAATTCTCTGAATGCATTCAAGAGAGAGCTAGATAGAGCTCTTAAGGATAGCGGAGTCAGGGGGTATGTGGAGAAGGCAGGAACGGGGTACTGACTGAGAATGATCAGCCATGATCACATTGAATGGCGGTGCTGGCTCAAAGGGCCGAATGGCCTACTCCTGCACCTATTGTCTATTGATTGAGAATGATCAGCCATGATCACATTGAATGGCGGTGCTGGCTCGAAGGGCCGAATGGCCTCCTCCTGCACCTATTGTCTATTGTCTATTGTCATGTTAGAACACACCCTCACCCACCCTCTCCCCATACCTCAACAATTTGTTTCTATTCAGGTAGTTATCTAATTCCCTTTTAAAAAGCTCCAATTGAAATGGCATCCACTACTAGTCTCGACAGTCTTTCCAGACACTATCCATTCACGCCGTACAGTTTTACCTCTTGGTAAACCTTTATGTTATGTGCCCTAGCTCTCGACAATAATTGCCAATAGAAATGATTTCACCACTTCAACAGGGTCAGGGATGGGAAAGATTTGGAGGGATTCAGGCCAATCATGGGAAAATGGAACTAGCTTCGATGGGGCAATTTACACGGCCAATTAGCCTACAAAGCTGCACCTTTTTGGATCGTGGGAGGAAATTGGAGCACCTGGAGGAAACCAATGCTGGAATTATAGCTTTTATCATTTTAGCACAGCAGACTTGAAAATAGAAATTAATTTTCAATGATTTTCACCTTGTGGAATATGTATCAGCAAATAAAAATATATAAATTGAATTGAATCCATTGAAGCAAATAGAAAGTTCACAAATAGTAGGCCTGTGTTCAACTTTCCAATGAATATTTCTAATGAGTGAGTGGCTGGGCCAGGAAGCAAATTACTCACATTAGGGTTTTTGGACTGGCAGCAATCTTATTTAATTATAAACGTTTAACATTTAAAAACACCGGAGGCAATGCTATGAGCCAAAGCATCGGTAATCAGATCAGGCACCAACCTGTGTAGGAGATCCTCATTGCGGTGAGGGGGACATCAGCCAGAGTAATTGGCTTACACTGCAGGAACTTAAACGCTTTTCCACTCAAGTCTACGTTTGTGAGCTTCTGGAGGACCTTCCGTGAAAATGGTCCCGCCACACCCAATGCTCCGATTTCGTCAGTAACATTACGGATATCAACCTCATAGCCACCTTTAGCTGCCTCTTCTTCTATATATCTACAAACATGAAGATAATAAATAAGGCGAATAATAAATCTCTCTGCGTCATTTTTGAAAGGAGAAACAAAATAAATAAACGACCTGCTTCAGGTGGGGGCAATTGTACACCAATCTTTTATCAAATATATCAGGCTTCTAATTACAAGCATGCAGTGACCTTTATTTTCCTGCCCACGGTAATAGTAATAGAAGCTTAGTGGACCATTTCACACTCGAGCAAGGAAAGGTGTGGTTAAATTTCTAGTCTAGTGTGCTCAGGTCCACAAGAGGCATTTGATATGTTGTAAGCATCCTTAACTTTTCTGGCAAGGTGTCTTAATTGAATATCAATCGACAACATTCTGATTCAGAGGACAGTCCTACTTTTGCACCAAACTGCCGTTGAGGTGCAATATTGCCAATAATTATATTTGCCACAAATTAACAGGCTGATAAGTTCCACTTAGAGTAATTTCAACTAGTAACAATGTATAAGGGAAAATTTGATCAGCTGTCCATTGTATACATTTTCCAATGTCCGTTCTGCTGAATTCAATGAACATGCACATGTGCGGTTATCAATTCGACATCAGCTGTTTTAGGGTATTTCCAAGTTTAAAAAACCCCTGTTCTGGGAGAGGAGACCTGTTGTCCTTGCCCCGGACGGCCAATATGTGACTAGAATCCAATCTTAATGGCACTGTTTCTTAGCTATCCTCCAGAGTGGCAACATAAACCGTTGTGTTTGACTGGAGTAATAAATGACAATCTTTCCAGTGATGCAGCCTTTCCATCAATGACAGGTTCCCTTGTGATCAAGTAAAAAGACAACTACCTCACCTCTAATTAGAAAACAACTCAACGGATCTGCTCTGTGAGATAGTAAGATCTGCAGTCAAAAATGCTCTGCTTTCTTGTTTGGAAAGTAATGATTCAGAAGAAGAAATGGAAGAATCCAGCTGCCTGGATTAGGTGGTATTCGCTGCAAGTAAAGGTTAGACAAATGCAGGTTGTTTTTTCCCCCCAGAGGTCATGGGGAGACCTGATAGAAGTATATAAAATTATGAAAAGTATAGCTAGGGTAGACAGTCAGAAACATTTCCCAGGATGGAAATGGCAGACTGGAGGGAATATCTTTAAGGTGAGAGCGGCAAAGTTTAAAGGATTTGTGCGGGGTAAGTTTTTTCGCACAGGGGGTGGTGGGGGCTTGGAACGAGCTTCCAGAGGTGGTGGTGGAGATAGATATGATAATGGATTTTAAGAGGCTTTTAGATGGGCACATGGATATGACAATAGACAATAGGTGCAGGAGGAGGCCATTCGGCCCTTCGAGCCAGCACCGCCATTCAATGTGATCATGGCTGATCATTCTCAATCAGTACCCCGTTCCTGCCTTTTCCCCCTACCCCCTGACTCCGCTATCCCTAAGAGCTCTATCTAGCTCTCTCTTGAATGCATTCAGAGAATTGGCCTCCACTGCCTTCTGAGGCAGAGAATTCCACAGATTCACAACTCTCTGACTGAAAAAGGTTTTCCTCATCTCCGTTCTAAATGGCCTACCCCTTATTATTAAACTGTGTCCCTTTGTTCTGGACTCCCCCAACACTGGGAACATGTTTCCTGCCTCTAACGTGTCCAAGCCCTTAATAATCTTATACGTTTCGATAAGATCTCCTCTCATCCTTCTAAATTCCAGTGTATACAAGCCTAGATAGATATGATAATGGATTTGAAGAGGCTTTTAGATGGTCACATGGATATGGAGGGAATAGGGGGGAATGTGGATCATGTACAGGCAGGTAGGGTTAGTTTATTTCGGCATCATGCATGTGGGCCGAAGGGCCTGTTCCCACACTGTACTGTTCTATGTTCTGAGTGTGGAATATAATGAAGATTTAATTGCTTTCTTTTGTTTCTCAGACAATATGCATCTTTTGTGGAAGCAAAGTGCTTTTGCATTTGCACCGATTAACTCAATCAAATAAAATAGTGAAGCAAATAAATTAATTTCAAAAGTTATCCTAATTGTTTCTAATCCGTGCTCACCTTAAGTCGTGGAGCTCAGACCCTGACCCTGTCACCAGCAAGAACTCGTCCTCTGATAGATGGCTGATTGTCACTTCTGCATAAACTCGACCTCGTGGGGTAATCATATGACTGATATTTATATAACCCAGCTGAGAGAAAGGAGAGCGAATTAAAATAAGTAACTAATGTGCGAGGCTATTTGGAAGTTCATCGTTGAAAACACCAAATTTTATATTTTCATAGCTGGCTCGGTGGCGCAGCGGTAGAGTTGCTGCCTTACGGCGCCAGAGACCCGGGTTCAATCCTGACTACGGATGCTGTCTATACGGAGTTTGTACGTTATCCCTCTGACTGCATGGGTTTTCTCCAGGTGCTCCGGTTTCCTCCAAAGACGTGCGGGTTTGTAGGTTAATTGGCTTCTGTAAATTGCTCCTAGTATGCAGCTGGTTGGCACAGACTCGGTGGGCCGAAGGGCCTGTTTCCACGCCATATCTCTAAACTAAACTAAACCTCCAAAAAACTCAGCAGGTCAGGCAGCATCTGGGGAGGGAATGGATAGGCAATGATTCGGGTAGGAACCCTTCTTCAAACCAAGTGAGATAGCACAGTAGATTATGCCGATCATAGAGGAGAGATTGAGGAAAGTGAGAAAGGCTACCATGATAACAGAGCAAAATAATGTAATTTAAACACTTGTCACCGGCTTAGTGCCACAAGACAGCAAATATTGAAGCTGCATTGTCCAGCTTCATAATCAGAAAAAAGGATGGAAAAATGGTGATGGGGATGTATTTGCATTTGATTCGGGATGGGAGGAAGAGATCAACTTGGAATTAAGAAACTAGACATAATTCAAACTTGGGATCATAGTTATCATTTCCACTGGGGAAATTTCAGAGTCAAATCAACATCATAGAAAGCGTCAGACACAAAGTGCTGGAGTAACTCAGCGGGTCAGGGAGCACCTCTGGAGAACACGGAGAAGTGACGCTTCAGTTTGCAGAAGAGTCCCGACCCGAAACACCATCCTCTCCAGAACATTGTGTCTTCTACTCAAGATTCCATTGGTAAGGAATTTCACAGTGAGGTGGAATGCCCAGCTATGTTTAGTTTCGTTTATTGTCACGTATGCTGAGGTGTAGTGAAAATATTTTTTTGGTGTGTGTTATTAAGTCAGCGGAAGGACAATACATGATCACTATCAAGCTGTTCATAGTATACACATACAGGAAAAGGGAATATGTTTTGTGCAAGATAAAGTCCAGTAAAGTCCAATTAAAGGTGGTCTGAAGGTCTCCAATGGGGTAGATGGTGGATCAGGTCTGCTTTCTAGTTGGTGATAGGATGGTTCAGTGGCCTGATAGCAGGTGGGAAGAAACTGTCCCTGAATCTGGAGGTATGCGTTTTCACAATTCTGTACCTCTTGCCTAATGGGGCGGGGAGAAGAGGTGAGACTTGTCCTTGATTATGCTGGTGGCCTTGCCAAAGCAGCACGAATTGTAGAAGGAGTTAATGGAGGTTGGTTTGTATGAAGGTCTGGGATACATCCTCAATTCTCTGCAATTGCTTGCAATTTTGAATGGAGCTGTTCCCAAACCTTGCTATGATGCATCCCGATGCCGAGGAGACTCAGGTCCTTTGGAGTGCAGGGGACACTGCTAAGGACCTTCTACAACACGGTGGTTGCATCAGCCATTTTCTATGGAGTGGTCTGCTGGAGCAGCAGCATCTCAGAGGCGGAGGGGAAGAGACTTGACAAGCTGGTCAGGAAGGCCAGCTCTGTCCTGGGTTGCCCCCTCGACTCAGTGCAGGCGGTGGGAGAGAGGAGGATGATGGCAAAGTTAACATCGCTGCTGGACAACGACTCCCACCCCATGCAGGACACTGTCACTGCACTGAGTAGCTCCTTCAGTGACAGACTCCTTCACCCCAAGTGCGTGAAGGAGAGATATAGGAGGTCCTTCCTTCCCGCTGCTGTGAGACTGCACAACCAGCACTGCTCCCAGCAGACGAGTCAACAGCAACAGTTAAGGGAATACACAGTAAACTGATGACAATTTATCCTTGTCCTTACTTTTATTTATAATGAATGATCTCTTGCTATCCACTTTGCTGCTGTAACACTGCAAATTTCCCCGGTGTGGGATGAATAAAGGAATATATTATTATTATTATTATTATTATAAAATGCTTTCTACTATATTGGCAAGTGTTCTACTATTCTGTTTTTGTAAACCAGCATCTCCAGTTGCTTGTTTCTTCATCATGGAGAATATGGACATGTCTCCACCTGAACCCTATTTTTAGCCCTATCTTTGATGTCCGATAAAAATGGGAAATTACACCAAGATATCTCACCTATATTTACAAGCGGACAATTGTAGAAATGAATAACTGCAATTGTCAGTTTGTTGGATCTATTTCTGAAGCTAACATCTACTTACCTTTGGAATGACATTTGCAATCAAGCGGTCCAGCAGTTTGGTGGAGTCTTTTCCTTTCATGGAAAATTTGCCAAAGGGTGTGAGGTCAAAAACACCCACTTTTTCCATGACCTGTTTACATTCTCGACCAACCGGTTCAAACCAGTTTGTGCGGCGGAAACTAGGTCTGGGGACGGATGAAGAAATTAGTGCCATGTTAGTGCAATGTTGATAAATCATCTTTACTTTGAACAATTAAGGTATTCCCAGTTTGAAACATTCACCCAAGAAAAAACTTCCAATTATGTTGTGCCTTTTGCGATCTTAGAACATCCCAAAACATGATATGCATTTAAAGAGCAGTCACAGAAGGCACAATTAGTTTGCAAACAAGAAACACTCATAATCATCTCTGACAGGGCAACACTGCATCAATACTGGACTGAAAGATTAGCCGTGATTCTTTGCAGTGGACTTGACAACACAATCTTCTCGACAGTTCAAATGTCTTCCACACGCACTGTTTAACTTAATGTTTAGGAAAAAAGGTCACACTGAAAGAAGGATGTGCATTTATAAACCATTCTTCACAGCCTCTCAATGCCAAAAAGAGCTTTACAGTCAATGAATTACCTTTGAGGTGAAGCCACTGCTTTAATGTTGGAAATATGGTAGTCAATTTACACAGAGCAAGATCCTATAGACAGCAATATGAAAATTGATAGATGATATGTCTTTTGTAAAGATAATGGATAAATACTATCCCCTCCTTCAAACTTTGTGCACTGTATCTTATATATCTAACTGAGAAAGCAGACATGCCCTTGACATGGCCTTGAGACTCCCATTGCTATTTCAAAAGGCACAATATAACATCCCGGTGATTGAGATGACAAATTCACAAATAGGAATCCGGCGAGCCCCGCTACAGAAGGATCCCAGCGAGCCGAGGCCATACCCAACAGGGGGCACAACGGTGGCGAGGAGAGGGACATCGGTTCGCTGAACAATCCAGACGAAGGCGACGGCTGGAGGAACTGCAGCAGCCTGGGTCGGTGCCACTCCATAAGACCTGGCGCGCGGAGCGGACTTTGGAAATGGCACCAAATATGGCGACTCTTAAAAGCATTTCACTGTGTTTTGCTCATGTGACCATTGACCCATTGAAATATATTTCCTCCCATCCTGCCTCTTGTATGGACTACATTCCATACCGCATTCCTCTTCCCCCTCCTTCATCAGCATTTCAAACGGACCAGGCCTTTGCAACTCTCTTGTCCATTCTACCATCACCACCAATATTTACACATACTTACTGTTCCCTCATCACCATCCAGGGACATCGTTTTTCCAAGTGAAGCCTCAACTCTCTGAGTTTTGCACTCTGTTATTTAGAGGTTCAGAGTTATTTAGACACTCTGATTGCTAGCGTCCCTTTGGCGCTCTTTTTAAACGGACTTTTTACCTTCAATTAACACTTACTTTCTTTCAGCCAACGGTCATCCTTGCTCCTGCTCTCCTGACCTTTACTGACCTTTACTGGTCAGTGTGGGCAAGTTGTGCTGAAGGGCCTGTTTCCACGCTGTAAGACTCTATGACTAAGTAGGATACCACGATGATCTAGGAGCCCTGTAAGGCTCTAAGTAGTTATGTGTTAATGAACTGAGAATATTCTATAGAACAATTATATTTGTTCTCTTAATCGTTCAATTATGTGTTAAGATTTACAGGCCCTAGAAAGTAATTTGATCCACAGTGTAAGGTGGGCTTTGCCAAGGCAGTGATAGGAGATAATTTAAGGAGAGAGAGGTTTGAGCAGGTTAGACCTTGATTTCTATCTGGCAGCTCCAGGTACAGATGTTGAGGCCAAGGTCAGTTTGTACTACACTGTTGTAATCATGTTGGCACTCACTGTCACCCGAACAACTCTATTTCCTGGTAAGGATGTCTATACCTTGCAGAAAGTGAACTTTGCAAGAAGATAAAACCTTGCTACAGCAGGTTTAAAGGAGAATATGTCCACATGGACCCTGAAACAAACATTTCAAGGCTAACTTGACTTTTGTCGATTGATCATTAATCAAAGCTTTGCAAATTAAGTAAATGGTTTCAAGCTTCCCATGTTAACTTTGTCTGCTGACTTAAGAGAAATGTGTAACTGCTAATAACATACAATCCCTCCTGTTTGATGAACTCATAAAAATCAAAACGGAATCCATCTTAATGTAAAGCAGCCTCCAGCAGTTACACAACTGAGAACATTCAAGAGAGAGCTAGATAGAGCTCTTAAGGATAGCGGAGTCAGGGGGTATGGGGAGAAAGCAGGAACGGGGTACTGATTGAGAATGATCAGCCATGATCTCATTGAATGGCGGTGCTGGCTCGAAGGGCCGAATGGCCTACTCCTGCACCTATTGTCTATTGTCTATTGTCTATAATAATCACATTGTAAGAAATAGGACCAGGAATAAGCATACTTGAGTCTGTGCTGCCATCAATAAGATCATGATTGGTCTTTCACGTCAACTCTATGTTCTTTCCTTGACCTCCTTAAGTTTTTTTAGTTTTAGTTTAAGAGGTAGAGTGTGGAAACAGGCCCTTCAGTGCACCAAGTCCATGCTAACTATCAATCTGCCGTTCACTCTAGTTCTATGTTATCTCACTTTCTCATCCACTCACTACACACCAGTGGCAATTTACAGAGGCCAATTAACCTGCATGTCTTTGGAATGAGGGAGGAGACCGGAGCACCCGAAGGAAACCCATGCAATCTCCACACAGACAGAACCCGAGGTCAGGATCGAACCCATGTCTCTAGCACTGAGACAGCAGCTCTACCAGCTGCACCACTATGCCACTCTATCCAAACGTCTATCAACTTCTCCCTTGAACATACTCAATGACTGAACAACCTCTCACCTCTAGAATGGAACTGCAAAGATTCACAACCTCCCAAAATGAATATATTTTTCCTTATCTTAATCCCAATTTAGCCACGTCATTACCCTGAGACTGTGATGTTAGTTTTAACTCTTTAGCCAGGAACAAGGTCTCACAAGGTCTATCCTGATAACCCTCAAATCATTAATTTGTTTCAATGGGACTAACTCTCACATCCAAATTGCAGTGAGTGCAGGTCCATTGGACTAAATTTCTCTTCTCATCCAGTAGATCTTTGATCCATGGCATCTGAAGCAGCACAACTTTCCTCAGGAAATATAATAAAATATTGTCACGGTATTCCAGGTCTGGTCTCACCAAGGTCCTTCCAGCAAAACCTCTTACTTTTCCACTCAAATTTTATTTAATAAAGACTAACCTAAAATAGTTTCCTAAATATTGTATATGTTCATCATGTTTTCTCTCAAAAATTCATGTCAAAGGCACTTATGTCCCACTGAATAAGGTCCTCATATTTTAATATTTTGCTTTTCCACTGGTCTTTCAAAGTGGATAAGTTCATCGATCCTTAAATTGTACTCATAGTCATAGAGTCATACCGCACAGAAACAGGCCCTTCGGCACAACTCGCCCATGCCAACCACGATGCCCCATCTACATTGCAGCAAAAGCTTTTCTCTGTACCTCCATACACGTGACAATAAACTCAACTGTTAACTGCTGGTCCCATCAGCCCCGTTTGGCCTACATCCCTCTAAACCTTTCCTACGTAGCTGTTCAAATGTGGATTAAATGATGTTCAAGTACCTGGCTCAACTATCCACTCTGGCAGCTCTTACCATGCTCTCACCACCCTCTGTGTGAAAAAGTTGCCCCTCAGGTTCCATTTGTCTTTTTGCAATTAGCCTATCCATATCTTCATGTAGCGTCTTTGAGTGCTCCTCGCACATTATATTCCAATCTACCTTTGTATCATCAACAAACATTAATCATCCATTCCCCTCTCTGCCATTGACCCTGTTTGTAAATTGCTGAAGCTAAAGCATTGAACTTTATAGCTCCCACCAGTTACATCAGGATTTCAAGGTCAGTTTATTGTCACATGCACCAGTTAGGGTACAATGAAATTTGAGTTACCATGTGAAAAGCAACAAGGCACACACCCACATAAAATAAAAGTTTACTTAAACATCCATCACAGTGGATTCCACATTCCTCACTGTGATGGAAGGCAATAAAGTTCAATCTTCTTCCTCTTATTCTCCCGCAGTCTAGATCCTGCCACATCGATCATGTTGAATTGATATTGTACTTCTGTCGTTAAGCAATCTTGAATCAATAATGATGCATCAGTCTGAAGAAGGGTCTTGACCCGAAACATCACACATTCCTTCTCTCCAGAGATGCTGCCTGACCCCCTCAGTTACTTCAGCATTTTGTGATACCTTCGATTTGTATCAGCATCTGCAGTTATTTTCCTATTAATCTTGCAATCACCTACAATCGCCCGGTATATTTGTTCCTCTGATTTCCGTTGACTATTTGGGAGCCTACGGAACAATCTAAGACAATGTTGCTGTTTCTCCTTCACCTCCAGATATTAAACTATAAGCAGAATTGTGAAAATGGCTTGAAACCCTTTCTGGCTGTGGCATGTTTTGTTAAAACTCTTCATATCTCATCAACCATTCACAATACTGAGATGTGCGTAGAGGACTGAGAGCTTTTCAGTTTATGCCAGTTTTGTATAGTACTAGACGACCCATGGACCCGTTGGGTTCCCGTTGAGACGCCAGCGATCTCAAAATGGTGATCTGATCTTGTATATATATATATGTAGAGGGAGCCACTCACCCCGGCCCCTGGTGGCCAGTAGCAGGAGAGCAGCTCCATGGCTCTGCCCCATGTTTGTCCTGCTGTCGGCCATCTTCTTTGACCTCTCTGGCACCGCGCTGCACCACGGGAGGAAGGTCATGCACGGGGCACGCCGGGACGGGCACCGGTCCTCCCGGCGCTCCTGCAGGCACGGCAACCCTCCTTCAATTGCGCACACGCAGATATACCGGCAACCCTCCCCCGACTGGGCCCGGCAAGTGGGAGCGCACTATGCAGGCACGACTGCCATGTTGATGTTAAAGTTTATTAAAGTTTATAAAGTGAATAACTTTTAAAATATAACGAAACTTGATACTGCACACCGCAGGCGAATGGTGAATAAGGTGCCCCTCAAATTGTTGAATCGTCGTGTACCGTTTTATAGATAGACAGACAGACAGAGAGACAGACAGACAGAGAGACAGACAGACAGAGAGACAGAGACAGACAGACAGACAGACAGACAGACAGACAGACAGATAGATAGATATTTATTTATTTATTTATTTATTTATGTCTATGTATATAATATATTTGGAAATAAAACAGATCCTGCAATAGGTTTTCCAGCCCCTCGTTTGATTTATACAGCCTCTGACACTCCCACGTACCTATATTCAGGGTCATCTCCAGGTTTGTAGAACCAATGTGGCTGCTCCCAGCCGGCATGGAAACCCATCGATGCCTTGTCTTTCAATGTTTCATAAATCCCACTTACTCTCTCTGTTGGCCGTGCTCCAAACCTCTCTTCTTTGGGATATCCAACTAATCCAGGAAAGAGCAAAACATGTCAGGTAATTTGCGAATACATTGTTGTTGATTCTGTTATTAATAAATATCGCATTTCTTTTAAGATTCAAGATTGAATATTGGCCTGAAGCACTGGTCGTCCATTTGTACTAGTTCGATGACTGATTGAATTAATAGGAAGCTAGAGCATGGAAACAGGCCTTTTGGCCCACCAAGTCCACGCTGACAATTGGTCACCCTTTCACAATAGTTCTATGTTTTCCCAGTTTCTTATCCACGCCTCACACACCAGGGGCAATTTACAGAGGCCAATTAATCTGCAAATCCACACGTCTTTGGGATGTGTGAGTTTAGTTTAGCGATACAGCGTGGAAATAGGCCATTCGGCCCACTGAGTCCGTGCCGACCACTGATCACCCTCACACCAGTTCTACGTTATCCTACTTTCGCATCCTGTATACTAGGGCCAATTTACAGCAGCCAATTAACCTACAAACATGCACAACTTTGGAATGTGGAAGGAAACGAGAGCACTTGGTTATCAATTACTTGATAGCAAAAGTTGTCAAAAGTCCAATTAAACGGTTCTTGTGCATAAATGCTTGATGCAGAGTGAAAATCTGCACTAATTTGGATTTTAACAATGCAGTCGTTTGCATTTTTACTGTAATTATGAACATAACCAAAATCAGATGTAACACAAGTAATCACGCACACTTTATCCTCTCTAACTACTGACTAAAATCAGAAATGGTCAAAGATGAATTTATTCTGCAGCTGTATCCATCCTAACCATACCTCTTACCAATGTTGTTGAATCCATATGATTCTCTTGCTTTATCCACAGCGTATTGGATCGTTGTCCATTTCCCAAAACGATTGGGATCAAGTTCAATCAGATCAAAATCGGGTTCCCCATCCATGATCCAGTCGCTGAGATACTTTCCAATCCCACCTGCATGAATGATTCCATACCTGGAAATGCAAACAGCTTTTCTTTGAGATGAAATAAATTATAAACTGCAGTTGATAATTTAACAGAGCTTTTAATACAGGCTCGGCTGCTTTTAAAACTTTTCAGTTTTGGTGTCTTCCAAAACATGTCCAATTCCAGTGCCAAATATGGTTGAAATATTTCGTCAACACCACCCTGCCATCAGCTACCACCAGTAATGTCTCAATGTAATCTTCCACCAATTATTAGTGAGGCCCAATGTTGGGGCATCCTCATGCTGGGAATTGATGGAAATCTGTGCCATAGTCAGGGAGATGCCAATGTGATAAACTGTGATAAAATGCTGGAGTAACTCAGCGGGTCAGGCAGCATCTCTGGAGAAAACAAAAATGGATTCCTTTTTCTCCAGAGATGCTGCCTGTCCCGCTGAGTTACTCCAGCATTTTGTGTCTATCTTCGGTATAAACGAGCATCCTACACAGATGTTAATGTGATGGCAATGTAGCTCAGAAACCAGTAGCAATTGAAGGGGTCCTTAAGTACTGGCTCTACCAGAGATTGTAGGAATATTGCACCTCGGTTATAGAGTCATAGAGTGATACAGTGTGGAAACAGGCCCTTCAGCCCAACTTGCCCACACAGGCGAATACGTACCATCTACACTAGTTCCACCTGCTTGCGTTTGGCCCATGTCCCTCTAAACCTGTCCTATCCATGTAGCTGTCTAAATGTTGCTTAAACATCACGATAGTACCTGCATCAACTACCTCCTCCGGCAGCTTGTTCCATACACCCACCACCCTTTCTGTGAAAAAGTTACCCCTCAGGTTCCTATTAAATCTTCCCCCCATCCTCACCATAAACCTATGTCCTCTGGTTCTCGATTCCCCCATTCTGGGCAAGAGACTCCGTGCGTCTACCCAATCTATTCCTCTCATG
The DNA here is from genome assembly GCF_053455715.1 of Rhinoraja longicauda. Classification (NCBI taxonomy): domain Eukaryota; kingdom Metazoa; phylum Chordata; class Chondrichthyes; order Rajiformes; family Arhynchobatidae; genus Rhinoraja; species Rhinoraja longicauda. Next base: position 99,424,968 of record NC_135955.1, on the reverse strand, counting down.
ATTTTTCACACATGATCCTAGCACAGGAGGCGATAGAACTTCCACTTCGCTTGACAGTCATGCAACTTGGAGACTCTGCTACCACCTGCCAAATAACAATGCAAGTTTCTTTCCCCACCCAGAGAAATGACTTCCCTGACCCTGTTTAGGAGAAAAAACTGCAGATGCTGGTTAAAATTGAAGGTAGACACAAAATGCTGGAGTAACTCAACAGATCAGGCAGCATCTTGGGAGAAGACTCCTCAAGGTATGTCTCCTTTGAAGAAGTTCTCCTCCTCTCTTCGACAAGAGTTTAGCAACATGCTTTCTCGCTGCTCCCCCTCTATGATTCCTCCTGCCCTCCAACTCTCCTGTCTCCCACTACATCCTATCTTTGTCCCGCCCCCTCCCCTGAAATCAGTCTGAAGAAAGGTCTCGACCCAAAACATCACCCATTCCTTCTCTCCGGAGATGCTGCCTGACCCGCTGAGTTACTCCAGCATTTTGTGTGTATCCCTGATCCTGTTGCTCCCTTACATACATGACCTACAAAATAAAAGTAAAGGAAAATCCTGAAAGAGTCATAGTCATAGTCATAGAGTCCTACAGCACAGAAAGAGGCCCTTCGGCCCATCGTGTCCGCGCTGCCCGTTACCAAACACAGTCTAATTTTAATCCCATTTTCCCGCATTTGGACCGTAGCCCTGAATGTTGTAGCATTTCAAGTGCCCATCCAAATGCCTCTTAAACGTTGTGAGTGTTCCCGCCTCCACCACCACCCCAGGCAGTGAGTTCCAGACTCCAACCACCCTCTGGGTGAAAAAGTTCTTTCTCACATCCCCCCGAAACCTCCCTCCCCTTACCCTGTATCTATGTCCCCTCGTTGTTGAACCTTCCACCAGTGGAAGAAGTTCCCCGCCATCTACCTTATCTATGCCCCTCATGATCTTGTACACCTCGATCATGTCCCCTCTCAGCCTTCTCTGCTCCAGGGAAAACAACCCCAGTCTGCTCAGACTCTCCTCATAGCCGAGGCCCTTCATCCCTGGCAGCATCCTGGTGAATCTCCTCTGCACCCTCTCCAAAGCTATCACATCCTTTCTATAATGTGGTGACCAGAACTGTACACAATACTCCAGCTAACCGGCTAATGAAGGCCAGTAACCCATATGCCTTTTTGACCACCCTGTCCACCTGTCCTGCTGCCTTCAAGGACTTGTGTACCTGTACTCCAAGGTCCCTCTGTACCCCTGTCTTCCTTAGGGTCCTTCCATTCATGGTGTACTCCCTCTCCAAGTTATTTCTGCCAAAGTGCATCACCTCGCACTTTTCAGGATTAAATTCCATCTGCCACTGCTCCGCCCATCTGACCATCTCATCTATATCTTCCTGCAGCTTGCAGATCCCTTCCTCGCTATTCACCACCTCCCTAACTTTGTGTCATCTGCAAACTTGCTGATCATGCCCTGTACGTTGACATCCAGATCATTAATGTAGATTACAAACAGTAAGGGACCCAACACCGATCCCTGCGGCACCCCACTGGACACCGACCTCCAGTCACAGAAGCAACCTTCTACCATCACCCTCTGCCTTCTGTCACTAAGCCAGTTTTTTATCCATTTTGCCAAGGTGCCCTGGATCCCATGGGCTCTTACCTTCTTGACCAGTCTCCTGTGTGGGACCTTGTCAAAAACCTTACTGAAATCCGTGTTTACCACATCCACTGCACTACCCCCATCTACCTCCTTGGTCACCCCTTCAAAAAATTCAATCAAGTTAGTCAGACACGACCTTTAATTAACAAAGCCATGTTGACTATCCTTAATTAACCCTCGATCCTCCAATTGAAGACTGATTCTGTCCCTCAGAATCTTTTCTAGCAGCTTCCCCACCACCGATGTCAGACTCACCGGCCTGTAGTTCCCAGGTTTATCTCTACTGCCCTTTTTAAATAATGGCACCACATTAGCTATCCTCCAGTCCTCCGGTACATCCCCTGTTGCAAGAGAGGCTCTGAAAATTTGTGCCAGAGCCCCCGCAATCTCCTCCCTTGCCTCTCTCAGCATCCTGGTATCCATCTCGTCAGGGCCCAGAGACTTATCCACTTTTAAGCCTGCCAGAGCCTCCAGCACCGCCTCCCTGTCAATAGCAATATGCTCAAGAACATCACAACCCTCCTGCTCCATTTCTAAGTCCGCATCGCCCTCCTCCCTCGTAAAAACAGGTGCAAAAAATTAATTTAAAACATCTCCTACATCCTCTGGCTCCACACACAGCTTTCCACTATGGTCCCTGATGGGCCCCACTCTTTCCCTCGTTATCCTCTTACCCTTGATATACTTATAGAACACTTTGGGATTTTCTTTTATTTTGCCCGCTAGTGCTATCTCATGGCCCCTTTTTGCTCTCCTAATTTCTTTTTTAAGAACCGCCCTACACCTTCTGTATTCCTCTAATGATGTCTGTGCCTTACGTTCTTTATGCCTTCCAAAAGCCCCCCTTTTTTTTCGAATCAATCCTACTATATCGTTCGACATCCAAGGTTCTTTGGACTTGTTTGGCCCACCCTTAAACTTTAGGGAAACATGCTTCCTCTGTACTTTTTCAATTATTCCTTTGAATAACTCCCACTGTTCTGATGCGGTCCTCCCCACGAGAAGCTGATCCCAGTCCACCAGGGCCAACTTCTGCCTTATCAGATTAAAATCGGCCTTGCCCCAATTTAGAAATTTTCCCTCTGGTCCCTCTTTATCCTTTTCCATTACCACCTTAAATATCACTGAATTGTGATCACTGTCACCAAAGTGCTCTGCTACTGACACTTCAGCCACCTGTCCGGCCTCATTTCCCAAGATTAAGTCCAATACCGCCCCCTCCCTTGTTGGACTTTCAACATATTGGCTCAAAAAGCCCTCCTGGATGACCCTTAGGAACTCTGCACCCTCAGGGCCCTTGACACTTTGGCTATCCCAATCAATATTCGGGAAGTTGAAATCCCCTACTATTACTACCCTGTTGTTTTCACACACCTCCGAGATTTGCCTACAAATATGTTCTTCTATTTCCCTCTGACTGTTTGGGGGTCTGTAGTATACACCCAGTAAGGTGCATGCCCCTTTTCTATTTCTCAATTCCACCCAAATAGCCTCATTTGAGGAACCCGCTAATATGTCATCCCTTCTTACAGCAGAAATAGATTCTTTGATTAATACTGCAACACCCCCTCCCCTTTTTCCCTGCTCTCTGTCTCTCCTGAAGATTCTATACCCTGGAATATTGAGCTGCCAGTCCTGCCCTTCCTTCAATCATGTTTCCGTAATGGCAACAATGTCGTACTCCCATGTGTTCAGTAACACCTTCAATTCATCCCCCTTGCTTCCAATACTCCTTGCATTAAAATAAATGCCGTTCCGACTTGCCCTACCCCATTGTGCTGGGGCATTCTTGTTCTGCCTCCCAATCTGACCAGTTTTTTCCTCTATATTTACCTTCTCCTCACCCCCTATACTAGCTCCATGCTGTATCCCAACCCCCTGCCAAATGAGTTTAAACCCTCCCCAACAGTGCTAGCAAACCTCCCCGCCAGGATATTGGTCCCCCTCTGGTTAAGGTGGAGACCGTCCGGCCTATACCGTTCCCACCTTTCCCAGAAACAGGCCCAATTATCCAGAAAAACGAATCCCTCCCCCCTGCTCCAACTCCTGAGCCACGCATTAAGCTGCTCTATCCTCCTATTTCTATACTCACTAGCTCGTGGCACAGGGAGTAATCCAGAGATTACAACCTTAGAGGTCCTGCACTTCAATCCTCCACCTAGCTCCCTAAATTGTTGTTTCAGGACCTCATCCCTCGTTTTACCAATGTCGTTGGTTCCAATGTGTACAATGACCTCTGACTGGTTCCCCTCCACCTTCAGGATGCCCTGCAGCTGTTCCCTGACATCCTTGACCCTGGCACCAGGGAGGCAACAGACCATCCGGGTCTCCCGACTGCGTCCACAGAATCGCCTATCTGACCCCCTCACTATAGAGTACCCTATCACTATCGCTCTCTTCTTCCTTTCCCTACCCTTCTGAGCAACAGGGCCGGACTCCGTGCCAGAGGCCCGGGCACCGTCGTTGCCCCCAGGTAGGCTGTACTCCCCAACAGTACCTAAACAGGAGTATTTATTGCCAAGGGGTACATCCACTAGGGTACTCTCTAGTCCCTGCCTCTGCACCTTGGCCCCCCTAACCGTAACCCACTTGTCTACCTCCCTTGGTCTTGGAGTGACCACCTCTCTATAACTCCTCTCTATAACCTCCTCACTCTCCCTGACCAGACAGACGTCAACAATCTGCCGCTCCAGGTTCCTAATATGGTCCCTTAGGAGCCCCATCTTGTCGCACCTGGCGCAGATGTGGATGTCTGGAAGACTATCAGACTCCCAGATTCCCCACATCCGACACCCAGAACAATAAACTGCCCTAGCACTCATACTCCCCCTTAACTGGGAACGTTGCAGAGTGGTCTGCTCCAACCGCTCCAACCGCTCCTGGGCGTCTGTAAGAACAAAGCCCCGTGCTCGGTTTCCAAAAACTACCGCCCGGACGCTACTCCAACTGCTCCAACCGCCCACCCAAAAGAACTGAGTGATCTCCTGGGAGAGGCGAAAAAACGGATAAAAAACCCAGGCCAATTTGGAAAAAAAAATCCGGGAAATTCCTCTCTGACCCCAAGCTAGGCGATCGAAACTTGTCCGGGAGATCACACAGGTCTTCCTCCTTCCTATCCCCACACAATACTACGGTCTCTGCTCTCTCTCACACACCATATTCCTGTCTTAGTAGTCATAGTAGCTTCCCCAGTCAGGGAAGCAATGAAGGCAACCCGCCCCAATGGAGTACTTCACCCATCAGTCCACACCCACTATCTCTCTCCAGCAAGCTGGCATATCTTACTTTGTTTTCAATAGATCTTACCATGCCAATAGAAGCAGATACTAAGTGGAGATTCTGAAACCTGGGTCACTGTGGGCAAAACCACAAAATGTTGACGTAACTCTTTGATGACCCTCGGACTATCCTTGATCAGACTTTGCTGGCTTTACCGTGCACTAAAGGTTATTCCCTCATTCGTGTATCTTTACACTGTAAATGGGTCGATTGTAATCATGCATTGTCTTTCTGCTGACTGGTTAGCATGCACCAAAAAGCTTTTCACTGAACCTCGGTACATGTGGCAGTAAACTAAACTGAAACTGACCTGAACTAACTCAGCGATCTGCAATCTAATGAGGAATCAAAAGCGCAATCATAAGAAATCAAATGACTGACTTGTATCTACTGCCTTTGGGGAGAGAATAAGCATGATATCTTTGAGATCCCAAGGTCCGTTAGGAATGAAAATTGGGTTTAGATTCTGTTGTCCAATATTTGAACTGTCCAGGTCAATATCCCAGAGAACTGCTCCTGTTTAACTCGTCAACCTGAATTATTATTTGGACCTAGGTTTGGGTAGTCATAGAAACATAGACACATAGACACAGAAACATAGAAACATAGACAATAGGTGCAGGAATAGGCCATTCGGCCCTTCGAGCCAGCACAGCCATTCAATGTGATCATGGGTGATCATCCACAATCAGTACCCCGTTCCTGCCTTCTCCCCATAGCCCTTGATTCCGCTAGCTCTAAAAGCTCTATCCAACTCTCTTATGAATGCATCCAGTGAATCGGCCTCCACTGCCTTCCAAGACAGAGAATTCCACAGATTCACAACTCTCTGGGTGAAAACGTTTTTCCTCATCTCAGTTCTACATGGCCTACCCCTTATTCCTAAAGTGTGGCCCCTGGGTTCTGGACTCCCCCAACATCGGGAACATGTTTCCTGCATCTAGCTTGTCCAATCCCTTAATAATTTTATATGTTTCTATAAGATCCCCTCTCATCCTTCTAAATTCCAGTGAATACAAGCCCAGTTGTCCATTCTTTCATCATATGACAGTCCTGCTATCCCGGGAATTAACCTCGTGAACCTACGCTGCACTCCCTCAATAGCAACAATGTCCTTCCTCAAATTAGGCGATCAAAACTGCACACAATACTCCAGCTGTGGTCTCACCAGGAGATTGTACAACTGCAGAAGGTCCTCGTTGCTCCTATTCTCAAATCCTCTCGTTATGAAGGCCAACATGCATTAGCTTTCTTCACTGCCTGCTGTACCTGAATGCTTACTTTCAGTGACTGATGTACAAGGACACACAGGTCTCGTTGCGCTTCCCCTTTTCCTAATCTGACACCATTCAGATAATAATCTGCCTTCTTGTTCTTGCCACCTAAGTGGATAACCTCACATTTATCCACATTATACTGCATCTGCCATGCATCTGCCCACTCATCCAACCTATCCAAGTCACCCTGCATCCTCATAGCATCCTCTTCGCAGTTCACACTCGCACCCAGCTTTGTGTCATCTGGAAATTTGCTAATGTTACTTTTAATTCCTTCATCAAAATCATTAATATATATTGTAAATAGCTGTGGTTCCAGCACTGAGCCTCGTGGCACCCCACTAGTCACTGCCTGCCATTCTGAAAGCGACCCGTTAATCCTTACTCTTTCTTTCAACTCGTCACCTGACACCTCAAATTTGCTCAGTACCAACCTTACAGGTTAATGCCCAATTTGTGTCCTAACTTAAACAACGGGCGGCACGGTAGCGCAGCGGTAGAGTTGCTGCTTTACAGCGAATGCAGCGCCGGAGACTCAGGTTCGATCCTGACTACGGGTGCTGCACTGTAAGGAGTTTGTACGTTCTCCCCGTGACCTGCGTGGGTTTTCTCCGAGATCTTCGGTTTCCTCCCACACTCCAAAGACGTACAGGTATGTAGGTTAATTGGCTGGGTAAATGTAAAAATTGTCCCTAGTGGGTGTAGGATAGTGTTAATGTACAGGGATCACTGGGCGGCACGGACTTGGTGGGCCGAAAAGGCCTGATTCCGGCTGTATATATATGATATGATATGATAACAGAAAGTCAGCAGAAGGAATATGCCAGTGTCATGTGTAGGAAAGAACTGCAGATGCTGGTTTAAATCGAAGGTAGACACAAAATGCTGGAGTAACTCAGCGGGACAGGTAGCATCTCTGGAGAGAAGGAATGGATGACATCACCCATTCCTTCTTTCCAGAGATGCTGCCTGTCCCGCTGAATTACTCCAGCATTTTGCGTCTGCCAGTAATTCATGCTAGCTCAGTTGATTAATATCAAATAGCAACTCGAAGCATATGTGAGTACATAAATCTTGGCCATTACTAATTTGCACAGAAGCTTTCCAGACTTCATTGAAGGATTTGCATGCGATGTTGAAGGAGTATACACCTCACAATATAGATTTCTTGATAGCATGGTTGAGGGAATCTTAATTATGGTGAAATAAAAGGACTGGACAAGCTAGATGAAGGAAAAATGTTCCCAATGTTGGGGGAGTCCAGAACCAGCGGCCACAGTCTAAGAATAAAGGGGAGGCCATTTAAAACTGAGGTGAGGAGAAACTTTTTCACCCAGAGAGTTGTGAATTTGTGGAATTCTCTGCCACAGAAGGCAGTAGTGGCCAATTCACTGGATGAATTTATAAGAGAGTTAGATAGTGCTCTAGGGGCTAGTGGAATCATAGGACATGGGGAGAAGGCAGGCATGGGTTACTGATTGTTGATGATCAGCCATGATCACAATGAATGGCGGTGCTGGCTCAAAGGGCCAAACGGCCTCCTGCAACTATTTTCTATGTTTCTATGTTTCTATATCTCTATGCATATCAAGGATGTGGATGATAAAAAACAAATTGTTATCCATTTCCACTTTAATGGCGTAAAATGACCGTAAACCGTCTTTTCTGGAGGTCTTTGCCAAACATTCATAATCTTGTCAAAAATGTTTATTTTGGTATAACCTTACTTGTTTCATGGAGGCCTAAGTTTATTTTGTGGGTGTGGCTGTGTTCTGCAGCTGCGGCTCACCGGCAGTCTCTCTGTCTTTTTTTTGTTTTTTGTCTATTGTCATCGTTTAATGTACGTTTTGTTCTATTTTTAACTCTGTGTATGTGGGGGGGTTGGTGGGGGGGTTGGGGGAAACCTTTTTTCTAATCTCTTCCTCAACGGAGATGCGACCTTTACCGTGTCGTATCTCCGTTCGCACTACGGCCTAACATCGTGGAGTCGGCGGCCTCCAGCTGGGATCGACCTTGAAGACTCCGGTCGCAGGGCCTGGACTTACCATCTCGGAGGCTTCGGCCGTGGGCCCTGCAGACCGCAACATCGGGAGTTCGCAGGTCCCTGGCTGGCGACCGGTTTTTGGGAGCTCCAGCCGTAGCAGCTTCGACCGATCCGAAGCGTGAGGTACGATCGACCCGCTCGCAGGCCCTTCATCGCCCTGCGTGGCCTGGCCGCGGCACTTTCCATTGCCCGGTGGGGGCTCAGGACTTTCATCGGCCTGCTCGGCTCGGCTCGGCCCTGGGACTTTCCATCGCCCGGTGGGGGCTTCAAAAAGTTGGGAGCCTCGATCGCCTCGTGGCACCACGGGAGAAGAATGAGGAGGAGATAAGACTTTTCTTTGCCTTCCATCACAGTGAGGGTATGCCTAGAGCAATCACTGTGATGGCTGTTTGTGTAAAAATTGTATCTGTGTGTCCTGTGCTTTTTGTTGTCTACTGCCGGACCCTGACGTGAGAGGACGCTGGCGTTGTTTATTCGCCGCTTTTCCGTTAGGATAGTTTGTCTGTTTGTTTTTATGTTATGACTGTTTCTGTAAAGCGCTTTGAGCACCTGATAAGGCGCTATATAAAATAAATGCTTATTATTATTATTATTATTATAAGTTTAAGTTAGTATCTTGATTGCCTTAACACCTTCCACATCTTTATTACTTGGGATAATGTCTCTAGTTTGTCTCCCCTTAGAATTCTCTGCCAAAAATGAATCAGTCACTTGAACCCCAACGGTTAAGTCCTAAAATTTAAGGGTTAATCGTCTCAACTATTTTGAAAAATATCATGAATCTTAGTCATGTGGACTTCCAGAAGGTGGTTGACAAAAACTCTGATCTATCCATTACTGGGTGTTGTTAAGAACGAGCGGCACGGTGGCGCAGTGGTAGAGCTGCTGCCTTACAGCGCCAGAGACCAGGGTTCAATCCTGACTCTGGGGTGCTGTCTGTATGGGGTTTGTACGTTCTCCCTGTGACCATGTGGGTTTTCTCCGGGTGCTCCGATCTCCTCCCACACTCCAAAGACGTACGGGTCTGTAGTTTAATTGGCTTCTGTAAATTGTCCCTCGTGTGCAGGATAGTGCCGGTATACGGGGTGATCGCTGGTCAGCACAGAATCGGTGGACCAAAGGGCCTGTTTCCATGTAGTATCTCAAAAATGAACGGAAAGTAAACTATTTTCTGATTTGTTAATGTAAAAGAGAGTCGCGCGGGCACCTTCTTTAAGTTACCAGTTTCAAATTAAGATTTATGCACTGGTTGCTCTCAAATATCCACATGTGGGGTCAATAATCAAGGACAATGGTATGGTATCATGGAGGCCTAAATCCAGCGACAATATCAAGGCAGTTTCTCCAAGGCAGAGAAGCTGACAGATGGTCATTTTTACGCCATTAAAGTGGAAATGGATAACAATCTGTTTTTCATCATCCACATCCATGAGATGCATAGAGATCTATCACCATAATTAAGACTCCCTCAACCATGCTATCTACAAAATCTATATTGAGGAATCCTTCTCCATTGAAGCCTTCTCCATTGGTATGCAAGTCCTTCAGCGAAGTTTAGTTTAGTTTAGAGATACAGTGGAAACAGGCCCTTCAGTCTACCGAGTCTGTGCCGACCGGCAATCACCCGTACACTAGTTCTATCCTACACACTAGGTTCAATTTACAGAAACCAATTAACGTACAAACCTGCATGTCTTCAGAATGAACAAGGAAACCGGAGCATCCGTAGAAAACCCATGTGGTCACAGGGAGATTCATATAAGCTCTGTACAGACAGGATCAAACCTGGGACCTGGCGCTGTAAGGCCGAATGGCCTTCTCCTGCACCTATTTTCTATTGTCTATTGTCTAACTCTACCACTGCACCACTGTGCCACCGTGTCCAGAAAGCTTCTGTGTAAAGTAGAAATGGCCAAGATTTATGTGCTCAAATATGCTAAGATTTGTTGCTTCCTCGTCTCCTTGTGGGCTCTGAATAAAAACAGTTCTCAAAAGCTTGCCAGGAAATATATTGAAGGGCCCAAACGATAATTCAGCATGCAGTGTCTGAATAGTACTCCAGATGCTTGGAATAATGTCAAAAGGGAATATTCGATTCAAATATATCTCCATATCCTTACCTGGCTTCACCTTTGAGCCTCTGCCTTTATCTCATCCTCTCACGCCCATGTCTGAAAACCACCTGATGAAGATTTTCACCACAACAATTTGCTGGCCTTACCAAGGGAGTGTAGACATCACACATCTCCTTTAAGTGCATTTTCAATCAGAATTACATATATAAGATTTGACGTACATTCATCTGAAACGGTTTGGAAGAGTGAAGCAAATCTCCCATAAATCAAAGTAAATGAAGATCTGCATGACAGTATGATAAATATCTTCCTGCTCAATCTTCAAACTGCAAAGCTTTGCAGATGTCTTATTCCACAGGGAGGGCTGAATCCCTTTGCTTTCTCTGGGATATCAAGCATGTTAAGATTATTGTATCATTTTCAGTTATCAAACATGTCAACCGGCGCTTCGTGGGTTTTCTCATGTTTATGCATTAGAGTGAGCTTGTCTCTGACTTTAACCGCCTGGGCTTCCAATGCTTCCACTTCAGTTACTCCATTTTGAGCTTTGACAACTATTTCTGTCACTTTGTCCGTGGTTCTTGAAATTCTGACAGTGACAATGCAAGGGCCCCTGAGAGATCAAAACTTCAGCATTGCATGTATGAAACTTATTCAAGATGGGAGTTTGATCGACTGAACTGATTGAAAGATACAGCATGGAAACAGGCCCTTCTGCCCATCGAGTCCACGCCGAACATCAATCACCCGTTCACACTAGTGCTGTGTTGTACCACTTCCTCATTCAGCCCCGATGCATTAGGGGAAATTTACAGCGGCCAATTAACCTACAAACCCGCATGCATTTGGGGTGTGGGAGGAAACCGGAGCACCTGGAAGAAACCCATGCGGTCATTGAGAGGAAATAAACTGGAGGCGAGAAAAGGCCAGAACAAATCAGGGCAGGCTGTGTTACTCCAACATTCGGTGTCTATTTTCGCTATAAACCAGCATCTGCAATTACTTCCAAGACTGTATATATTGATGGACGCAGAGGTTTAAGGGCCTGTCCCACTTAGGCGATTTTAAGGCGACTGCCGGTGACTAGGCTGTCGCCGACAGTTCACCGGGGTGTCGCGGGCATGATCATGAGGAGTCTTCAAAGAATCGTAGTGGATCTCGGCGCGTCGCTGAGAAATCAACCGGTATGAAATTTCTCGGCGACGGCTGAGACGGACCTTGCTGTCGGTTTGTTCGCGTGTGAGTTGTGCTTGTGACACCTCCACATAAGTGCAGGTTTTGCGTCAGTTGTCTGGGTGGACGTCCTAGGTAGCGAAGACTGAGTCGCCGGTTGTCGTCAGCTTGCCGTCCCCTATGTGGTAGGTTGTCGTGGACATTGTCGTGGACATTGTCGTAGGGTTGATTTTTTCGGCGATCTGCTACGACTTTGACAGTCGCCGGCAGCCGCCATTAAAATCCTCCTCATGACCTACAAAGCCCTCCATAATCTGGCCCCATCCTACCTGACTGACCTCCTCCACAGACGCACTCCCACCCGCACCCTCCGCTCTGCTGCTGCTAACCTCCTGTCCCCCCCCATCCGGACCAAACTCTATCCTGGGGGGACAGGGCTTTCTCCATCGTTGCTCCCACCCTCTGGAACTCACTACCCCAAACCATCAGAGACTCCTCCTCACTCACCACATTCAAAACATCACTGAAGTCTCACCTGTTCAACACTGCCTTCAACCACTGACCGTCACCTCACCTTATTCTTCCTTTTCTGTTCGTTTATTTATTTATTTTTATGTCTTATTTACCCTGTAAAGCGTCTTTGAGTGCCTAGAAAAGCGCTATACAAATGTAATGTATTATTATTATTATTATTATTATTATTAAAAAATCGCCCAAGTGGGACAGGCCCTTAAAATACATGGGACAGGTTTTAACTATGCTATCCTCTCATCTGGCAGAAACTGTTTGTGCCAGGATTTCTCCAAAGGGGACAACCTTTGCCATTGTGTCTGAACTCATTGATGAATGAATGAATATATTAATGAAGGCGATCGAGAAGAAACAGAAAAGGGTACCTACCCAAAGCCAATCGCCACCCAGTAGTTCCGCACACCTTGATGGGGTCCAGCCATGGGAAGTATATCGGGTGTGTACGTGATGGGACCTGATATTATGTTTATTATGTCTGCTTTTTTCAAAACTGGCACTATTTCCATTGCAACCTCGACATTATCCATGATTCTATCCAAATCCGATTCAAAAAGTTCCTTCCCAAATCCTGGAACAGATCATGATGCAGAAGAGTACTCAAACATCATGACATAGCTGCTATGTGCATAGCTGATAAGTGGAACTCTAGAAATACTGTTGACATGCCACGGGTTAAAAAATTAAATACTTTCACGCAGATTAGTCGCAGGTTAATTCCCGGAATGGCGGGACTATCATATGTTGAAAGACTGGAGCGACTAGGCTGGTATACACTGGAATTTAGAAGGATGAGAGGAGGTCTTATCGAAACGTATAAGATTATTAAGGGGTTGGACACGTTAGAGGCAGGAAACATGTTCCCAATGTTGGGGGAGTCCAGAACAAGGGGCCACAGTTTAAGAATAAGGGGTAGCCCATTTAGAACTGAGATGAGGAAAAACGTTTTCAATCAGAGAGTTGTAAATCTGTGGAATTCTCTGCCTCAGAAGGCAGTGGAGGCCAATTCTCTGAATGCATTCAAGAGAGAGCTAGATAGAGCTCTTAAGGATAGCGGAGTCAGGGGGTATGGGGAGAAGGCAGGAACGGGGTACTGATTGAGAATGATCAGCCATGATCACATTGAATGGCGGTGCTGGCTCGAAGGGCCGAATGTCCTCCTCCTGCACCTATTGTCTATATTGATGAGTCCCTTCGGTATCCAATCATGAGAAGTGTGAAAACACACACCTCCAGATTCAGGGACAGTTTTCCCCCCCGCTGTTATCAGGCAACTGAACCAACTAGTGAGAGGTAGGAAAAAAAACTGCAGATGTTGGTTAAAATCGAAGGTAGACACAAAATGCTGGAGTAACTCAGCAGGTCAGGCAGCATCTCGGGAGAGAAGGAATGGGTGACGTTTCGGGTCGAAACCCTTCTTCAGATTGAAGAAGGATCTCAACCCGAAACGTCATTCATTGCTTCTCTCCCGAGATGCTGCCTGACCCGCTGAGTTACTTCCACATTTTGTGTCTACCAACTAGAAAGAGGTCCTGACCTACCATCTACCTCATTGGAGACCCACGGACTATCTGTAATCAGACTTTACTGGTCTTTACCTTGCACTAAATGTTATTCTCTTTATCCTGCATCTGCACACTGTGCACAGCTTGATTGTAATCATGTGTAGTATTTTCGTTGACTGGATAGCACGCAACAAAAAAAGCTTTTCACTGTATCTCGGTACACGTGACAATAAGCTAAAGTCAACTCTCTATTCAGACTTTACTGGACTTTATCTTGCACTAAACATTATTCCCTGTATCTGTGCACTGTGGACAGCTTGATTGTAATCATGTATTGTCTTTTCGCTTTTCACTGTACCTCGCTAATCGTGACAATAAACGAAACAAACCAAAGTAAAGTTGTTTACTGACACACACTTACAACGCCATGCTGGTGAGGGCAGAATTCAGGTTTAAGCTGACAAAAGAACTGTTTTGAATCAATGCTGCTAGCAACAATTAGCTCGTGCTGGACTGACAGTGCGAGCTGGGTTGGGTTAAGATTGCCAGCGGGCATCAATTCGTGACAGGGAATTATTACCAGGTTGGGATGGTCACTGGACTGAAGCCAGAAAAATGAAAAATAAGGCTGTTTTCATCAGCGTCATCCCAATCACACGATGATTATTTTCAAAAAGAAAACAGATTACTAAGGCTGTCAGGGGTTATGGGGTGAAGGCAGGAAAATGGGGTTGAGAGAAAAAGATAGATCAGCCATGATTGAATGGCGGGGTAGACTTGATGGGGCGAATGGCCTAATTCTGCTCCTATAACTTATGAACATAAACAGATGAAGGACAGGTGTATTGTGTTTAATTTTTTTCCCCATTCAAGCAAATAGTTTAGTTTAGTTCAGTTAATAGTTTTGTCTATGCCAACTAGTCAGCGGAAAGACAATGCCTGATTACAATTGAGCCATTCACAGTGTACAGATGCATGATAAGGGAATAAAGTTTAATGCAAGATAAAGCCAGTAAAGTCTCATCAAAGATCAAAGTCCGAGGGTCTCCAGAGGGATAGATCGTAGTTCACGACTGCTCTCTGGTTGTGGTAGGATGGTTCAGTTGCCTGATAACAGCTGGGAAGAAACTGTTCGTGAATCCGGAGGTGTGCATTTTCATACTTCTATGTATACAACATGGAAACAGGCCATTCAGCCCACGCCAACCATCAATCGTCTATTCACACTAGTTCTATGTTTTCCCATTTTCGCATCCATTCCCTGCATACCAGGGACAATTTACAGCATCCAATCAGCCTACGCCTTTGGGATGTGGGAGGAAACCGGGGCACCAGGAGGAAACCCACATGGTCACAGTGAAATCATGCAAACTCCACACAGACAGTACCCGAGGTCAGGATCGAACCCACGTCTCGGGGGGGGGGGGGGGGGGGGGGGGAGGGGGGGGTGTGTGAGGCAGCAGGTCTACCAGCTGCACCACTGTCCACCAGTTATGTGGGTGCTTTTTCTCTTTCAATGTTTGTCGTATAATGTATTATAGCGTGTAACTGATACTATTAAGTCAAACCATAACATGCTCTTTTACCTGGTGGGACACCATCCTTTAACCAAGAGTCCTGTATCTTCATCTTCTCCTTATCTTCATAGGGACCAAATAGAAGACCATCACGTTCCTGGCGCAGATAGTACGAGCCTTCCAGGTCACGGAGAACGGGAAGCTCTTGTTTCAGTGATTTCACCTCTGGAACTGTTGCCGTGATAATGTACTGATGGTGGACGGGTACAAGGGGGTGATCCAGCCCGATCATCTTTCCAACTTCACGGGCCCAAAATCCTACAGCAAAAGCAGGGGAAATATAAACTCTGTCTCAGTTACCAAACAAACCCGCATTCACATCAGCAACGTGTTGCAACAAGGAACTGCAGATGCTGGTTCACAAAAGAAGACACAAAGTGCTGGAGTTACTCAATTGGTCAGGCAGCGTTTATGGAAAACATGGATGGGTGACAATTGGGATTGGAACCCATTTTCTGAAGAAGTGTTCTGACCTATCTATGTTCTTCGGGGATGCTGCCTGACCCGCTGAGTTACTCCAGCATTTTGTGTCCTTGTTAATAAGCCAGCATCTGCAGTTCCTTGTTTATAATGTGCAAAATATTACCATGTACCCATCTTCCTTTGATCTTATTTGTATCACTTCTTGCCTCTTGAACCAGCACCATTCTTTATACTTTTGCATGGCCTTTTATTCAAAACTTTTTTTTCCTTTTTCATTTCTTCGCTCACTAAAGTTGTTTTAGCACTTTGATTCAATCGTACCAGTGTACTCCTCCACCTCCCCCTCTCCGAAACATCACCCATTCCTTCTCTCCTGAGATGCTGCCTGACCCGCTGAGTTACTCCAGCATTTTGTGTCTATCTTCACAATATATATTGCCTTTGGCTGGCAACCACAGGAAACCTTAACTCCAGGGTGTAGATGTTCAAGGATATGTGCAAATTACCTCAACGTGGCTAAGAAGGCCGTGGAGGCCAAGTCATTGGGTATTTTTAAGGCGGGGATTGATAGATTAATTAGTACGGGTGTCAAGGGGTTATGTGGAGAAAGCAGGAGAATGGGGATGAGAGGGAAAGATAGATAGACAATAGGTGCAGGAGGAGGCCATTCGGCCCTTCGAGCCAGCACCGCCATTCAATGTGATCATGGCTGATCACTCTCAATCAGTACCCCGTTCCTGCCTCCTCCCCATACCCCCTGACTCCGCTATCCTTAAGAGCTCTATCTAGCTCTCTCTTGAATGCATTCAGAGAATTGGCCTCCACTGCCTTCTGAGGCAGAGAATTCCACAGATTCACAACTCTCTGACTGAAAAGGTTTTTCCTCATCTCAGTTCTAAATGGCCTACCCCTTATTCTTAAACTGTGGCCCCTTGTTCTGGACTCCCCCAACATTGCGAACATGTTTCCTGCCTCTAACATGTCCAACCCCTTAATAATCTTATACGTTTCGATAAGATCCCCTCTCATCCTTCTAAATTCCAGTGTATACAAGCCTAGTCGCTCCAGTCTTTCAACATATGACAGTCCCGCCATTCCAGGATCAACCATGATAGAATGGCAGAGTGGACCTAATGGGCCGAATGGCCTAATACTGCTATAATTTATGAGCTGATGAGAAAAGAGTGGAACTGACTACGCATATCTTTTTAACACATCCCAGACAGCCGCATGGGGTGGCAGAAGGTCACTGGCTCACCCACCATGGAACTGAGCGACCCACCTGGAGTCATCTAAGGCTCATCTCCTGCTCCACCCTGAAGTCCGGGAACCGGAAAGGAGGGTGGAGTGAGGCGGTGATGGCAGAGGACACTACTCAAAGTGCCGTTATCAAGATGGCGGCGGGAGGAGGAGAGGATCGGTGCCACCAAGACTGCACTCTTAAGAGCTTCAAAACTTTGTTGGCGGCAGAAACGTGGCGGCACTTAGTGTACTTTTAGATTTTTAGATTTAGAGATACAGCGCAGAAACAGGCCCTTCGGCCCACCGGGTCCGCGCCGCCCAGCGATCCCCGCACATTTACACTATTCTACACCCACTAGGGACATTTGCCCAGCCAATTAACCTACAAACCTGTACGTCTTTGGAGTGTGGGAGGAAACCGAAGATCTCGGAGAAAACCCACGCAGGTCATGGGGAGAACGTACAAACTCCGTACAGTACAGCACCTGTAGTCAGGATCGAACCTGAGTCTCCGGCGCTGCATTCGCTGTAAGGCAGCAACTCTACCGCTGCGCCACCATGCCTGAAGAAGGGTCTCGACCCGAAACTTCACCCATTCCTTCTCTCCTGAGATGCTGCCTGACCTGCTGAATTACTCCAGCATTTTGTGAATAAATACCTTCGATTTGTACCAGCATCTGCAGTTATTGTTTTAAACCATGCCGCCACCATACTGTCTCAGTGAGGTCTACCATTAAGCTACCATCGTTGCACTTTTAACTTATCCATGATTGTGCTTATCGACAGCATGATTTTACTGGATCAGAATACAGAATTCAGAATACAGAGCTTTATTTGTCATTCGGTACCGAGGTACCGAACAAAATTACGTTACCAGCAGTCACCAAAAAAAAAAAAAAAGAAACACAAGACACATGACCCCAACACAAACATCCATCACAGTGACTCCAAACACCCCCTCACTGTGATGGAGGCAACAAAACTTCCGCTCTCTTCCCCACGCCCAAGTCCCCGCGGCCGAGCCGCACCGGGTGCTGAAACATCCCGCGGCCGAGCCGGGCGATGGAAGGCCCAATGCAAAACAAAGATTTTCACTGTGCCCAGGTACAAAGGTAATGTGACAATAAAATATCAACATCATCCTAAGTATCACTGGACTTGCTCAGATGGTTGACTGGAATAATACATCCAACAATGTTTCTGCACAGCTTACATTTTGAGTTTTGGTGTAAGAGGTCCTAGAATACAGAACATAGAACTGTACTGTAGAGGAGCCATGTCTGTGTTGGTCATGGTGCCAATGTAAACTGATTTCATCAGCCCGCACATGATCCAAATCCCTCCATCCCCTGCATATGGGCATTGGTGAGACCACACCTGGAGTATTGCGTGCAGTTTTGGTCTCCTAATCTGAGGAAAGACATTCTTGCCAAAGAGGGAGTACAGAGAAGGTTCACCAGATTGATTCCTGGGATGGCAGGACTTTCATATGAAGAAAGGCTGGATAGACTCGACTTGTACTCGCTGGAATTTAGAAGATTGAGGGGGGATCTTATAGAAACATATAAAATTCTTAGGGGGTTGGACAGGCTTGATGCGGGAAGATTGTTCCCAATGTTGGGGAAGTCCAGAACAAGGGGTCACAGTTTAAGGATAAGGGGGAAGTCTTTTAGGACCGAGATGAGAATTTTTTTTTTCACACAGAGAGTGGTGAATCTGTGGAATTCTCTGCCACAGAAGGTAGTTGAGGCCATTTCATTGGCTATATTTAAGAGGGAGTTAGATGTGGCCCTTGTGGCTAAAGGGATCAGGGGGTATGGAGAGAAGGCAGGTACAGGATACTGAGTTGGATGATCAGCCATGATCATATTGAATGGTGGTGCTGGCTCGAAGGGCCGAATGGCCTACTCCTGCACCTATTTTCTATGTTTCTATGTTTCCGTATCCGTGTGCCTGTCTAAAAGCCTCTCAAACTCCACTATCGTACCTGCCTACGTCACCACCACTCCTAGCAGCACCACTCCTACGTCACCACTACTCCAGGCACCCACCCCCCTCTTAGTATAAAAACCTTGCCCTGCCATCTCCTTTAGCCCATTGATTGTACTTTGCTGGATACCATTACTTTGCTGTTACTTGAAATGAACGCTCAGATTCAATATTTTCAGTGATCCCTTCAGAACCTCTAGTTTAGTTTAGTGATGCAACATGGAAATAGGCCACTCGGCCCACCGAGTCCATGCAGACCATTGATCACCCATCCACACCAGCTCTATGTTATCTCGCTTTTCGCATCTGCTCCCTACACACTCGGGGGAATTTACAGAAGCCAATTAACCTACAAACCCGCATGTCTTCGGGACGTGGGGGGATGTGGGAATGTGGGAGGAAACCGGAGCACCTGGCAAACTCCATACAGGCAGCGCTCAAGGTGAGGGCCGAACCCGGGTCTCTGGCGCTGTGAGGCAGCAACTCTACCAGTTGCACCAGAATAGTCTAGCCATAGTGATTTGCGTGCTTGTCCAAATGCTTCAATAGACAATAGACAATAGGTGCAGGAGGAGGCCATTCGGCCCTTCGAGCCAGCCATTCAATGTGATCATGGCTGATCATTCTCAATCAGTACCCCGTTCCTGCCTTCTCCCCATACCCCCTGACTCCACTATCCTTAAAGGCTCTATCTAGCTCTCTCTTGAATGCATTCAGAGAATTGGCCTCCACTGCCTTCTGAGGCAGAGAATTCCACAGATTTACAACTCTCTGACTGAAAAGTTGTTAGCGTTCCTGCCTTAACCAAACCTCCATCAGTGTTTCTCAGACTCCACGCGCCCTCAGTGTGAACAAACTCTCCCACATCCCCCACAATATGTTGCTTTCTGAAATAGGTTGGGATTCAGTATGTCAGGAAAGCTGAGCCTGTGAATACCAGTGACCCTGAAAGCTGCCAAAATACATTTCTTCCATGGGGCGTTCTCTGCACTATTATTTTGCAGGATAATCAGACGAGTTAATGTGCTACTTGATGCCTGTGAGTAGCTTGTACATCAGTCAAAAATATATTTACACAGCTGGTAGAAAATATTATGAGGCACAGTGTATATAAATATCATGGGATTTGACATACCGAAGTAAAGATCCCAGCGTCTGATAGCTGTGGTGGTGTGCTGTGACCTGTGGTGGTGTGCTGTGACCTGTGGTGGTGTGCTGTGACCTGTGGTGGTGTGCTGTGATCTGTGGTGTGTGCTGTGATCTGAGAAGTGGGTTGCATTTCACATATTTATCTAGAACATGAGTTACCTTTGCCTGCTTTCGTAGGCGGAGGTTGAGAGGCAGAAATTGCCCCGAGTGTGTCTGGAGTGGACGTGAAAGTGAGATTGCATCGAATTGGTTCTCACACAAGAATTGATGGTTGGTGTGGACTAAGGGCATGTTTCCATGCTGTGCCACTGCACTAAACTAAACTAATACACCCCACTTGAAAGCACGCCAATGCCTCTACTTCCTTAGAAGGCTTAGGGTATTCGGCAAGTCCCCGACAATTCTCGCCAACTCCCACACCAAGCGCCGTAGAAAGCATTTTATCGGGGTGCATCACGGCATGGCTTGGGAACAGCTCCATCCAAGTCCGTAGGAAATTGCAGACCATCACACAAGCCATTTTACACTTCACGCTGCTTTGGCAAGGCCAGTAGCATAATCAAGAGCGAGTCTCACTCCCTATTCTCCCCTTTCCCATCAGGCAAGAGGTATACCTCCAGATTCAGGTATACCTCCAGATTCAGGCACACCTCCAGATTCAGGCACAGTTTCTTCCCAGCTGTTATCAGGCAACTAACTGAACCATCCTATCAGAGCGGTCCTGAGCTATGAAGTCTCATTGGAGATCCTCAAACTACATTTAATCAGACTTTACTGGACTTTATCTTGCACTAAACGTTATTCCTCTTATCATATACCTGCACACCGTAAATGGCTCAGTTGTAATCATGTAATCATACTTGAGCTCTGTGGCTGACGATGGCTGCCACGATGTGCTGCTCCTTGCTGTTTTGTACGTATTTGAATGTGTTGTCTGCAGTAATTCCACAAAGATCACTTTCATGAGAGAGGAAGCATGCAGGTACAGCAGGCAGTGAAGAAAGCCAATGGAATGTTGGCCTTCATAACAAGAGGAGTTGAGTATCGGAGCAAAGAGGTCCTTCTGCAGTTGTACAGGGCCCTAGTGAGACCGCACCTGGAGTACTGTGTGCAGTTTTGGTCTCCAAATTTGAGGAAGGATATTCTTGCTATTGAGGGCGTGCAGCATAGGTTTACTAGGTTAATTCCCGGAATGGCTGGACTGTCGTATGTTGAAAGACTGGAGCGACTAGGCTTGTATACTCTGGAATTTAGGAGGATGAGAGGAGATCTTATCGAAACGTCTAAGATTATTAAGGGGTTGGACACGTTAGAGGCAGGGAACATGTTCCCAATGTTGGGGGAGTTCAGAACAAGGGGCCACAGTTTAAGAATATTGTATATATTATTTTAATATTTGAATAAATATTTTTGATTTTTTTAAAAACAACAAAAAAAGACAAGGACTTCTCTCGAGCCGCTGCCCTGGGCTTCACTGAGACCTGGCTGTGTGAGTCGACCTTGGGCAGCGCGCTGCAACTGGCTGGCTTTCAACTACACAGAGCGGACCGCGACGCAGAGGCAGCGGGAAAATCAAGAGGACGTGGAATATGCTTCTACACTAACCAGGACTGGTGCAGTTACATCACAGTACTGTGTAACTTCTGTTCCCCCAATCTAGAATCGTTCTTTATAAACTGCAAACCCTTTTACTCTCCGAGGGAATTTACCTCTTTTATTCTCGCTGGAGTTTACATCCCCACCCAAGCCTGAGTACGTGAAGCACAAACGCAACTCGCTGACCAAGTATTGAGGGTAGAGAGTGACTTCTCCGGACTCCATGGTCATTGTTTGGGGGGATCTTGAAGCTCCTCCGAACCATCCCTGACCGTCATTTAGTGCGGTACCTTGCCAACATCCTTGCCGGCCGCAGTTTTGTACTCAAGACCAGCGACGGACAATCTAGCCGACTGCTACGCCTAAGAAACGGAGTCCCCCAAGGCTCGGTACTGGCCCCCATGCTCTTCAATCTCTATATCAGCGACCTGCCACGCACGACCTCGCGCCTGTATGGATACGCAGATGACTTGGCCCTACTGCACTTGGACAAGAGCTGGTCAAATGTTGAGGATGTACTCTCAGCAGATATGGAACTTGTCGCGGGCTACCTTAAGACCTGGAGACTAAAACTGAGTGTGGCAAAAACCACCACAACGGCCTTTCACCTGAACAACAAGGAAGCTCAACGCCAGCTAACCGTTACCCTCAATGGGTCACCCCTACACTACAACCCATTTCCTACATACCTCGGAGTGAAACTAGATCGGCAGCTGACCGACAAGCAACACCTTGAAGCTCTCTGTGCTAAAGTCTCGGCACGGAACAACCTCCTGCGTTGCTTGGCCTGATCGTCATGGGGCGCCAGGACATCTACTCTTCGAACCAGTGCTCTTGCACTCGTGTGCAGCGCCGCTGAGTACACCGCCCCAGCATGGTGCCGCAGCGCTCATACCAGCAAGTTAGACGCCACCCTCAACGACACTATGCGGATCATCACTGGCTGCCTACGCCCTACTCCGACGGATCTCCTGCCGGTGCTCGCAGGCATTGCACCCGCCAAGCTTCGCAGAGAGTTCTTCACTCATAGGCTGGTGTGCAAGGCCCCATCGGACGCCAAACATCCTTTGCACCACCTCGCCCAGGATTCACGGCAACTAGGACCTCAACGCCTGTCATCTCGTCGCCCTTTCTCCCGTCATGCAGCGACCCTCTGTGGCTCCGGTTCCAACATACTAGGAGCATGGAGAACCAGCTGGGAACAGACATCGCCACCTCCTCAATTCACTGTTGCACCGAACACCACAGCCCCACCCGGCTCGGACACGCCCCGCAAAGAGTGGGTCGCCCTGAACCGGCTCCACACAGGGGTCGGCCGGTCCAACGCCAACATGCATCGTTGGGGGTTGCGTCCATCAGCAGCCTGCGTGTGTGGAGCAGACCAGCAAACAGCGCAGCACCTCATTATCGACTGCACTGTCCTCCGTCCCCCTGGTGGAGGGGTAGACCTCACGGCCCTTGACAACAGCACATTGCACTGGCTACAGCGCCTGGAGGGCGTTACATAATTTCTGCTGCCTCAAACGCAAGAAGAAGAAGAATCAGACACCGTGACATCCTATGTCAGCTTTTGCGAGGACAGTTGCATTCCCACGAAGACCCGGATCTGGTTCAACAACAACAAGCCCTGGTTCACAGCAGAACTCAGACAGCTCCGCCAGGCAAAAGATGAGGCCTACAGGAGCGGGGATACAGACCTCTACAGGCAGCCCAAGTACAAGCTGAGAAGAGGAATCAGAGCTGCCAAGGAAAGGTACTCTGAGAAGCTGAGGAGCAAGTTCTCAGCTAATGACTCTTCTTCAGTTTGGAAGGGCTTGCAAGAAATCACCTGGTGCTTGGACAATCGTCAACTGACAAACGACCAGAATGAGTTCTACTGCAGGTTCGAGAAACAGAAACATAACCCTGGGACCCCCGTCCCCCCACCCCCAATCACCACTTCACATTACTCAAAGACTGACTAGTTTGCAAAGACTGGATCCGGCCCCACCCACTCCTCCCCAAGGAGCAATTCGCACCTACTCAGAGACTGGCTGGAGTTTGCAAAAGACTTCCCCCCCCCCCCCCACCCCCGCAAGGGGACCTATGCCAGGATTCTGTTTGTGGACTTTAGCTCTGCTTTTAACACCATTGTGCCAGAGCTACTACACTACAAACTCTCCCAGCTGACTGTGCCTGAAACCCTCTGTCAGTGGATCATCAACTTCCTGACAGACAGGAAGCAGCATGTGAGGCTGGGAAAGCACATTTCGGACCCGCAGACCCTCAGCATAGGAGCACCGCAAGGCTGCGTACTCTCCCCTCTCCTTTACTCTCTCTACACCAACGACTCACCTCCACAGACTCCTCTGTCAAGCTCCTCAGGTTTGCGGATGGCACTACCCTGATTGGACTGATCCAGGATGGGGAGGAATCTGCCTACAGAGGGGAAGTGACACAGCTGGCGTCCTGGTGCCATCGCAACAACCTGGAGCTCAATGCTCTCAAGACAGTGGAACTAATTGTAGACTTTTGAAGAGATCCCCCTTCCCTCCCCCCACTCACCATCAACAACACCATAGTCACATCTGTGGAGTCATTTAAGTTCCTTGGAACCATCATCTCCAGGGACCTTAAATGGGGGGTCACCATCGACTCCACAGTCAAAAAGGTCCAACAGAGGATGTACTTGCTGCGGCAACTGAGGAAACACAATCTGCCACAGGCAATGATGGTCCAATTCTATTCTGCTATCATTGAGTCCGTCCTCACCTTCTCCATCATGGTCTGGTTTGGCTCAGCCACCAAGCACGACATCCGGAGGCTGCAACGGATCGTTCGCACAGCTGAGAAAGTTGTTGGCTGCAACCTTCCCCCCATTGACGAACTGTACACTGCAAGGGCCAGGAAGCGAGCGGGCAAGATCATCTCTGACCCCTCTCACCCTGGCCACAAACTCTTCGAAGCACTTCCCTCTGGAAGGCGACTCCGGACTGTCAAAGCAGCCACAGCCAGACATAAAAACAGCTTTTTTTCCACGAGTGATCGTTCTACTCAATAACCAAAGTCTGGAGTCTCTTTTTTGCTCTGGTTTATTTTCACCCACATGTTTAGACCATAATGGTGTATCCTTATTGTTTTGATGTGTTTATGCTTTATTCTTAATTGTTAACTGTATGTTTGTGTTGTCATTTGTGAGCGGAGCACCAAGGCACATTCCTTGTATATGCACATACTTGGCCAATAAACTTATTCATTCATTCATTCATTCATTCATTCATTCATTCATTCATTCATTCATTCATTCATTCATCATGTATAGTCTTTCCATTGACTGGTTAGCTTGCAACAAAAGCTTTTTACCCTGGTACATGTGGGAATAAACTCAACTATTGCAGGTGAATCAACTTAGTATTGAAAAGTACAATGATCTACAAGCTGTTCAATTCTCAGACTCTACACGAGGCCATATATTCTCAAGGAAGCAAAC
The DNA here is from genome assembly GCF_053455715.1 of Rhinoraja longicauda. Lineage (NCBI taxonomy): Eukaryota > Metazoa > Chordata > Chondrichthyes > Rajiformes > Arhynchobatidae > Rhinoraja > Rhinoraja longicauda. The sequence continues at coordinate 99,400,005 of NC_135955.1, read as the reverse complement.
ACACTGAAAAATGAAGAACGCTTTTCTGCTGTTGGATTCCTTCCTTACCTTTGCCCTGACAAACAAAACAGCAGTGAGCCGATGTACACTGCAGCTTGTAAACAGAGTAATATTGACAGATGACAACCAAGGCAAACTGAAAGCAGTCAAGTCCAGTCAAGTTCATTGTCATTTGCAGGGGTACGTTGAAGGACAAGGTACAATGAAATCTTGGTGCCAAACAGGTCCAAGGTACGACTTTCAGTCCTACTCTGGGCTGCACTCATTTGTCAGGGGTCAGGAGTGTTTAATTGTCATGGGCACTGGCAGCAGCATAACAGCCCGCTAGCGCAATCTGCACAGATGATGTGCACAAGAAAATTCACCACTTTGTTTGAGCTTCTCTTCGGTTTCCACCGGGAAGGTCCGGTGGGCAGCGTGAGCAGAAAGGAAGGCCCAGCGGCTGGGAGGTTGAGCAGGTTGGGACTCTATCCCTCGGAGCGCAGGTGGTTGTAGGGCGATCTTATAGAGGTACAAAATCATGAGAGGAATAGATTGGGTAGACAGACACAGAGTCTCTTGCCCAGAGTAAGGGAATCGAGAATGAGGGGACATAGACTTAAGGTGAGGGGGGCAAAGATTTAATAGGAACTGGAGGGGTAACTTTTTTACACAAAGGGTCGTGGGTATATGGAACGAGCTGCCAGAGGTGGTAGTTCTGGCACCTTATAAGAAAGATTTAGACAGGTACATGGATAGAATAGGTTTAGAGGGACATGGGTCAAATGCAGGCAGGTGGGGCCAGTGTAGATGGGACTTGTTGGTCGGTGTGGGCAAGTTGGGCTGAAGGGCCTGCTTCCATGCTGTATGACTCTATGACTGTAATATCACCCCTCAGTCTCTTGTACTCCAAGAAATAAAGCCCTAGCCTGCGCGACCCCTCTCTGTAGCTGAAGGGGTTAAAAAGACCAATACTTTCAAGGGAGTGCAATTGGAGAGATCAGTGGAGAAGAAATGAAACTGCGCAGCAATCTGCAGACCCTCGCGTGTACACTGACAGCGGCCTGCATGGATGGTTTAAAAAACCTTGATGGGTCAGGTGACGGAGGTATGTGTTGAGGAGCACTTTGGGTCTAGTGATCATAATGCCATTAGTTTCAATATCATTATGGAGAAGGTCAAATCTGGACCAAGGGTTGAGATTTTGGATTGGAGAAAGGCTCATTTTGAGGAGATGAGAAAGGATTTAAAAGGAGTGAAATGGAAATTGTTGTTTTATGAAAAGGATATAATAGAGAAATGGAGGATATTTAAAGGTGAAATTTTGAGAGTACAGAGTCTTTATGTCCCTGTTCGGTGGAAAGGAAAGAATAATAATTTGAAAGAGCCGTGGTTTTCCAGGGAAATTGGACACTTGGTTCGGAAAAAGAGGGAGATATACAATAAATATAAGCGGCAGGGAGTAAATGAGGTTCTTGAGGAATATAAAGAATGTAAAAGGAATCTTAAAAAGGAAATTAGAAAAGCGAAAAAAAGATATGAGGCTGCTTTGGCAAGTAATGTAAAAGTAAACCCCAAGGGGTTCTACAGATATGTCAATAGCAAAAGGATAGTGAGGGATAAAATTGGTCCATTAGAGAGTCAGAGTGGACAGCTATGTGCTGAGTCGGAAGAAATGGGGGAGATATTAAACAATTTCTTTTCTTCGGTATTTACCGAGGAGAAGGATATTGAATTATGTGAGGTAAGCGAAACAAGTAGAGTAGTGATGGAAATTAGGAGGATTAAAGAAGAGGAGGTACGGACACTTTTGAAGAATATAAAAGTGGATAAGTCTCCAGGTCCTGATAGGATATTCCCTAGGACATTGAGGGAAGTTAGTGCAGAAATAGCAGGGGCTATGACGGAAATATTTCAAACGTCATTAGAAACAGGGATGGTGCCGGAAGATTGGCGCATTGCGCATGTTGTGCCTTTGTTTAAAAAAGGTTCTAAAAGTAAACCTAGCAATTATAGACCTATTAGTTTGACATCTGTGGTGGAAAAATTAATGGAAAAGATACTTAGGGACAATATATATAATTATTTGGACAAACAAGGCCTGATTAGAAACAGTCAACATGGATTTGTGCCTGGAAGGTCATGTTTGACTAATCTTCTTGAATTTTTTGAAGAGGTTACCAGGGAAATTGATAAGGGCAAGGCTGTGGATGTTGTCTATATGGACTTCAGTAAGGCATTTGACAAGGTTCCACATGGAAGGTTGATTAAGAAGGTTAAATCGTTGGGTATTAATAGTGAGGTTGCAAGATGGATTCAACAATGGCTGAATGGGAGATACCAGAGGGTAACGGTTGACAATTGTATGTCAGGTTGGAGGCCAGTGTCTAGTGGAGTGCCCCAAGGATCTGTGTTGGGTCCACTGTTGTTTGTCATTTACATTAATGATCTGGATGATGGTGTGGCAAATTGGATTAGTAAATATGCAGATGATACTAAGATAGGTGGAGTAGTTGATAGTGAGGTAGATTTTCAAAGCCTACAGAGAGACTTGGGCCTTTTGGAAGGGTGGGCTGAAAGATGGCAGATGGAGTTTAATGCTGATAAGTGTGAGGTGCTGCATTTTGGTAGGACAAATCAAAATAGGACGTACAGGGTAAATGGTAGGGAATTGAGGAATGCAGTGGAACAGAGGGATCTGGGAATAACTGTGCATTGTTCCCTGAAGGTGGAATCTCATGTGGATAGGGTGGTGAAGAAGGCGTTTGGTATGCTTGCCTTTATAAATCAGAGCATCGAGTATAGAAGTTGGGATGTAATGTTGAAATTGTACAGGGCATTGGTGAGGCCGAATCTGGAGTATGGTGTGCAGTTCTGGTCGCCAAATTATAGGAAGGATGTCGACAAAATGGAGAGGGTACAGAGGAGATTTACTAGAATGTTGCCTGGGTTTCAGCACTTAGGCTACAGAGAGAGGTTGAACAGGTTGGGTCTTTATTCTTTGGAGCGTAGAAGGTTGAGGGGGGACTTGATAGAGGTTTTTAAAATGTTGAGAGGGACGGACAGAGTTGACGTGGGTAGGCTTTTCCCTTTGAGAGTGGGGAAGATTCCAACAAGGGGACATAGCTTCAGAATTGAGGGACAAAGGTTTAGGGGTAACATGAGGGGGAACTTCTTTACTCAGAGGGTTGTGGCTGTATGGAATGGGCTTCCGGTGGAAGTGGTGGAGGCTGGCTCGATTTTATTATTTAAGAGTAAATTGGATAGGTATATGGATAGGAGGGGATTGGAGGGTTATGGTCTGAGTGCAGGTAGATGAGACTAGGTCAGGGAGAATGGTCGGCGTGGACTGGTAGGGCCGGACAGGCCTGTTTCCATGCTGTAGTTGTTATATGTTATATATGTTATATGTTATAAAAGGAAGAAGCTTACTCAGCATCTTCCAGATTTCCTGCACCAGCACATTGCATAAACAACAGCTGGCATTTTCTTGCCGTCTGACAGACGAAGAGTGAATGTGAACATATTCAAGGACTTGAATGCAATAAATAAGTATACAATAAATTGCACCTCACCTTCCAACAATTTCAGTAACAGCAATATAATATTACACTTCAGCTTTTCAAAGAAAGCGGTGGTACACTCTCTTCTGTTTGGTATGAAAGAGAGACATGTAGAGGTATAACACTGGAATTTAGAAGGATGAGAGGAGATCTTATCGAAACGTATAAGATTATTAAGGGGTTGGACACGTTAGAGGCAGGAAACATGTTCCCAATGTTGGGGAGTCCAGAACAAGGGGGCCACAGTTTAAGAATAAGGGGTAGGCCATTTAGAACGGAGATGAGGAAAATCTTTTTCAGTCAGAGAGTTGTGAATCTGTGGAATTCTCTGCCTCAGAAGGCAGTGGAGGCCAATTCTCTGAATGCATCCAAGAGAGAGCTGGATAGAGCTCTTAAGGATAGCGGAGTCAGGGGGTATGGGGAGAAGGCAGGAACGGGGTACTGATTGAGAATGATCAGCCAAATGACAGGTCACTTTTTTAATGTAAATATGATTTAATGACTGATCTTCCCTGCATACTTGATTTTAGTTTGCAAACTTAGAAAGCTGCTCTCTCCCTTTCTGAGTCTGGGCAAATAAATATGTTTTTGCAATTTGTATCATTACATACTCAATTTACGATATGCTTTTCCTATTCTAACAAATGCCGGCTATTATAAATGACGGCCTGTGTTCTATTTTCAGCAGCAGAAACTGCTGCACCCAGGATAGCAACTTCAATGTTGCTGCCTTCCATTCTCAGACACGAAACATCTTTCCCTCCCACTTCAGGCATGTGACAGCAAGTTCCATCCCTGAACCTTTACTTTAATGCTGCATGCATCATTAAATACTGAGATCCACTTCGAAAAAAAAATCTTCGTAACTATGTGGAGCATCTTAGAAGTATATTCCATATTTTCTGACTGTCATCACGAGAGGTTTGCATGGCTCAGAGTAGGTGCTGGGGATTTGATGATTCTTTTGTCAACTGGCTTGCTACTGCCGACAGGAACTTGCACAGAACAGCAAAATAATCAGGGAACAAAGAACTGCAGATGCTGGTTTATGCCAAAGATAGACTCAAAGTGCTGGAGTAACACAGCGGGTCAGGCAGCCTCTCTGGAGAAAAAAGAAGGGTGTAGCGACCATAGAGAATGGTCCAGGTCGTCGAACCCTCGGATTGGCCAGCGAGGTCACGTGGGAACGCGACCATGGGGATTGGTCCAGGGAACGACATCGCTGATTGGCCAGCGATGTCAGGTGCGCGTTTGGCGCCCGTTTTAGTCAGTTCGGCGAAGTCTTCAAGGAAGACAGTAAGTTTGTATTGGTTGTCCTGTACCTTGTTGTTTAACTCTGTATTCGTGTATTGCGGCTGCAATAAACTTCGTCTACAACCAACAAGTTTCGGACTCGCCATAAGGGCGGCATTTCAGGTCAGGACCCTTCTTCAGATTGAAGGGTTACTGCAGCACTTTGTGTCCATCCACAGCAATATTTATAAGTTCTAGGAGCAGAATAAGGCCATTCGGTCCACCAAGTCTACTCCACCATTCAATCATGGCTGATCTATCTATTCACAAAATGCTGGAGTAACTCAGCAGGTCAGGCAGCATCTCGGGAGAGAAGGAATGGGTGACGTTTCGGGTCGAGACCCTTCTTCAGGTTGATCTATCTCTCCCTCTCAACCCCTTGACCCCATAACCCCGAACAACCTTACGAAACAAGAATCTGTAAATCTCCGCCTAAAAAATATCAATTGATGGCCTCCACAGCCCTCTGTGGCAATGAATTCCACAGATTCACCACCCTCTGACTAAAGAAATTCCATCTCATCTCCTTTCCAAAGGTACATCCTTTTATTCTGAGGCTGTGGCTCACACATGCAACACCCTGTGGCTCACGCCACCAACATTGCTGCGTACACCATTAATAAGTCACAAGTGTATCATTCCTAAATGCTCTCAATGAGCCGAGCAAACGTATGAAATCTCAACTTCACAAAAACTGAGTGAAAAACAAAATACTGTGGTAATTTCAATGATTCACCGTTTAGTTATTGTACTGGACCTCAATGGCTGGAGTCATGAGTTCCAAAAGGAAGACTTGTACGAAGAGCCTGGAATGCACTGCCAGGGGAAGCCATAGGTGCAGGTGTGATGGTCATGGTTTAAGAAGCAAGTGGATGTGTAGGGAAAGGAGGGATATGGGTCACCTGTAGGCAGAGGAGATTAATTTAACCTAGCACCATGTTCGACATAGGCATTGTGGGCCGAAGGGCCTGTTCTTATGCTTGGTTTAGTTTTTGTTTGGAGATACAACGCAGAAACAGGCCCTTCGACCAAACAAATCCATGCCGACCCCTCGATCCGCACACTAACACTATCCTACACACACTAGGGACAATTACAATTTTACCACGCCAATTAGCCTACAGACCTGTGCATCCTTGGAGTGTGGGATGAAACTGGAGCACCCGGAGAAAACGCATACCGGTCACAGGGAGAACGTACAAACTCCATACAGACAGCACCCACAGTCAGAATCGTACCCAGGTCTCTGGTGCTGTAAGGCAGCAACTCTACCACTGTGTCTCTGTGCCATCCTGCTCTGCCGTTCTAAGTACTATAAGCCACTATCATACAGCCTTTGTAGTATTGCGTGCAGTTCTGGTTGCCCCATCACAGGAAGGATGTGGATCCTTTGGAAAAGACGCAGAGGAGTTTGACCAGAATGATGTGTAGGAAAGAACTGCAGATGCTGGATTAAACCAAAGATAGACGCAAAAAAGCTAGCGTAACTCAGCGGGTCAGATAGCATCTGTGGAGAAAAGGAATAGGTGACTTTCATGACCCGAAATGCCACCTATTCCTTTTCTCCAGAGATGCTGTCTGACCCACTGATTTACTCCAGCTTTTTGAGTCTATCTTTACCAAAATGTTGCCTGGATTAGAGGGTATTAGTTACAGGGAGAGGTTGGACAGACTTGGATTGTTTTCTCTGGAACACCGGAGGTTGTGGGGAGACCTGATGAAAATATATAAAATTATAAGAGGCGTAGATAGAGTAGACAGTCAGAAGCTTTTTCCCAGGGTGTAACTATCATGGATGAGAGGGCATAGCTTGAAGGTGAGAAATCATAGGTTACAGGAACAGAATTAGGCCATTCAGCCCTTCAAGTCTACGCCATTCAACCATGGCTGCTCTACCTCTCCCTCTCAACCCCATTCTCCTGCCTTCTCCCTGTAACCCCTGACACCCGTACTAATCATGTTTATGTTAAATCTTATTTTATTTGGCTTTGTGTGGCTTGTTGCTTTTTACTTAGTATGGCTGTATGGTAACTCAGATTTCACTGTACCTTAATTGGTACATGTGACAATAAATTGAATCTTGAATCTTGATCTTGAATTTTGAATCTAATCAAGAATTTCTAGTTTTAACAAGAATTAAAACATGCGGGGTGAAAAATAGAGCTTTAGATTGGCTGAAAATAATACAAAGTTGTAAAAAAGAATGTCCTTCAAGCTTCCTGGTCAAGAAACAATACCACAGTTAACCTGGCCTTCCGCGGATCATTGCCATAAATCAGGGCAGCGTTTGGGAAATCCATCCCTTCCCCCTTATTTGCGAACATGTGTCACTGAGAGGCAAACTGCACAGAACAAATATTTACTGCAGCATCAAAAAATATTGTGCCTCATTATTGATGTAAATGATAATAGAGTTCAAAGGCCCATTTACATTGCAGTGACCGAGCAAGTCAATTTCCATTTCCATTTCCATTTCAAAGCTTCATATTTTTTCCAGAGTGTTTTAGCCATTTATGACTGGGGCCACGACATATATTATGTAACTTAAAGCACAGTTCATTGAAAACGATCTTTAAAACAGTATCTTCTTGGTCCTTCTTCATGCAAACTGCATGTTGAAATCTCCCATAACCACCGCAGCATTACATTTGTGACATGCCAATTTTAGCTCTTGATTCAACTTGCACCCTATGTCGAGTCTACTGTTTGGGAGCCTGTAGATAACTCCCATTAGGGTCTTTTTACCCTTACAATTCCTCATTTCTATCCATACTGATTCTACATCTCCTGATTCAGGGCTGGGAACTGAATATTCAGGGATACACAACATATAGAAAAGACAGATAGGTGGGCAGAGGGGGTGGGGTCGCTCTGTTGGTAAGGAATGATATTCACTCCCTTGCAAGGGGTGACATAGAATCAGGAGATGTAGAATTGGAGGGTAGCTAATGTTATCCCACTTTTTAAGAAAGGAGGGAGAGAGAAAACGGGAAATTATAGACCAGTTAGTCTGACATCAGTGGTGGGGAAGATGCTGGAGTCAATTATAAAAGACAAAATTGCTGAGCATTTGGATAGCAGTAACAGGATCGTTCCGAGTCAGCATGGATTTACGAAGGGGAAATCATGCTTGACTAATCTTCTGGAATTTGTTGAGGATGTAACTAGGAAAATTGACAGGGGAGAGCCGGTGGATGTGGTGTACCTCGACTTTCAGAAAGCCTTCGACAAGGTCCCACATAGGAGATTAGTGGGCAAAATTAGAGCACATGGTATTGGGGGTAGGGTACTGACATGGATAGAAAATTGGTTGGCAGACAGAAAGCAAAGAGTGGGGATAAATGGGTCCCTTTCAGAATGGCAGGCAGTGACTAGTGGGGTACCGCAAGGCTCGGTGCTGGGACCGCAGCTATTTACAATATACATTAATGACTTGGATGAAGGGATTAAAAGTACCATTAGCAAATTTGCAGATGATACAAAGCTGGGTAGCAGTGTGAACTGTGAGGAAGATGCTAAGAGGTTGCAGGGTGACTTGGACAGGTTGTGTGAGTGGGCGGATGCATGGCAGATGCAGTTTAATGAGGATAAGTGTGAGGTTATCCACTTTGATGGTAAGAATAGGAAGGCAGATTATTATCTGAATGGTTTCAAGTTAGGAAAAGGGGACGTACAACGAGATCTGGGTGTCCTAGTGCATCAGTCACTGAAAGGAAGCATGCAGGTACAGCAGGCAGTGAAGAAAGCCAATGGAATGTTGACCTTCATAACAAGAGGAGGTGAGTATAGGAGCAAAGAGGTCCTTCTGCAGTTGTACAGGGCCATAGTGAGACCGCACCTGTACTGTGTGCAGTTTTGGTCTCCAAATTTGAGGAAGGATATTCTTGCTAATGAGGGCGTGCAGTGTTGGTATACTAAGTTAATTCCCGGAATGGCGGGACTGTCATATGTTGAAAGACTGGAGCGAATAGGCTTGTATACACTGGAATTTAGAAGGATGAGAGGGGATCTTATCGAAACATATAAGATTATTAAGGGGTTGGACATGTTAGAGGCAGGAAAAATGTTCCCAATGTTGGGGGAGTCCAGAACCAGGTGTCACAGTTCAAGAATAAGGGATAGGCCATTTAAAACAGAGATGAGGAAAAACTTTTTCAATCAGGGAGTTGTAAATCTGTGGAATTCTCTGCCTCAGAAGGCTGTGGAGACCAATTCTCTGAATGCATTCAAGAGAGAGCTAGATAGAGCTCTTAAGGATAGTGGAGTCAGGGGGTATGGGGAGAAGGCAGGAACGGGGTACTGATTGAGAATGATCAGCCATGATCACATTGAATGGCGGTGCAGGCTCGAAGGGCCGAATGGCCTACTCCAGCACCTATTGTCTATTGTCTATCAGGATGGTTGACTACGTCCAAAGTGCAAGAGTTTGGCTGGAGAGCAATTGTGAGAGCCACCGTGGAAATGTGGACAAGGATCAAGCGCTGGACCTCCAAAGGCGGAGGTAGGGATTTTATTTGCATTCCCTCGCCTCACTTACAAACAGGAATGCAGCTGCAGGTTCATCTTTGTTCCAAAGAGGTGAACCAGGACCACCAGGTGAAATTCGACAAACAAGGTGCAACATAACATGGACATACTTGGATATACTTGCAGAACAAGTCATCTTAATGCATAACAAATTGATTATCTGTACACAAATATATGATCTCCAAAGGAAAACACAAAATGCCGGAGTAACTCAGTGGGTCGGGCAGCATCTCTGGATCCATGGATAGGTGACGTTTTGAGTCGGGACTCATTTTTTGAAGAATAGACCCGACCCGAAACGTCACTTATCCATGTTCTCCAGGGATGCTGCCTGACCTGCTGAGTTACTCCAGCACTTTGTGCCGTTCTTTGTAAACCAGCATCTGGAGTTCCTTGTTTTTATATAATATCTCCACATTTAAGTGTGAAAATATCACTAAAGACTGCGGTCTGTATGATGGGGGCAAAGTGCTGGAGTAACTTAGCGGGTCTGGCAGCATCTCTGGAGAAAAGGAACCTTTCTTCAGACTGAGAGTCAGGGGGAGAGGGAAACCAGAGGTATGAAAAAGTACAGAACAAATCAGAGCCGGCACCGATAGCCAAGGAGCCCACAATGGTCCATTGTTGCTGTGGACGAAGGGTCATTGAAGGGATATGAACAATGAAACTGGCAGGATGACCAGGGTGGGGGAGGGTTGGAGAGAGAGGGAATGCAAGGGTTACTTGAAATTAGAGAAGTTAATATTCATAATGTCAGTTTATAAAGTTGCCCATGCAGACATTTAAAACTGAGGTGAGAAGGAACTTTTTCACCCAGAGAGTTGTGAATTTGTGGAATTCTCTGCCACGGAGGGCAGTGGAGGCCAAATCACTGGATGGATTTAAGAGAGAGTTAGATAGAGCTCTAGGGGCTAGTGGAATCAAGGGATATGAGGAGAAGGCAGGCACGGGATATTGATTGTGGACGATCAGCCATGATCACAATGAATGGCGGCGCTGGCTCGAAGGGCCGAATGGCCTCCTCCTGCACCTATTGTCCATGTCTCTATCTATGTATGAATGTTAAATTAAAAGATGCAATTGCTTCCTACACGCTCGGCCTGTTTGATACGAGATGGGACTTACACTTTAATGTGAAGATAATTCCGTACCTGCACAGTTCACAATGCGCTTCGCACGAATGGCTCCACTTGCTGTTTCCACATCCCATGTCCCATCAGATCTTGGTGAGAGACCGGTGACCGCCGCAGGGTAGTACAGCTCAGCCCCATACAATCGTGCTCCAGCCGCCAGAGCCATGGTGAGAGAGTATGGATCAATGTGGCCATCTCCAGGGTTATGCATGCCAGCCAGGACCTGTATCCACATCAGTGTAAAGCGAAACATTACAGTGGTTCACTCTTCGCAAAGTCCGGAGAGCACACCATTTGCATCAAAGCCACTTCCCCATTCATCGCCATCTGCTTTCTTAATATATCACAAGTAAACCTCATTGTAACATTCATATATATTTTTAACTGTAATTTCTTGGAGAAATTGATTAGTACAGTTGTCAGAGGTTATGGGGAGAAGGCAGGGTTCGGAGGGAGAAATAGACCAGCCATGATTGAATGGCGGAGTAGGCTCGATGGGCCAAATGGCCTAATTCTACTCCTATTTCTTATGACCTTAAATGCACTATTTTGTACTGTTAATTTTTTTTAATTGAACTTCTTTTTTTGTTTGTTTATCTTGTCCTCTGGTCGAACTCTCAGCGCATGGTGTATTTTGTGGAGCTCACAGTCCCTTGGGAGGATGCTGTGCAGGAAGCCTTTGGAAGAAAGAAACTGCGATATACAGACCTTGCAGCGGAGGCAGAACAGCGGGGCTGGAGAGCAAAGATCTGCCCGGTAGAAGTTGGATGTGGAGGATTTGTGGCAACATCTACCGTAAGACTGATGAAGGACCAGGGGTCAGCGGACAAGCCCTACGCCAGGCTATCAAGGAAACATCACAGGTGGCAGAGCGGAGTAGCCAGTGGCTCTGGCTGAAGAGGAAAGACCCAATCTGATCTCCCAAATAAGCCCGCTAGGCAGATGCAGAGGGGGGTGGTTCTGGGACGCCAGAATGCACTGCTGAGCCTACTGGAGACGTCGTGGGTCCAATCAGCGAAACGTTGATGAAAGTAGGTGCCCACTTGATAACCCCAATGACGTGTCTGCCTAGCCTTTCTCAACATCGGAGGAGCATAGGTGAGTGCATAAGCCTCCCACCGGGAGCAAGTTGACATTTGCACTTTGGATTTCTAACATCTTGTCCTGTGTATTTGGAAACATAACATAACATAACATAACAACACTTTATTGTCATTCGGTACAACACCGAACGAAATTTCAGCAGTCACAAGACACAGCAAAAAAAGAAAAGAACACAGGACACCCGACCCCAACACAACACAAACATCCATCACAGTGACTCCAAACACCCCATCACTGTGATGGAGGCAACAAAACTTCCCCTCTCTTCCCCCCGCACCCACGGACAGGCAGCTCGACCCCTACCGAGGCAACCGACACGCACAGCCCCCGCAAGAGGATGGAAGGCCCCGCGGCCGAGCCGCCCCGGGCACCGAAACTTCCCGCGGCCGCACCGGGCGATGTTAAGTTCAGCGGCCGAGCCGCACCGGGCACCGAAACGTCCCGCGGCCGAGCCGCGCTGGCGATGTTAAGTCCAGCGGCCAAGCCGCACCGGGCACCGAAACGTCCCGCGGCCGAGCCGCACTGGCGATGTTAAGCCCAGCGGCCAAGCCGCACCGGGCACCGAAACGTCCCGCGGCCGAGCCGCGCTGGCGATGTTAAGTCCAGCGGCCAAGCCGCGCTGGGCACTGGAACGTCCCACGGCTGCACCGGGCGATGTTAAGTCCAGCGGCCGAGCCGCACCGGGCACTGAAACGTCCCGCGGCCGAGCTGCGCCGGCGATGTTAAGTCCTGCAGCCGAGCCGCGCCGGCGATGGAAGGCCCCGCGGGCGAGCTGCGCCCCGGGGAAGAGACCTAATAAAAGAAAGGTTTCCCCCGCCCCACCCCACCCCCCACACCCCCACCACACATACACAGCCAAAAACAGAAACAAAAACCATCCCAACACCGACACAAACAAAAAAAAGAAAAAAAGACAACAGACTGCCAGAGAGCCGCAGCCGTTAGGCGCAGCCAACTCCTCCCTTCTTGTTATATAATCTATTGTATGGGTTTCCTCCAGCTGCTCAGGTTCCCAAAGATGTGCGGGTTTGTAAGTTAATTGGTCTCCGTAAATTGCCCCTCATGTGCAGGGAGTGGGTGAGAAAGGGGCACAAAGTAAAAACTAGTGTGAATGGTTGATCAATGGTTGGCGTGGACTCGGTGTGCCGAAGGGCCTCTTTCCATACCGTATCTGTAAAACTAAATAAAGATCAATTGATTTTCCAGCTCATTGTAACAATAGTTATTACTGTAGCAAGCCCAGAAATGCATGATGGGATTCCAACTTTGAAGTATTCATTGGGCACCTGAAGATTCCACCAAGTGATTCCACCATATGGGGAAAGATGATTTACTGATCGGGGCATGCTCACAGTCCTTCCCCCAGGCCAGAGGATTCTAAAGCTAGGATGCGTAGGCTTTATGGTGAGAGGGGAGAGATTAGGACGGAACTCGGGGCAAAATTTGCAGAGTGGCGGAGTAGACTTGATGGGCTGAACGGCCTAATTCTGCTCCTGATGAAAAATCACTTTTTTCCACCCAGAGAGTGGTCTAAATCTAGAATGAGCTGGCAGAGGAATCTGTGGAATCTATAGAAGCTGATACAATTATGATTTTTGAAAGACATTTGGACAGATATATTGATAGGAAGGGTTTAGAGAGCTATAGAAACATAGAAACATAGAAAATAGGTGCAGGAGTAGGCCATTCGGCCCTTCGAGCCTGCACCGCCATTCAATATGATCATGGCTGATCATCCAGCTCAGTAGCCTGTACCTGCCTTCTCTCCATACCCCCTGATCCCTTTAGCAAAAAGGGCCACATCTAACTCCCTCTTAAATATAGCCAATGAACTGGCCTCAACTACCTTCTTTGGCAGAGAATTCCACAGACTCACCACTCTCTGTGTGAAGAAATTTTTTCTCATCTCGGTCCTAAAAGACTTCCCCCTTATCCTTAAGCTGTGACCGCTGGTTCTGGACTCCCCCAACATCGGGAACAATCTTCCCGCATCTAGCCTCTCCAACCCCTTAAGAATTTTATATGTTTCTATAAGATCCCCCCTCAGTCTTCTAAATTCCAGCGAGTACAAGCCCAGTCTATCCAGTCTTTCCTCATATGCAAGTCCCGCCATCCCAGGGATTAATCTGGTGAACCTTCTCTGTACTCCCTCTAAGCCAAGAACGTCTTTCCTCAGGTTAGGAGACCAAAACTGCACACAATACTCCAGGTGCGGTCTCACCAAGGCCCTGTACAACTGCAGCAGATCCTCCCTGCTCCTAAACTCAAATCCTCTTGCTATGAATGCCAACATACCATTCGCTTTCTTCACTGCCTGCTGCACCTGCATGCTTGCTTTCAATGACTGGTGCACCATGACACCCAGGTCACGTTGCATCTCCCCTTCTCCCAATCGGTTACCATTCAGGTAATACTCTGCTTTCCTGTTCTTACCGCCAAAGTGGATAACCTCACATTTATCCACATTAAATGCAAGGGAAAGGGACTAGTCCAATGCGCCCACGTAGTTGGCATGGACACAAGATGGGCTGAAGGGCCTATTTCCATGCTGAACATGCTCGACGACTCTAGGGCTCCATTAAAATTAAAGATGCAAACAATGCCAACTGTGGATTGCCCCAATTTTTTTAGATTTAGAGATACAGTGCAGAAACAGGTCCTTCGGCCCACCGGGTCCGCACTGCCCAGCGATCCCCGCACATTAACACTATCCTACACCCACTAGGGACAATTTTTACATTTGCCCAGCCAATTGACCTACATACCTGTACGTCTTTGGAGTGTGGGAGGAAAACGAAGATCTCGGAAAAACCCACGGGGAGAACGTACAAACTCCGTACAGACGGCGCCCGTAGTCAGGATCGAACCTGAGTCTCCGGCGCTGCATTCGCTGTAAGGCAGCAACTCTACCGCTGTGCCACCGTGCCGCACCACTGGACACACTGCCACTTTGTTACCCCCAAGGCGAAGAATATCTTTGGAGGATTTTGACTTTAAAGGTAAAAATCTTTCATGGTTTCTTGGGCAGAATTGAGAAACGTCCCGCCAGTTCCACTGGGAAAGGTTGACCAGAAGTTCGGCAGCAGTTCAAGAGGACAGCTCACTGCACCTTCTCCAGGGAAAGTAAAGATGAGCAAGAATTGGCGGCCTTGTCAGCAACATCTACTTCCCGCAAATTCACTTAAAAAATTAGTTTAAAAATCCTTTTTTATGCTGTGGAAATTGGAGGTGATCATTTAACTCTGATTGTTTTTCATATCATGGAAATAAATGTTAAAAGAAACTTCTGACATCATACAGAAGGTAACACAATGATGAGGACATCTTTACTGTAAGTAAATGTGCTAGCTGAGGCAGGCACTATAATGGATAGGATCGGAAAGGAAAGGTTTAGAGGGATACTCGACCAAGTGGCCCAAATCTCTCCTGCATTGGTGCAGTGCCCTGTCCTTCCCCCTCTCTCCTCAACCCCCCCTCCCCTCCCCTCCCCTCCCCCTCCCTCCTTCCCCCCTCCACTCCCCTACCCTCCCCCTTTTCCCCTCCCCCCCAATCCATCCCCCTCAACCCCCGTTATCCTCCCTCCTTCACCCTCCCTCCACCCCTCTCCCTCCCTCCTTTCCTCCCTAGGAGATAGATTTAAACTTTAAAATGTGAATAACAAAAAATATAACACCAATTTCAATAAAACTACTTGCATTATCACTAAAGTGACAATGGTGAGTAAGGTGGGCCTAAAAAATTTGCGCTATCGTGTACCGTTTTGGCTGAAGTTCAATCACAAACAAACAAACAAATGAGAGTTTTAGTATATAGATGTGTCCTTGTACACCAGTCACTGAAAGTAAACATGCAGGTACAGCAGGCAGTGAAGAAAACGAATGGCACGTTGGCCTTCATAATGATTTCATAAGGATTTGAGTAGAGGAGTCAAGAGGTCCTTCTGCAGTTGTACAGGGCCTTGGTGAGACCACATCTGGAGTACTGTGTGCAGTTTTGGTCTCCTAATTTGAGGAAGGACATCCTTGTGATTCTATTCTCTGAACTGAACTGGGATCTTATGGAAACGTATAAAATTATAAAAGGACTGGGCAAGCTAGATGCAGGAAAAATGTTCCGTATGTTGGGGGAGTCCAGAACCAGGGGCCACACAGTCAAAGAATAAAGGGGAGGCCATTTAAAACTGAGATGAGAAAAAACTTTTTCACCCAGAGTGTTGTGAATTTGTGGAATTCTCTGCTACAGAAGGCAGTAGAGGCCAATTCACTGGATGAATTTAAAAGAGAGTTAGATGGAGCTCTTGGGACTAGTGGAATCAAGGGATTATGGGGAGAAGGCAGGAAAGGGGTACTGATTGTGGGTGATCAGCTATGATCACAATGAATGGTGGTGCTGTCTTGAAGGGCCAAATGGCCTCCTCCTGCACCTATTTTCTATGTTTCTATGAGGCAAATATGGGCAAATGGAACTAGCTTGGTTGGGGCATCCTGGTAAGCTTGGCAAGATGTGCTGAATGGCCTGTTTTCATGCTGTATGACTCTGTGACTCTAAACTGAAGACTCAATTGACATCCCAAAAACAGGAAACACCATGGATATGATATGGCTATGGTAGCCTGATATAAGGCCCCCTACCCATTTCATGGAGAAGACAACTGAATTAAATGTTAATCATCTCTTTTTAGAGTCATAGAGTGATATAATGTGGAAACAGGCCCTTCAGCCCAACTTGCCCACACTGGCCAACATGTCCAAGCTACACTAGTCCCACCTGCCTGCGCTTGGTCCGTATCCCTCCAAACACATCCTATCCATGTACCTGTCTAACTGTTTCTTAAATGTTGGGATAGTCCCAGCCTCAACTACCTCCTCTGGCAGCTTGTTCCATACACCCACCACCCTTTGTGTGAAAACGTTACCCCTCAGATTCCTATTCAATCTTTTCCCCTTCACCTTAAACCTATGTCCTCTGGTCCTCGATTCCCCTACTCTGGGCAAGAGACTCCGTGCATCTACCTGATCTATTCCTCTCATGATTTTATACACCTCTATAAGATCACCCCTCATCCTCCTGCGCTCCTAGGAATAGAGACCCAGCCTACTCAACCTCTCCCTGTAGCTCACACCCTCTAGACCTGGCAACATCTTCATAAATCTTCTCTGAACCCTTTCAAGCTTGACAATATCTTTTGTATAACATGGTGCCCAGAACTGAACACAATATTCTAAATGCGGTCTCACCAACGTCTTATACAACTGCAACATGACCTCCCAACGTCTATACTCAATACTCTGACTGATGATTTTCGTTTAATTACTAGACCAAACCTCTCCTGCATTGGTGCAGCACCCTCTCCTCTCCCCCTTCCCCCCTCCCCCCCCCTCCCTCTCACCTCCACCCCCCCTCCCCTTCCCCCTCCCCCTCCTCCCTTCCCCTCCCCCTTCCACTCCCCCCCACTCCATCCTCCTCAACCCCACTTGTCCTCCCTCCCCCTCCCTCCCCCTCCCTCCCTCCTCCTTCCCAAGGAGATTGAATTAAACTTTAAAATATGAATGACTTAAAAAATATAACACCGATTTCAATGAAACTTCTTCCATTAGCACCAAAGGGACGACGGTGAGTAAGGTGGGCCTAAAATTGTCATGCTATCGAATGCCGTTTTGGCTGTAGTTCAGGAACAAACAAACAAACACGAGGTTTAGTGTATAGATTTGGTGCACAAGGTCAGCGCGAGTAAAATTATTTTGTAAAGCAGTGCACTAACACTTCTAAGTAAAGCTTTCCTAGATATTTGCAATAATTTGCAAACCGTTCACAAAAGTTTAAAAGGTCAAGGTAAAAAGACTGCAGAAAGTAAATGACACATCAGCAAAATAATCGATTAATACGAAGTCAACTGGGCAGCAGTTTACCTTGTCAATATTTATCAGCGGGAAGAGTTCCAGCACCTTTTCAGGGCTTATTAAGAATTGTGGAGTCACATTCCAGCGTGTTCGGGTCATCTGGTAGTGAAATTCATCCACTCGGGTCGGGGTGGTTGCAATCCGGACACTGCCAGGCTGATGGAAGCCAACTGCCTGTGGAAGCGATACAAAACCAGGAATGATCAGGGGGACTGCTTAGAGGCGGCACGGTGGCCAGGGCGGCACGGTGGCATTGTGGCAGAGCTACTGCCTTACAGCGCCACCATCATGGGCCAGGTACCAAGTCATGGTGAGACGGAGCACAGGAAGGAGATTGAGAACTTGGTCGGCTAATGCCAAAACAACAACCTTTCCCTCAATGTCAGCAAGACAAAGGAGATTGCGATTGACTCCAGGATGCAAAGTGGCACACAAACCTCAGTATACATTGATGGTGCCAAAGTAGTGATGGTAGAAAGCTTCAAGAAGCTAGGCGTAAATATCACCAGCAACTTGTGCTGGACCGCCATATTGTAGCAAATGGCCAAGAAAGCACACCAATGCTTCTACTCCCTTAGAAGGCCTGGGAAGTTCGGCATGTCCCCAGCAACTCTCTCCAACATCTTAAGATACACCACGAAAGGAATTTTATTAGGATGCATCACAGCATGGTTTGGGAACAGCTCCCAGGCCACAAGAAATTGCAGAGAGTTGTGGACGCAGCCAAGACCATCACACAAGCTTCAATCTCCCTTCCATTGACTCCATCTACATTTCACGCTGCCTCGGCAAGGCCAGTAGCACAATCGAGGACCAGTCTCACCCCGCCCACTCCCTCTTCTCCCCTCTCCCATCAGGCAAGAGGTAAAGAAGTGTGAAAATGCATACCTCCAGATTCAGGGACAGTTTCTTCCCAGGTGTTATTAACAGAACCATCCTATCACCAACTGGAGAGGGGTCCTGACCTACCAGTGTGGGAATGGGAGGGGGAGTTAAAGGTCAGCGTGGGAAAGGGAGGGGGAGTTAAAGTGTTTAGCAACCGAGAGATCGCTGAGGCCTTGGCGGAATGAGCGGAGGTGTTCAGCGATACGATCTCCGAGCCTGTGCTTAGTGTCGCCGATATATAGGAGTCCACACCTGAAACAGCGTAGACAGTAGATGAGGTTGGAGGAGGTGCAGGTGAACCTCTGCCTCTACCCGAAAAGACTGTCGGGGTCCTTGTCCCGCTGAGTTACTCCAGCATTCTGTGTCGATATTCGATGTAAACTAGCATCTGCAGTTCCTTCCTGCACTCTACGTATAGCTGGTACCCTCTCCTGCAACATTCTGGTAAATCTCTCCAGCACCCACTCAAAAGCCTCCGAATCCTTTGTGTAATGGGGCCACCAGGAATGCACATAATACTCCAGTTGTAGCCTTTTTCAAAATCCTGTGCTGCCCAATGGGATCAACAACACACCTGAAATTGATAGAGGAGGAATTTATCGAGGAGTGATAACACTTACCTGCCCCGTCTCTTGTTCCAAACGTTCATACAGTTTGATGCTGTAGTGATGGATTTTCTTTAAATTGATCCCAGGATGAAAATATGTTGTTAAACCAGCCTGAAGGAAGATAAAATATTTGAATTTAAGACCTCAGTATGTAAGAACAAATTTGAACAAAACGTTGTCCTGAGGAGATACAAACATGCATTTAATTCATAAAGAATTTACAGTCAAAATAATATTAATTTTCAAAGTATCTTTGCAACTCTTCCAATGTCTTCCTTTGATTTTGAATCGGGGGTTTTTTTGTTGCAAAAACTGCCATGTATTGACCTAATCAAGATAATTATTCACATCGAGACACAAGGAACTTCAGATGCTGGTATCTTGAACAAAATACAAAGCATTGCAGGAACTCAGTAGGTCAGGCAGCATCTGTGCAGAGAATGGGGTGAAGGATTCTGTCACTGAAGGAGCTATTCAGTGCAGTGACAGTGTCCTGCAAGGGGTGGGAGTCGTTGTCCAGCAGCGATGTTAGCTTTGCCATCATCCTCCTCTCTCCCACCACCTGCACTGAGTCGAGGGGGCAACCCAGGACAGAGCTGGCCTTCCTGACCAGCTTGTCAAGTCTCTTCCCCTCCGCCGCTGAGTTGCTGCTGCTCCAGCAGACCACTCCATAGAAGATGGCTGATGCAATCACCGTGTTTAGATTTTAGATTTAGATTTAGAAATACAGCGCAGAAACAGGCCCCAGCGATCCCCGCACATTAACACTATCCTACACCGACTAGGGTCAATTTTTTACATTTGCCCAGCCAATTAACCTACAAACTTGTACGTCTTTGGAGTGTGGGAGGAAACCGCAGATTTCGGAGAAAACCCACGCAGGTCACGGGGAGAACGTACGAACTCCGTACAGACAGCGCCCGTAGTCAGGATTGAACCTGAGTCTCCAGCGCTGCATTCGCTGTAAGGCAGCAACTCTACCGCTGCGCCACCGTGCCGCCCCTTGTATTGCATTGTATTGTATTGTAGAAGGTCCTTAGGAGTGCCCCCTGCACTCCAAAGAACCTGAGTCTTCTTAGCAGATAAAGTCTGCTCTGGCCCTTTCCGGATAGCGCATCGATGTTTTCAGTCCAGTCCAGTTTTTTGTTGGGGTAGGAGAAGCAGAAGCAGTGGGTGGTGACTGAGACCCAAGTGCTGTGGGAGGGGGGGTGGGGCAGCGTACTGGACGTGCAGACAAGGGGGGCTGCAGCAGGGGTGACTGGACCGGGGGAGGGGTAGGTGACTGATCGAACCTGTTGAAGAAAAGGTTCAGATCGTTCACCCACTTCTGGTCCCCCACGGCCCGGGAGTCCGGTTCCTTGTACCCAGAGATGGTTTTGAGGCCTCTCCAGACTCCACTGATATTGTTCCTCTGCAGCTGGTCCTCCATCTTCTTCCTGTAACTGTTCTTCCCCTCTCTGATGTTCCTCCTCAGCTCCTTTTGCACAGCCTTCAGCTCCTCCTTATTTCCCCACTTAAAGGCCCTCTTTTTCTCCTTAAGGAGATCCTTTATGCCAGGGTTGACCCAGGGTTTGTTGTTGGAGAAACACCGTACAGTCCTGGTGGGTGCAGTGTTCTCCACACAGAAGTTAATATAGTCCATGATGCACTGGGTTAGAGCGTCAATGTCCTCCCCATGGGGATCACAGAGTTCCTCCCACACAGTTGTTTCGAAACAAGTCTCTCAGAGCCTCCTCCGTCTCCTCGGACCATCCTCTAACTGTGCGGGTCACCGCTGGTTGCCTGTGCACGAGAGGTTTGTACACAGGCTGGAGATGGATCATGTTGTGGTCAGATCTCCCCGGGGGGGGAGGGGTGCTGAGTTATATGCCTCCTTGGTGTTGGCATAAAATGTCCAGTAATTTGTTGTCTCTGGTGTGGAAGGTGACGTACTGGGTGAACGTGGGCAGAGTGGATGATGGTTGAAGTCCCCGGAGTTTAGAAAGAGGGCATGTGGGTGCTGCGTTTGCAACCAGCTCACAGCTGAGTGCAGTACATCACAGGCCGTGTCGCCATTAGCAGAGGGGGGAATATTTGTTGCTATCAGAACAACATGTGAGAATTCCCTTGATTGATAGTAAGGCCTCATGCTAACAGCTAACAGCTCGATGTCCCTGCAGCACAGCTGCTCTTTAACAGTGATGTGCCCAGGGTTACACCATCTATCATTTACAAACACAGCCAGCCCTCCTCCTTTCCTCTTACCACTCTCCACTGTTCTGTCTGCCCGCCTCAGGTGAAAACCGTCCAGTGAGGCGTTCGTGTCAGGAGTTAACGTGTTCAGCCAGGTCTCTGGCTGGACATGAGGAATGGTAAAGGACTATTGATAATTTTGGGGACTTCAGTTTCCCATGTCCTGCAGAGATGCTGCCTGGCCCGCAGAGTTACTCCAGCACTTTGTTTTTGAGTCTAGTAATCATAGCTTCTGGACCTCAATGCAATCTAAGTTAATACTTCAGAAAAACGTCAGGGGATTATCGCGTTTTGAGGAAGTTAAACAATTAGAAACGTTAAACTGATGTCTCCTGTATTTTACATGGAAGGAACACTGTTCGAAAAAGACTCGGGATTTCTACTTTCATCCATTTATTCAGCAACACCCTCCAAAAACGATTTTATTTGTTCATTTCATGGGTGTTTGTGGAACTATGCTATGTGGAAGATGGACACAAAATGCTGGAGTAACTCAGCAGGACAGGCAGCATCTCTGGAGGGAAGGAATGGGCGACGTTTCAGGTCGAGACCCTTCTTCAGAGTGTTCTTCAGTCTCAACCCTAAACGTCACCCATTCTTTCTCTCCAGAGATGCTGCCTGTCCCGCAGAGTTACTCCAGGTTTTTGGGTTTATATCATATATATACAGCCGGAAACAGGCCTTTTCGGCCCTCCAAGTCCGTGCCGCCCAGCGATCCCCGTACATTAACCCTATCCTACACCCACTAGGGACAATTTTTACATTTACCCAGCCAATTAACCTACATACCTGTACGTCTTTGGAGTGTGGGAGGAAACCGAAGATCTCGGAGAAAACCCACGCAGGTCACGGGGAGAACGTACAAACTCCTTACAGTGCAGTACCCGTAGTCAGGATCGAACCTGAGTCTCCGGTGCTGCATTCGCTGTAAAGCAGCAACTCTACCGCTGCGCCACCGTGCCGCCCTATCATTTATCATTGGTTTAAACCAGCATCTGCAGTTCTTTCCTGCACTATGCTATATGGAAACTGAGCTGAAACATTGGCCAGCAGAACAATTACTATATGTCAAATGCAATTTATTGATGTTAAAGACTTTTAGATATTCTGTGCAAGTGCATGGTGCTAAATAATGGAAATCCTTTATTTCTCTTAATGTGTGAAGACGGAAGGCACAGTGTATCAGTCACTGCATATCCCACTGTATCTACTGTTCCACCTTCATTACACTAAAAGCATTAGTTTAGACTTTATTAACTGACCCCTTTGGAACTTCTTTTCAAGTCCAATTAAATGTAAACTCCTCCCAGGGGTTTTGGATTCAACATTGTTGCTCAAACAATTGATGTGTAGGAAAGAACTGTAGATGCTGGTTTAAATCGAAGGTAGACATAAAATGCTGGACTAACTCAGCGGGACAGGCAGCATCTCTGGTGAGAAGGAATGGGTGACGTTTCGGGTTGAGACCTTTCTTCAAACTGATGTCAGGGGAGTGGGCGGAACAAAGATAGAATGTAGTCAGAGAAAAGTAAGACTGGTGGGAGAACTGGGAAGGGGGAGGGGATGGAGAGAGGGAAAGCAAGGGCTATTTGGCTAAGTTAGAGAAGTCAATGTTCATACCGTTGGGGTGTAAACTACCCAAGCGAAATATGATGTTGTTCCTCCAATTTGCGCTGGGCCTCACTCTGACAATGGAGGAGGCCCAGGACAGAAAGGTCAGATTGGGAATAGGAGGGGGAGTTGAAGTGCTGAGCAACTGGGAGATCAGGTAGATTAAGGCAGACTGAGCGAAATGTGTTCAGCGAAATGATCGCCGAGCCTGCACTTGGTCTTTCCGATGTACAGAAGTTGACACGCGGATGTTTTCCATATTAGATCATCGGAGATGTCCTCATTCTTTAAGAAATGGGGGTTCCCCTCTTCCATTATAGATGAAGGTCTCACTAGGGTCAAAAGGGTCACTCGGGACAAAAGTCCCGCCCCCCTGATATCAGCCTGAAGAAGGGTCTCAACCCGAAGTGTCACCCATTCCTTCCCTCCAGAGATGCTGCCTGACCCGCTGAGTTACTCCAGCATTTTGTGATACCTTCATTTATAATTCTGCTACACATTCTGCATGACTAGGCTTACAAATTTCCTAGAAATAACCAAAACACTTTGTCACTATTTGCTGCAACTTTTATTTACTTTTATTCAACTACCAATGTATTCAATGAATCATAGCAATTTGCAATATAAGTGGCCTTTCAGCCTTTTGTATCCAGACCGATCCAAGGGATTTTAGGATGCAACTGAACACAGATTTAATCGTATGAAGAATGGGGAAGAATTAATCACAAACACACTGACTTGGGCTGAAAAATTAATTATTTAAAGATATTTACAATAACACAATTTAATTGATATGTTTTAATTAATTAATTACTTTGTTCATCACCAATGCAGAAATGGGGGCTTTGCACACATCAAACTGTACATTCTGCAAAACTGCAAATGTAAAATTATTATTTTACATTGTGCATTTGATGTCAAAATGAACATATTTGAAATCATACATTTACATGCAATGCAAAGTGTAATAAAATACACTTTTGAGGCAATATGGAATATCACAGTTTTTATACACATCGGTCAATAAAATATCCAGACACAATTTGTTACAAAATCCCATAATATTAATAATCATCGAATCACGGGATGATGCCATCAGGGAAGTCAAGTTGGCTGTTGCTGCCCCATGAAACCCCCTCCAAAAAAATTGAAAAGCTGTTAACATAAAACGTTTAAGAAATCTCTCTTTCCAGATAATAAATAGAACAGTACTCTCCAGAATGTAGTTGAAAGCATATCTCAAGAATAAGATGGCACTGAAACACAATTCAATCTATTAATCTATTGGTCTGAAGAAGGGTCTCGACTCCGAAACGTCACCCATTTCCTCTCTCCAGAGATGCAGCATGTCCCGCTGAGTTAGACAATAGACAATAGGTGGAGGAGTAGGCCATTCGGCCCTTCGAGCCAGCACCGCCATTCACCGTGATCATAGCTCATCATCCACAATCAGTACCCCGTTCCTGCCTTCTCCCCATATACCCTGACTCTGCTATCATTAAGAGCTCTATGCAACTCTCTCTTAAAAGCATCCAGAGAATTGGCCTCCACTGCCTTCTGAGGCAGAGAGTTCCTCAGCTTCACAATCCAGCATTTTGTGTCTTTCTTCAATCTATTATTGTTGGATTTGAAATAATTTGAACTTTTAAAATTATATCTTTACAGCATTATATAAACACACCCCTCAAATCACTGACTCTATCCTTCTGAGATGATTGTGACAGAGATAGACATAAAGTGCCGGAGTAACTCAACGGGTCAAGCAACATCCCTGGAAAAAAGGAATAGGTGATGTTTCGGGTTCCTCAGTCTGAAGAAGGGTCTCAACCCAAAACAATAGACAATAGGTGCAGGAGGAGGCCATTCGGCCCTTCGAGCCAGCACCGCCATTCAATGTGATCATGGCCTGATCATTCTCAATCAGTACCCCGTTCCTGCCTTCTCCCCATACCCCCTGACTCCGCTATCCTTAAGAGCTCTATCCAGCTCTCTCTTGAATGCATTCAGAGAATTGGCCTCCACTGCCTTCTGAGGCAGAGAATTCCACAGATTCACAACTGTCTGACTGAAAAGCTTTTTCCTCATCTCAGTTCTAAATGGCCTATCCCTTATTCTTAAACTGTGGCCGCTTGTTCTGGACTCCCCCAACATTGGGAACATGTTTCCTGCCTCTAACGTGTCAAACCCCTTAATAATCTTATACGTTTCGATAAGATCTCCTCTCATCCTTCGAAATTCCAGTGTATACAAGCCTAGTCGCTCCAGTCTTTCAACGTCACCTATTCCTTTACTGAACAACTCAACTTTTGACAATGCATCCCAAACATTACGCAAGACCAAATGTTTACAGAATTCTTTCTCACTTGGACATGGAAAAATAGAAAATAGGTGCAGGAGGAGGCCATTCGGCCCTTCAAGCCAGCACCGCCATTCATTGTGATCATGGCTGATCGTCCACAATCAATAACCCGTGCCTGCCTTCTCCCCATATCCCGTGACATGTCACGCTGCAATGAATTAGTTGCCGTGCAAAATACTCTGGGTGCTAAACTGACTTGTGTTTCACAGGAAGAAAGGTCAGCGGCACGGTGGCGCAGCGGTAGAGTTGCTGCCTTACAGTGCCAGAAATCCGGGTTCAATCCTGACTATGGGTGCTGTCAGTACAGAGTTTGTACGTTCTCCTTTGTGAAATACTTTGTGTTTTTTCCCAGGTGCTCCAGTTTCCTCCCACACTCCAAAGACATACAGGTAGGTTTGTAGGTTAATCGTCCCTTGTGTATAGGATAGTGCTAATGTATGGAGTGATCGGTGGTCGGTGCGGACTCGGTGGGTTGAATTGCCTGTTTCCGCGCTGTATCTCCAAACTAAACCGAACTAAAAGTCCCAAATATTTTATGTCCATTGAGGTTCTTTTGAAATAGTAGTCATAGAAAATATAGTCCTAGGAAAAGCAGCAGCCAATATGAAAACAGTTATGCTGCAATGACCATATAATCTGAGGGATTCCTTCTCTTCTTAAAAAAAGGATATGAAGAGGGTATTTCCTGGATGTGGAGAGGATGTTTCCACGAGTGGGAGAGTCTAGGACCAGAGGGCACAGCCTCAGAATTAAAAGATGTACCTTTAGAAAGGAGATGAGGAGGAAATTCTTTAGCCAGAGAGTGGTGAATTTATTGCCACAGACGGCTGTGGAGGCCAAATCAAAGCGGAGATTGACATTCTTCATTAGTACGGGTGTCACAGGCAATGTGGAGAAGGCAGGATAATAGGGTTGAGAGGGAAACATAGATCAGCCGTGACTGAATGGCGGAGTAGACCAGATGTGCCAAATTGCCTAATTCTGCTCCTATGACTTACGAAGTTATGAAAATACCCCCAATACAACTCGGTATTGTATTCAATTTGGGAGAGGACTTGTTTGGTCCAAAAGATGGCACAAGTGAAAGTGCAGCACACTTTTGAGCCTGCACTCAGACTGCATTAAGAATACTTGTGTTTGGAAAATGCTGGAGTAACTCAGCAGGTCAGGCAGCATCTCAGGAGAGAAGGAATGTGTGACGTTTCGGGTCGAGATCCTTCTCCAGACTGATGTCAGGGGGGTGGGACAAAGGAAGGATATAGGCGGAGACAGGAAGATAGAGGGAGATCTGGGAAGGGGGAGGGGAAGAGAGGGACAGAGGAACTATCTAAAGTTGGAGAAGTCAATGTTCATACCACTGGGTTGCAAGTTGCCCAGGCGAAATATGAGGTGCTTTTTCTTATACTATCTTAAGAATACTTGTGTGCTCATATCTCTAAAATAGGACTTGGACAGGCAGCCTTCTGACACAGAGTGCAACCGTTCAGTTATCAGGTTACATAAAAGATATGTTGGCCGGTGGTCCCAGTGCTGTTGCCAACGTTCACCCTTCTGCTATCATGGCTTATGTGAAAGTATCAATTAGCTGCTTGAACATCCTTGCTGTAAATAGAAAGCACTTGCTACTTGGCTCGGTCCACCGCAACTACATTTCACTCACATTCACCAACTGCAAGACATCTGGGATGTCCTGGGAATGTTCAGTGCACTAAATGACTGCAAGTTCCTTATTCCCAGCAACGCTCTATCACCGTTATTCTGGCGGCTCTACAGATCCAAGTGCTCAGTTACTTTACTTTCAGGAGGCCACAAGCGTAACAAATTCTCCGAAAGCAAAATACTGCACATGCTGTAAATCTGAAACAAAAACAGGAAATACTGTAAATACTCAGCAAGCCGATGGGCAGCTACTTTAACTCTGTTTTCCCTCACATTTGCTGCCTGACCAGCTGAGTGTTTCCAATATTTTCTGTTTAAAAAAAATAATGATGTGATAGATGTATCTGTCCACTGTGGGTGGCTTGAGAGTAATCGTGTATAGTCTTTCCGCTGACTGGAGAGCACGCTACAAAATAGTTTTCCACTGTACCTCGGTGCACGTGACAAGAAATTAAACTAAAGAAAGACACAAAATGCTGGAGTAACTCAGCGGCATCTCTGGAGAAAAGGAATAAGTGACGTTTCAGGTCGAGACCCTTCTTCAGACTGAGATCCAGGGGAGCGAAACTAGAGGAATGAAAAGGTACAGAACAAATCATCACCGGTACCATATAATTTGCTTGGGCAGCTTACAATCCAACAGTATTAATATTGATTTTTCTAGATTTTTTTTAGATTTAGAGATACAGCGCGGAAACAGGCCCTTCGGCCCACCGAGTCCGCGCCGCCCTGCGATCCCCGCACATTAACACTATCCTACACACACTAGGGACAATTTTTACATTTACCCAGTCAATTAACCTACAAACCTGTATGTCTTTGGAGTGTGGGAGGAAACCGAAGATCTCGGAGAAAACCCACGCAGGTCACGGGGAGAAGGTACAAACTCCGTACAGACGGCGCCCGTAGTCAGTATCGAACCCGGGTCTCCGGCGCTGCATTCTCTGTAAGGCAGCAACTCTACCGCTGCGCCACCATGCCACCCAGTGGCCCTTGCATTCACTCTCTCTCCATCCCTCTTCCACCCTTGCTAGTTTCACTGTTTGTATCCCTTCATTATCATGTCCTCCACAGCCAACAATTGACCTTTGTGGGCTCCACCTTTCTTGAGTCATTGGTCCTGGCTGTGATTTGTTCTGAACCTTGTCGTACCTCTAGTTTCCCCCTCCCCTGACTCGCAGTCTGAAGAAAGGTCTCGACCTGAAAAGTCCCCTGTTCCTTCTCTCCAGTGATGCTGCCTGACCCGCTGAATTAATCCAGCATTTTGTGTCGATCTTCGGTGTAAACCAGCACCTGCAGATCCTTCGTAAACTAAACTAAACACTGATTTGCGACATGCATTTTCTTTTGCGGGAAAGAAAAATGTTGAAAAGATTGAAATTAGTAAGTAAGCCCCTTACCGCATGCCATGTGGAACCAGCTGTTAGCTCTGACTTCTCCAGCAAAACGACATCTTTCATCCCAGCTTTGGCCAGGTGATAAGCCAAGCTAACTCCAACACAACCACCTCCAATTATAACCGTTTCAGCATTCTCCTTCCACCTTTTCACAGACGACGACGGAGGCTCATTTTCTTTGCTAATTTACAAGAGGACAAAATAGTTAGTCCTCTGCTTTCATCTTCCATCAGTATCGCACCTGCACATGCTGCCGTGAAGCTTTGTTAGCAATGATATTTTTAAGGCAGAGATAGATAGATTCTTCATTAGTATATGTGTCAGAGGTTATGGGGAGAAGGCAGGAGAATGGGGTTAGGAGGGAGAGATAGATCAGCCATGATTGAATGGCGGAGTACGGGTGTCCTAGTGCATCAGTCACTGAAAGGAAGCATGCAGGTACAGCAGGCGGTGAGGTTGTACAGGGCACTAGTGAGACCGCACCTGGAGTACTGTGTGCAGTTTTGGTCTCCAAATTTGAGGAAGGATATTCTTGCTATTGAGGGCGTGCAGCGTAGGTTTACTAGGTTAATTCCCGGAATGGCGGGACTGTCATATGTTGAAAGACTGGAGTGACTAGGTTTGTATACACTGGAATTTAGAAGGATGAGAGGAGATCTTATCGAAACGTATAAGATTATTAAGGGGTTGGACACATTAGAGGCAGGAAACATGTTCCCAATGTTGGGGGAGTCCAGAACAAGGGGCCACAGTTTAAGAATAAGGGGTAGGCCATTTAGAACTGAGATGAGGAAAAACCTTTTCAGTCAGAGAGTTGTGAATCTGTGGAATTCTCTGCCTCGGAAAGCAGTGGAGGCCAATTATCTGAATGCATTCAAGAGAGAGCTAGATAGAACTCTTAAGGATAGCGGAGTCAGGGGGTA
Source organism: Rhinoraja longicauda (assembly GCF_053455715.1). Taxonomy (NCBI): domain Eukaryota; kingdom Metazoa; phylum Chordata; class Chondrichthyes; order Rajiformes; family Arhynchobatidae; genus Rhinoraja; species Rhinoraja longicauda. The sequence continues at coordinate 99,370,832 of NC_135955.1, read as the reverse complement.
TGGGGAGAAGGCAGGAACGGGCTACTGATTGAGAATGATCAGCCATGATCACATTGAATGGCGGTGCTGGCTCGAAGGGCCGAATGGCCTCCTCCTGCACCTATTGTCTATAATAGACTTGATGGGCTGAATGGCTTAATTCTACTCCTATCACGTATGACCTTATGACATGATTAGAATACATATGTATACATTGTACATAAACTATCCTAACGTTTAAGAAATAGTTAGACAGGTACATGGATAGGGCAGGTTTGGAGGGATATAGACCCAACGTGGGCAGGTGGGACTAATGTAGCTGGGACAGGTTGGGCAAGTTGGGCCAAAGGGCCTGTTTCCACACTGTACCACTCAATGACTTTGTGACTCTAAAATGCTGGAGACACTCAGGGGGTCAGGCAGGGATCTCTGGAGAAAAGGAATTGGTGACGTTTCGGGTCGAGAGACTCGAGACCCTTACTATTCCTTCTCTCCAGAGATGCTGCCTGTCCCGCTGAGTTACTCCAGCTTTATGTGTCTATCCTCGGTGTAAACCAGCATCTGCAGTTCCTTCCTTCACGTCCTGTGCACAATGTACGTTCCCCAACTTGCTTTGAGATCTGCAGCTGCAGTTTTACTCAAAGATGCAGTAAAAACAGTCAAAGCAAGTCCAAGCCCAAGTCCAGAGCGGCACGGTGGTGCAGCGGTAGAGTTGCTACCTCACAACGCCAAAGACCTGGGTTCGATCCTGACTACGGGCGCTGTCTGTACGGAGTTTGTACATTCTCCCCGTGACCTGCATGGGTTTTCTCCGAGATCTTCGGTTTCCTCCCACACTCCAAAGACAAACAGGTTTGTGGGTTCATTGGCTTGGTATAAATGTAAATTGTCCTTAGTGTGTGTACGTTAGTGTGCGGGGGTAGCTGGTCGGTGCGGACTCAGTGGGCCGAAGGGCCTGTTTCCGCGCTGTATCTCCAAGCTAAACTAAGTAAGCAATAACTGAAGTAAATAGATAATTTCTGATCAATTCACAGAGTTGTGGATTATCTCTGCCGACAGAAACACCGAATGCTTACAGCATTGATAAAGGCTTTTTGCATGCGAGAGCAAGGGTAATCTAGCTAGTTTCACTCTCCAAACCGGTCCCCAAAGTCCTGCAAAAGCCCTTCCAGTTCAGAAACCTCCCCAGCTTGTGCTGAAAGGTTTAGAGGGATGGCCAAACACGGGCAAATCGGAGTAGTTTAAATGGGGCAGTTTGGTCCACATGGACAAGTTAGGCAGAAGGGCTTGTTTCCATGCTGTATGGCTCTACGACTAACTGAATCTGACTCCACAATTAGCCCTGGAAAGGTAGGCTTCACCAAGATTTCTCATGACTTTTGCTTCTTTTGCCATTCACCTTCTTTCTCTGCCCCCTCGTCCTTGTCACCTCCATCAATGGGAAAGCTTTCAATGCTTATTTTCTCCCTATCTATTCTGCCTTCAGTCTTCATAGAAACATAGAAAATAGGTGCAGGAGTAGGCCATTCGGCCCTTCGAGCCTGCACCGCCATTCAATATGATCATGGCTGATCATCTAGCTCAGTAACCTGTACCTGCCTTCTCTCCATACCTCCTGATCCCTTTAGCCACAAGGGCTACATCTAACTCCCTCTTAAATATAGCCAATGAACTGGCCTCAACTACCTTCTGTGACAGAGAATTCCACAGACCCACCACTCTCTGTGTGAAGAAATGTTTTCTCATCTCGGTCCTAAAAGACTTCCCCCTTATCCTTAAGCTGTGACCCCTGGTTCTGGACTTCCCCAACATCGGGAACAATCTTCCCGAACAATTTTGATTATAAATACCCTGCCCCAAGAAGACAACTCCAGATTTTCCAGTTTAGCCATACAACTAAGTTTCTTCAACCCAGAATAACTTTGCTAAATTTCATTAGCTCTCTCTCTCCAGAGCTTTGACACGTTTTCTTTGGAACAGTGCCCAGTACGGGACAAACACTGTACTTCATTTCGGTATCCCATACTTACTATTCAAATTCATGATCCAATATGCATGTTAATCATTCCCCATCCAGGCCTGCCACATCCAACAATGGCTGTGTACCTCGCCATGACAGTCTCAGTTCTGCATCACTTTCAGAACTGCGCCTCCTCGTTTATTCTGCCTCTTCTCATTGTTCTTATCAAAATAGAACACTAAAAGCTGGAGTAACACAGCGGGACAGGCAGCATCTGTGGAGAGAAGGAATGGGTGACGCTTCGGGTCGAGCCCCTTCTGCAGACCCGACCAGAAACGTCGCCCATTCCTTCTCCCCACAGATGCTGCCTGTCCCACTGAGTTACTCTAGCTTTTTCGTGTCTATCTTCGGTTTAAACCAGCGCCTGTCGTTCCTTCTCACACACTATAGCCATATAACAAAGTTTCTTCATAAGTGAACACTTGTTCACAAAATGCTGGAGTAACTCAGCAGCTGGAGTAACTATAGAACACTTCTCGGTATTAAACTTAACCTGCCCGTCCCATCAGCCGCACAAGCTCCGCCAAATGGACTTTTTTCTGCTTTGACATCATGTACTGAAGGCATTTTCAAGTTAGGTGGTTAAATCTAAGAGAGAGAGGGAGGTGATTCTCTTTACAACGACTGAACATGCAAAACTGGCTGAGATATGGCCAGGATATATATTTTTTGTTGCAATTGGCTTAAATAGGGAGATTTGTTTTATTTGTTACTGAGAGATTATGATCAGGTTCGCAAGATCAGACACTCAGAAGCATTGCTTTGAGAGGTGCAAAGGCTTCGGAAAGCACTTACTCACTCACCCCTGCTTGGATGGTTTGGTGGGTGGCGCGTTGCCCGCACAGCGGGCGGGGATCCAGCGGGGACCTCCTGCAAGGACTCTCTGCAATGGCAGTTTCCCACGGAGGTTGGCTTGGAAAGCCTTGAGAAGGCGCGACATGCTCGGACACGGTAGCCGCAGATGCTCGGACTCGGAGACCTGCAAACCCGGAGCGCGAGCTCCAGGCTCCCGGGCAACGCCCCGGCCGCCAATCACAGGCCAGGGGGACCGCACCTGCCCGCCCGCTCTCCGCCAATCAGGGAGCAGCGGGCCGCCGATAGGCGGAGAGCCCACAGGGACACAGAGCCCAATCGCAGCGAGGCAGGCGGGGTTACACCTGCACCATCCACCAAAGTGGGTGCAACAAGATCCCTCCATCCACCAATGTGGGTGCAACAAGATCCCCTCATCCGCCAATGTGGGTGCAGCAAGGTGCCTCCATCCACCAATGTGGGTGCAGCAAGGTGCCTCCATCCACCAATGTGGGTGCAGCAAGGTGCCTCCATCCACCAATGTGGGTGCAGCAAGGTGCCTCCATCCACCAATGTGGGTGCAGCAAGATCCTTCCATCCACCAATGTGGGTGCAGCAAGATCCCCTCATTCACCCAATGTATGTGCAGCAAGGTCTCCTCACCCACCAATGTGGGTGCAGCAAGGTCCCCTCATTCACCTAATGTAGATGCAACATTAAGGACTGCCTCAAAGTGTCCCTCAAAGACTTGGACATCAACCTCAGCACTTGGGAGTCTCTTGCTCTGGACCATCCAACTTGGCGTAGCAAGCTCACCACAGGAGCCCGTGCAGCAGAGAACAGACGCACTGCAGAGGCCCAGAGGAAACGCACCGCGCGCAAGGCCCGGGCTACCTCCACTTCCACTGCAGCAGCCATCCACTTGTGTCCTACGTGTGGGCGTGCCTTCCGGGCCCGGATTGGCCTCACCAGTCACTTCAGGACCCACAGTCACCAATCCTCCAACTGAAAGTGAAGTCATGGTCATCTTCGAACCCGAAGGACGAACAACAACAACAACAGATGCAACAAGGTCCCCTCATTCACCAATGTAGGCACAGCAAGGTCCCCTCATCCACCAATGTGGGTGCAGCAAGGTCCCCTCAATGGGAGGTGCGAGAAGCTGCTGTTTGGAGGGGGTAAATCGTTAGAATTGAGAATCAGGCAGGGTTTTGTCTTCCCAATAGGGTAATGGGAGGGTAGCACGATCAAGCCACCCACCAATGAAAGTGTGGATGATTCCCAACAACCACCAATGGGAAGGTAAGGGGCTGCATCTGCCACGATCATATTGAATGGCGGTGCAGGCTCGAAGGGCCGAATGGCCTACTCCTGCACCTATTTTCTAAGTTTCTCTGTTTCTATGCACCGCTCACCAATGGGAGGGCAGAAGATTCCCGCCATCCACCAATGGGATGGCAGGAGAATTGCACCGCCAACGAATTGCAGCCTGCAACCACAACAACCTGACTGCGGGCGAGGACAGCAGGAGAAGGGAAAGACATTGTGGCCTTCCATCACAGTGAGGAGAGAGAGGACTGGAGGAGACTCACTGTGATGGATGTTTCTTTGATGGATGTTTCTTTTTTTGTGTGTTTTTGGGGTTGGGTAATTTGAATGCCTATTTAATGCTTTTATTGTTGGACTGTGTTTTTGGGGGTTTTGGGGTTGTGTAATTTGAATGCATATTTAATGCTTTTATTGTTGGGCTGTGTTTTGGGGGTTTTGGGGTTGTGTAATTTGAATGCCTATTTAATGCTTTTATTGTTGGACTGTGGGTGACTGAATTTCGTCCAATATTGGATGACAAATAAAGCTATCTTGAATCTTGAATCTTGGGAGGCAAGGAGTGCAGCCCACCAATGGGAGGGCAGGAGAGTTTACCGACAGTGGGAGTGCAGGGGTTTGCATCATCTACCAATGGCAGCGTAGGTTCACAAGGTTAATTTCCGGAATGGCGGGACTGTCATATGTTGAAAGATTGGAGCGACTCGGCTTGTATACATTGGAATTTAGAAGGACGAGAGGGGATCTTATTGAAACATATAAGATCATTAAGGGATTGAACATGATAGAGGCAGGAAGCATGTTCCCAATGTTGGGGAGTCCAGAACAAGGGGCCACAGTTTAAGAATAAGGGGTAGGCCATTTAGAACAGAGATGAAAAAAAACTTTTTCAGTCAGAGAGTTGTAAATCTGTGGAATTCTCTGCCTCAGAAGGCAGTGGAGGCCAATTCTTTGGATCTTTCAAGAAAGAGCTAGATAGAGCTCTTAAAGATAATGGAGTCAGGGGGTATGGGGAGAATGCAGGAACGGGCTACTGATTGAGAATGATCAGCCATGATCACATTGAATGGTGGTGCTGGCTCGAAGGGCCGAATGGCCTACTCCTGCACCTATTGTCTATTGTCAATGGGAGGGCAGGAGGTCCACGCTGCCAACCAACGGGAGGGCAGGAGTTTGCACTGCCCACCAATCAGAGGGAAGCAGTGCAGTCAGCCAATGGGAGGGAAGAATCGCAGTCCGCCAATGGGTGAGTAGGAATTTGTGACATCCACCAATGGGAGTGTAGGTAGTCCCCCAGCCCACCAATGGGAGTTGTTCCCCAGTTCACTAATGGGAGTGGTACCACAGCCCACCAATGGGAGTGGTACCACAGCCCACCAATGGGAGTGTAGGTGGTCTCCCAGCCCACCAATGGGAGTGGTCCCCCCACCAGACCAATGGGAATGTAGGTGGTCCCCATCCCACCAATGGGAGTTGTCCCCCCAGCCCACCAATGGGAGTGCAGGTGGTCCCCAGCCCACCAATGGGAGTGCAGGTGGTCCCCCAGCCCACCAATAGGAGTGCAGATGGTCCCCCAGCCCACCAATGGGAGTGCAGATGGTCCCCAGCTCACCAATGGGAGTGCAGGTGGTCCCCAGCCCACCAATGGGAGTGCAGATGGTCCCCCAGCCCACCAATGGGAGTGCAGGTGGTCCCCCAGCCCACCAATGGGAGTGCAGATGGTCCCCCAGCCCACCAATGGGAGTGCAGATGGTCCCCCAGCCCACCAATGGGAATACAGGTGGTCCCCAGCCCACCAATGGGAGTGCAGATGGTCCCCCAGCCCACCAATGGGAGTGCAGATGGTCCCCCAGCCCACCAATGGGAGTGCAGATGGTCCCCCAGCCCACCAATGGGAGTGCAGGTGGTCCCCAGCCCACCAATGGGAGTGCAGGTGGTCCCCAGCCCACCAATGGGGAGGGGTCCCCCCAGTCAACCAATGGGCGTGGTCCCCTGCCCACCAATGGGGAGGGGTCCCCCCAGTCAACCAATGGGCGTGGTCCCCAGCCCACCAATGGGAGTGCAGGTGCTCCCCAGCCCACCAATGGGAGTGCAGATGGTCCCCCAGCCCACCAATGGGAGTGCAGATGGTCCCCCAGCCCACCAATGGGAGTGCAGGTGGTCCCCAGCCAACCAATGGGAGTGCAGATGGTCCCCCAGCCCACCAATGGGAGTGCAGATGGTCCCCAGCCCACCAATGGGAGTGCAGGTGGTCCCCAGCCCACCAATGGGAGTGCAGGTGGTTCCCCTTCCACCAATGGGAGTGGTCCCCCCACCAGACCAATGGGAATGTAGGTGGTCCCCATCCCACCAATGGGAGTTGTCCCCCTAGCCCACCAATGGGCGTGGTCCCCAGCCCACCAATGGGAGTGCAGGTGGTCCCCTGCCCACCAATGGGGAGGGCAGGTGGTCCCCAGCCCACCAATGGGGAGGGCAGGTGGTCCCCAGCCCACCAATGGGAGTGCAGGTGGTCCCCCAGCCCACCAATGGGAGTGCAGGTGGTCCCCCAGCCCACCAATGGGAGTGCAGGTGGTCCCCAGCCCACCAATGGGAGTGCAGATGGTCCCCCAGCCCACCAATGGGAGTGCAGGTGGTCCCCCAGCCCACCAATGGGAGTGCAGGTGGTCCCCCAGCCCACCAATGGGAATGTAGGTGGTCCCCATCCCACCAATGGGAGTGCAGGTTGTCCCCAGCCCACCAATGGGAGTGCAGGTGGCCCCCCAGCCCACCAATGGGAGTGCAGGTGGTTCCCCGTCCACCAATGGGAGTGGTCCCCCCACCAGACCAATGGGAATGTAGGTGGTCCCCATCCCACCAATGCGAGTTGTCCCCACACCCACCAATGGGCGTGGTCCCCAGCCCACCAATGGGAGTGCAGATGGTCCCCAGCCCACCAATGGGAGTGTAGATGGTCCCACAGCCCACCAATGGGAGTGCAGATGGTCCCCAGCCCACCAATGGGAGTGCAGGTGGTCCCCCAGCCCACCAATGGGAGTGCAGGTGGTTCCCCGTCCACCAATGGGAGTGGCCCCCCCACCAGACCAATGGGAATGTAGGTGGTCCCCATCCCACCAATGGGGGTTGTCTCTCCAGCCCACCAATGGGCGTGGTCCCCAGCCCACCAATGGGAGTGCAGATGGTCCCGCAGCCCATCAATGGGAGTGCAGATGGTCACCCAGCCCACCAATGGGAGTGCAGATGGTCCCCCATCCCACCAATTGGAGTGCAGGTGGTCCCCAGCCCACCAATGGGAGTGCAGATGGTCCCCCAGCCCACCAATGGGAGTGCAGATGGTCCCCCAGCCCACCAATGGGAGTGCAGATGGTCCCCCAGCCCACCAATGCGAGTGCAGGTGGTCCCCAGCCCACCAATGGGAGTGCAGGTGGTCCCCAGCCCACCAATGGGGAGGGGTCCCCCCTTTCAACCAATGGGCGTGGTCCCCTGCCCACCAATGGGGAGGGGTCCCCCCCAGTCAACCAATGGGCATGGTCCCCAGCCCACCAATGGGGAGGGGCCCCCAGCCCACCAATGGTAGTGCAGGTGGTCCCCAGCCCACCAATGGGAGTGCGGATGGTGCCCCAGCCCTCCAATGGGAGTGCAGATGGTCCCCAGCCCACCAATGGGAGTGCAGGTGGTCCCCAGCCCACCAATGGGAGTGCAGATGGTCCCCCAGCCCACCAATGGGAGTGCAGGTGGTCCCCCAGCCCACCAATGGGAGTGCAGGTGGTTCCCCGTCCACCAATGGGAGTGGTCCCCCCACCAGACCAATGGGAATGTAGGTGGTCCCCATCCCACCAATGCGAGTTGTCCCCACACCCACCAATGGGCGTGGTCCCCAGCCCACCAATGGGAGTGCAGATGGTCCCCAGCCCACCAATGGGAGTGTAGATGGTCCCACAGCCCACCAATGGGAGTGCAGATGGTCCCCAGCCCACCAATGGGAGTGCAGGTGGTCCCCCAGCCCACCAATGGGAGTGCAGGTGGTTCCCCGTCCACCAATGGGAGTGGCCCCCCCACCAGACCAATGGGAATGTAGGTGGTCCCCATCCCACCAATGGGGGTTGTCTCTCCAGCCCACCAATGGGCGTGGTCCCCAGCCCACCAATGGGAGTGCAGATGGTCCCGCAGCCCATCAATGGGAGTGCAGATGGTCACCCAGCCCACCAATGGGAGTGCAGATGGTCCCCCATCCCACCAATTGGAGTGCAGGTGGTCCCCAGCCCACCAATGGGAGTGCAGATGGTCCCCCAGCCCACCAATGGGAGTGCAGATGGTCCCCCAGCCCACCAATGGGAGTGCAGATGGTCCCCCAGCCCACCAATGCGAGTGCAGGTGGTCCCCAGCCCACCAATGGGAGTGCAGGTGGTCCCCAGCCCACCAATGGGGAGGGGTCCCCCCTTTCAACCAATGGGCGTGGTCCCCTGCCCACCAATGGGGAGGGGTCCCCCCCAGTCAACCAATGGGCATGGTCCCCAGCCCACCAATGGGGAGGGGCCCCCAGCCCACCAATGGTAGTGCAGGTGGTCCCCAGCCCACCAATGGGAGTGCGGATGGTGCCCCAGCCCTCCAATGGGAGTGCAGATGGTCCCCAGCCCACCAATGGGAGTGCAGGTGGTCCCCAGCCCACCAATGGGAGTGCAGATGGTCCCCCAGCCCACCAATGGGAGTGCAGGTGGTCCCCCAGCCCACCAATGGGAGTGCAGGTGGTTCCCCGTCCACCAATGGGAGTGGGCCTCCCACCAGACCAATGGGAATGTAGGTGGTCCCCATCCCACCAATGGGAGTTGTCCCCCCAGCCCACCAATGGGCGTGGTCCCCAGCCCACCAATGGGAGTGCAGATGGTCCCCAGCCCACCAATGGGAGTGCAGATGGTCCCCCCAGCCCACCAATGGGAGTGCAGGAGGTCCCCAGCCCACCAATGGGAGTGCAGGTGGTCCCCCAGCCCACCAATGGGCGAGCGGGATTCTGCAACACGCACCATTGGTGCTGGGTCTCTGGGCGGTGCTGCTGTGTATCTGGGCGGTGCTGGGTTGGGGGCGGTGCTCCTGTGTCTCTGGGCGGTGCAGGGTCCAGGGTCCAGGGTCGGTGGGCGCTAGCTATAAGATGAGCGACGATCGCGGGTGTCTATCGCGGGTGCTCTGTCCAGGTGCAAGCGGATTAATTAAAGGCGCATCGAGAGAAGAAGAAGCAGCAGAAACAGAAGCCGACGAGATGCCGCCAGTGGGGAAGGACAAAACGAGCAAAGGACGCAGAGTAACATTTTTTAAACTCGCTTCTATTTTAACAAAGTTCGCGTTGGTTGCTTTGCCAAAGTTTGTCACCAAGTAATGACGGGTCTGTTGCATTTTGTTGTTGTTTTCTCTCTATTGTAGGGGAGAAATGCCGTCGCCCACGAGTATCACCCACCCACTGTCTGTCGTGTTGTCCGATCTGACTCCTTTTCTGTGGCAGGTCGCGACATCCCCGGGCCGGGGGCGGCACGAGGTGTCAGCTGCCTCTCGCTCTTACTTGGTGCTTGCACCTCAACCACCTCCAACCCCCCCCCCCCCCCCCCCCTTTGGCACAGATAACTGCGGCATAACATCACCCTGCCCCATGTCGACAGATAATTGCTACAAAAAGTTGCCTCCTGTAAAATCCGATTTTTCTTTGGACCGTTATATATTTAATTAACTCCCTTTCATGCTTTTGTTTCTTTCACCCCAATGCATATCATATTGCACTCTTGCAAGCGTGTGTGCTGCTCCCGATCGTCCAAGGCTCTTCCAGTTTAAGGAACACGCTCTGCCCACTTTTTGTATCAATTTTCATAATCCGTTCACAGCGAAGATTTCCCCCACTAATTGGCTGCCTAACGAGAAACTTCAGTTCTGGTGAGCCCAGCCCAGACTCTAGGTCTAGATGATATAGCCGCAACCCCTTTTTATTAAAAAAAAATATTTTTTTAAACTTTCTGGTATGTTACCTAATGTACTAAGTGAATCTTTGTGGTTATTGTAGGGACTTCTGGAGCGTTTAGCGTCCGGGGAGATCATTATTGGAGATGGGGGATATGTTTTTGCACTCGAGAAGAGAGGATATGTCAAAGCTGGTCCTTGGACTCCAGAAGCAACAGTCGAATATCCAGAGGCAGGTAAGGCTGAACAAACAAAACTTTGCCCTCAGTACCATTATAAAATATTTGATACTTTTTTTCACAAAAAACATGGCTATGTGCTGTCACATGGTAGGTTTGTTCAAAGTTGAAATTCAATAATATTTGATAAAGCCACAGCAATTAGACTATCAAGTTATAAGAAGGGTCTCGACTCGAAACGACACCCATTCCTTCTCTCCAGAGATGCTGCCTGTCCTGCTGTTACTCTAGCTTTTTGTGTCTATCTTTGGTTTAAACCAGCATCTGCAGTTCCATCCCACACATCGTTATCTATTATCTTCAATATAAAATATTCATTTTAAATAAACCCATTGGTTTGCTCTCCGTGCCATTTTCCTGCCTTGTGTGCTGCCTTGCTAAATTGAAATCTATGCATTAATTAAACAAAACTATGAACTTAAGAGCATTAAGTCCAGCTTTGAATAGAACAGCAGTTCCTTGTAGAATCAAAGAACTCCTTGTAGCTCCTTGTAGAATCAAAGAACTCCAAATGCTGGTTTATCCCAAAAAGTACACCCTTCGATAGGTGATGTTTCAGGTCCCGACCCACAATGTCATCTATCCATTTTCTTCAGTGATGCTGCCTGTCCTGCTGAGTTACTCCAATGCTTTCTGATCATCTTTAAGATGATTATCTTGGTTAAGACCATTGTCATTAACAGATTAACATACAATGGAGAACTGTACTGAGATGCATTTCTTATTTTACGTGCAGATGTAAGTAGCATTAACAAAAATATTTGTTGTCCAAATTACTTGCTATTTAAAACTGACAAGTGGTGATGTTATTTATATGGTCCAGGATAATGTAATTCGATGTCGTGTTTTAATTATACAGTGAAGCAGCTGCATCGTGAATTCCTCCGAGCTGGATCCACAGTCATGCAGACATTCACTTTTTATGCAAGTGATGACAAGTTGATGAACAGAGGGAATTATGTGGAACAAAAGATTTCGGTAAGTACGATGTTTTTCAATGCTAGTTTACAATTTTCTGGCTAGTTCAATAGCTATGTATTTATTCACAAAATGCTGGAGTAACTCAGCAGGACAGGCAGCATCTCGGGAGAGAAGGAATGGGTGACGTTTCGGGTCGAGACCCTTCTTCAGACTAGAACAGCAGTCTGAAGAAGGGTCTCGACCCGAAACGTCACCCATTCCTTCTCTCCCGAGATGCTGCCTGACCTGCTGAGTTACTCCAGCATTTTGTGGATAAATACCTTCGATTTCGTACCAGCATCTGCAGTTTTCTTCTTATACTACTCAATAGCTATGTAGATGGTTCATAACTAAATTGCATGATTGTAGACAATTTAGGATGTTTTTCAATGGAAAAAAAACGTTGTTTTCTTTCTTCCTGCAAGAACTTAGTGTTTTGGAGATGTAATCAAAAAATAAGGAATACCAGAATCAAAAACTTGTGTTGGGAAGGGCGACTAAAATCTTGAAAGTAATAGAATTGGAGTCTGAAGCAGGGTCCCGACCCGACTCGTCACCTATCCATGTTACTCCAGCATTTTGTGCCTTTCCTTGGTAAACCAGCATCTTCAATTCCGTGTTTCTAGAAACATAGGAAAGAGGTGCAGGAGTAGGCCCTTCGAGCCAGCACCGCCATTCAATATGATCATGGCTGATCATCCAAAATCAGTACCCTGTTCCTGCTTTCTCCCCATATCCCTTGATTCCGTTAGCCCATAGAGCTAAATCTAACTCTCTTGAATGAATTGGAGAAAAAAGTAAGAGCAAGGCACAGAAGCCTGGGAGAAATATGACCAAGTGCACTCACAAAGTATGGAGGAAAGAGGAACTTGATGCATCGTAATCACCCTATATAGATAAGGAAGCCTGATTTTTAGCAGTGTTCTGTGTGAAAGTTGTTAGTTGAGTATCCAGTGTTGTTTGTTAGTTATGTTCAACTTTTTAGTCTTTTAATTGTAATCCCATAGTTTATTGTATTGTTCGTTATGTTCAGTTTTTAGTTACAGTCTGCAGATAGTTTAATGCTTTGTTTAAACAATTCATTATAACTATTGTGCTTGAATAAAAAGTTTTAAATGCTGTAACTGGACTCGGCAAACCATTGAGAATTCAGTGATCCTACAGAAAGTCAGGCAATGTACAAGAGGGGCAAAGTCAGGAATGGATTGGATAGTTTGTAGGTCTCGGAGGTGAAGAGATACAAGGCGATAATGTGGCAGTATGAGGAAAATGTTCACTAAACTGTTACTTGATTTTCTGTGCGCAAGGCTGGATGGACTTAAAAGTTAAGTTGATCCTTGGCTTACTTCCATCAGAACATCTGTAATTCCTCATTGTCTTCCTAACTAATGGTAAATTATACTTGGCTTTTTAAAAAAATGCTCGATTTTCTCTTCCTCTCTCAGGGCAGCAAGGTGAATGAAGCTGCGTGTGACATTGCTAGGGAGGTGGCAAATGAAGGAGATGCCCTAGTTGCTGGGGGAGTCAGCCAAACACCTTCCTACCTCAGCAGCAAAGATGAGACTGCAGTGAAGGCCATCTTCAGAAAGCAGCTGGATGTATTTATCAAGAAGAATGTCGACTTCCTTATTGCCGAGGTATGTGATCTTTGCACTTAATTAGATCTCTGAGTGTTTATTTTCTTTTTAAAAAGAAAATGCCAATATGTCGGTTGTGTACACTGCAACAATGCAGAATATTTGGACAACTTTTGTTACTGTCTGTGTTTTGTTAAACACTGCCTAGCAGCCTAATTACTTGTCCGTGTGAGCCATGCCTGGTTGAATAATTGCGGGTTTCTGCAATTATTCTTAACTGCTTATTGCCGTTTCTCATTAAATTCTTGCATTTCCCATGCAAGCAAGTCGAAATGTCTTTCAATAACAACTAAAGCTCTTATTCCCTTGCACGGTAAGTGCGCATCAATTTTCGGAGTTATTCTTGCCTTCAGCCAGATCGTTCCAGTTACTTGGTTATCGTTTTTTTTTAAACACCACGGTTAATGTTTTCCTCTTAATTCAAAGTGCCATTTTTTTTGCGATTTATTTGTGGTCCACTAATCAATCGTGGCTTAGAATGTGGTTTCGTTTCATAGTTTTACTTTTTTTTAAATTGCAGCCAACTACCACACACCTTCACACTTCTTAAAAGAAGTTAACAACCTACTTAACCAGTCTATAAATATTAAAGTTTCAGCTGTGAAGTGCACAATATGTGTGTAAAATGGCTTAACGAAGATTGAGAAAAGCACAATTTAGTGACCAGGCCCTGGGGTACTGGTAACCTCTGGAATGAAGCACTAATCAGATTGTTGGTGAGGGATGATCATCCCAAATATTCTAAGAAGTAAACCAGTGTGACAATTTCCTACTGAAGACGAGCTCAATCAACTATTTGAGTACCCAACAGGAGGTCCAGAAGAATTAAAGAGGAGTGCAAAGGTAAGGTGAAAAATATTGCTGTAAAGTAGCATAGGCCATACATATTTGTACATGACGAAAAATTATTATTATAATAAATACCTGCATTAGCACAATGTCATTTCTGAAGCAGTGATTTTTTTTTTGTTGCCTAATTACGCTGGTCGTGTAAGAAAGAGAATGAACGATAATTTTAAAATTCCATTGCCCACGTTATCATCTCATGCTTCCTGTTTAAAGGCAAAATCCCTGCTTGTAGAAGGGCATAGCACGGAGCAAAATGATCAGAAACCACTCGCCACACACAAGCAAGGTAATAGCTGATTTATTCGGGAAGGTGAGTGTGCAGTGTTAGGGTGTGGATGGGGTATCTACCAGATCAACATGGACATGATCTAGATGTTGCATCAAGGCTGTTACGATGCAGAGAGCTGTTAATGCACTTCTTTATCTGCCTTCAGGCCAATTCCTTTGTAACAAACAAAATGCTATTGCCCTCAGTGCAACACATGACCAGTCGATTGCACTATTTCATGACAAGAGGTATTGTCTCATTTGGATTCAAACGCGTCAGGTCCTCTGGATTATTCCATTAATCCTCTGGTGCCTAGTGCTTTCCTGTAGAAACAGCACTCTAACCAAATGGACAGACGTGCTATTGTACTGACTGTTCTATTCTCAAGAAGAACTCAATAGTTCAGTAACACAATGAAGACCATTACTTAGCCCAAGTGCCAGCCATCGCCCATTTGATCAGACTGATGCTGAGGAAGATGTGCAGAGTGGCCTGTGAATCGGTTAGCAATCCACTGGATGCATGAAGGGAGGCCCCACGTGCTAATTATTATCTGTAGCCTAAATGCTGAAGAGCCTCTTGCCTTGACGCACAGCACCAGAAGATAAGATTGTCCGTAGCACCATTTGACATTGAGCATCTGGCAAGGTTGGCTTTGTGTTAACCTGAAGCGCAAACCGTGGGAAAAGCAGGAGCTCCTTGCGGAAATCCCCATTAGCGTTACGGGATTGAGTTCTCGTATATTTACACATGAAGAACAGTTGCTTGAAAGAGATTCGGAAGACCAGATGTACCAAATGGATGTCGTGCAAAGTTCTGTTAATTCTCCACCCAAAATGGGGAGAATGAGGAAACGTTTCGCTTTCCCTGTTGGTCTACAGAAATTCCAGTGAGACAAAGGAAATTTACTGCCTCCCAATCCAGGAAGTTCTTGAGCTCTCCAAGAATTAAGAACACACTGGGCGTCCATGCAATTCTAGAAGGCCCAATACATTTAAAGTCAAAGTCAATTGATCCTGAAGAGGATTGTTTGCCTTTTACTCTAAAACCTTATAAACTCCTTTCCTCTTGAGGAATAGGAGGATGGAAGTTCCCTTGCTCAGCTATCAGGTTCAAACATGGAATCAAATAGCTTTTGCTCTTTCCCTTCACTTCACCCTGTCCCTGCGATTTGAGTCCTGTAGTTGACTCATTTGATTTGGTGAACGTAATGTATACGCCACCATATTTCTGCTGATGGTGTGGCTCGACTTGAATTCTGATTTGCATTGTATGCTAACAAAAATTGGCCAATATCATGCAGCTGCACCCCAGGAAAGGAAATTCAAGGAGTAACTTAGGAATGATCAGTTGGCACAGCATTAATCAATATGGGACTATCAGTGACTGAACAGGAAAGGGCAGCTGTGACATTGATGTAGGCAGTGGTTTGTCTACATTCAATGCACTGGACTGTGTGAACCCATCTGTTATCTGTAGATACTGACTGCCTCAAATGGGAAACAAGGGCATTCAATAACACAGTTGTTTGCAACCTCACACTGCAAGCACTAGACCTTTAAATTAAATGTGTTTGTTTTTACCATCTTATAATCTGCCGTGTGTTCATTGTGCAAGAAAAGGAAATATCTTTTCTCCATGAGTGGCTCCAGGTAGTTGGTGTGTCCTTTTGGTATGTATTGATTGATAAATCAGACTTTCGTTGTTGAATTGGTGGTTATTGAAAGTTGCTCGTACATTTGTCAGACAGATTGCATCATCTTTTATCATGCCCAGAAGGATTGTGTTCCATTAGAGTTACTATGTCATGTAGGATGTCCCACACCATAGCTATCTTCCATTTTCTGCCTGTCACACCAACATTACCAAAGCAGCGTGCCATAATATTTGAAAGAACACCACTTTCAGTAACAAAAGTTCCCTTTTTGGTGAACCTTCTTATTTAATCCAGTTAATTAGTTGCTATTAATGTGACTGCATTTTAATAGAAACTGTCACTTAAACTTCATTATGTAATTTTTACTAAGTGCAAAGTAGTAAAAGTAGATTTTAGTTTGGAGGTACAGTATTCAAAGTAGATTTTAGTTTAGAGATACAGCTTAGGTTAGAGAAACAGGCCTTTCGGCCCACTGAGTCTGTGCCGACCAGCGATCACCCCATACACGAGCAGTATCCTACCCACAAGGGACAATTTACAATCCTTACCAACACAATTAACCTACAAACCTGCACGTCTTTGGAGTGCGGGAGGAAACCAGTGCACCCAGGGAATACTCACAGGAAGAACGTACAAACTCCGTACAGACAGCACCTGTAGTCAGGATAGAACCTGGGTCTCTGGCGCTGTAACTCTACCGCTGCGCCACCGTACCACCCTTAGGTCTACAGGCAACCTATGCTTCCAGTGTGCAACAATTTCAGTGATCTTATTCAGGAAGGTGGTCTGGAGGAACAGACTAATAAAAATTATGATAATCTCACAAAATAGTCACAAAGAACCAAGATTACATGTCTGACTATAAAAACAAATCTTCAATAGAAATAAAATGTGGAGTAACTAAAGATTTTTTTTTTAGCAAAATACCATTTAAAATTGATAGTAGGCAGATGTCACAATGTAGTGCGCAAAAGGACAATTTGTGTCCTTCGGCCTCCTCCCTTCCTGCTATCCAGTAACTGAATACTCCTTCCATTGAAGCAGCAATGTATCTGTGCTTCGATCACCAGGCTTGGAGTACAGGAGTCTGTTCACAATGTGGTCTCCTCTACATTGGGCAAACCAAAGAAAGACAGCTTGCAGTACATCTCAATTCAAATTACTGGGTGTAAATTCTGCCTGCTATCGCCTCACATTTTAATTCTTCTCGCTTCTGGTTAGCACACAACAAAAGATTTTTGATGTCCCTCAGTACACGTGACGATAAACTAAACTCGACTCAGCAAAACTTTAAATGTAATCCTTCTGTCACCCTAGCCACACTGGGAGTATCCAGTTAACCTAGCAAGCGGAATGCTTTAGAGATGTGGGAGGAAATGGGAGCACACAGGTGAATCGCAGGGAGAATTTGCAAACTCCACACACAGGGCCAGTGTAGTGACAAAATCTATTACCAGGAGCTGTGTCCCTACTTTCACTTTAGCTTTCATTTCTAATTTTTGGGCCAGTTGATGAAACAGTTCCCTTTTTACAGCACTATGAATCGTTGAGTATAGGAGCAAAGAGGTCCTTCTGCAGTTGTACAGGGCCCTAGTGAGACCGCACCTGGAGTACTGTGTGCAGTTTTGGTCTCCAAATTTGAGGAAGGATATTCTTGCTATTGAGGGCGTGCAGCGTAGGTTTATTAGGTTAATTCCCGGAATGGCGGGACTGTCATATGTTGAAAGACTGGAGCGACTAGGCTTGTATACACTGGAATTTAGAAGGATGAGAGGAGATCTTATCGAAATGTATAAGATTATTAAGGGGTTGGACACTTTAGAGGCAGGAAACATGTTCCCAATGTTGGGGGAGTCCAGAACAAGGGGCCACAGTTTTAGAATAAGGGGTAGGCCATTTAGAACTGAGATGAGGAAAAACTTTTTCAGTCAGAGAGTTGTGAATCTGTGGAATTCTCTGCCTCAGAAGGCAGTGGAGGCCAATTCTCTGAATGCATTCAAGAGAGAGCTAGATAGAGCTCGTAAGGATAGCGGAGTCAGGGGGTATGGGGAGAAGGCAGGAACGGGATACTGATTGAGAATGATCAGCCATGATCACATTAAATGGCGGTGCTGGTTCGAAGGGCCGAATGGCCTCCTCCTGCACCTATTGTCTATTGATTTATTTGTCCAAAGACAAGTCTGTCCACATTTTTTTGCATGAGGGATGGAAACATTTAAAATCGTACAGAGGCACAATGCAATGCTGTCCTTAAATATTATATGCTTTCTGCTTCTGACTAACTTTTTGTTAACATCAGCTGGGTGGAAAATACAAGGCCATGGTTTTTGTTGGAAAACCTCTTTTTGTGGAACAATTTTACTGCCGGAAGCTTGTTCCTGGTAAAGAGGATTGGATATTGTTGGTCCCTGTACTTAAATACGGTTGCTCTCCCTCTTGCAGTACTATGAACATGTAGAGGAGGCGGAATGGGCAGTTCAAGTTCTGAAGGAGTCTGGCAAACCCGTCGCTGCCACATTGTGCATTGGCCCAGAAGGTGATATGACCGGGCTATCACCTGGGGACTGTGCTGTCCGACTTGTGAAAGCAGGTGAGGCAATACCTCCAACTTTTCATTTCTGGTCTTTATCCAAGCATCCGCCTCTCAAACCTCCTTTGCCCATATCCACCTATCACTCGAAGGTAGACACAAAATGCTGGAGTAACTCAGCGGGACAGGCAGCATCTCTGGAGAGAAGGAATGGGTGTCATTTCAATAGACAATAGGTGCAGGAGTAGGCCGTTCGGCCCTTCGACCCAGCACCACCATTCAATGTGATCATGGCTGATCATTCTGGGGTCGGGTCGAGAACCTTCTTCAGACCCACCTATCACTCGCCAGTCTTTGCCCTGCCCCTCTCTTCCAGCTTTCTCTCTCGCCACAATCAGTCTGAAGAAGGGCGGCACAGTGGCACATTGGTAGCGTTGCAGCCTTACAGTCTGAAGAAAGGTCCTGCCCCAAAACGACACCCATTCCTTTTTCTTCAGCGACGCTGAGTTACTCCAGCACTTTGTGTCTATCTCCTGCATTGAACTGCAAGTAGTGCAGCTAATATTCAATGCCAGTATGTTTAAATCTACTGGATGGATTTTCGGCGTGTTATATCATTGAATTCTCAATGATTCACTTGAGTTCAGTGGTAGCGTTTTAAAACATACTGGCACAGAGCTTGCATACTGGGGCGGCATTGTGGCACAGCAGTAGAGTTGCTACCTTACAGTGCCAGAGACCCAGGTTCGATCCTGACTACGGGTGATGTCTGTACGGAATTTGTACATTCTCACCGTGACCATGTGGGTTTTCTCCCACATTCCAAAGACGTGTATGTTTGTAGGTTAATTGAATTGAATAAATTTCATTAGCCAAGTATGTATACATACAAGGAATTTGCCTTGGTGCGTCATTGTCCCTAGTCTGTACGATAGAACTAGTGTATGGATGGTCAGTGTGGACTCGGTGGGTCAAAGGGTCTGTATCCATGCTGTAACTCTAAACTAAACTAAAATAGTATCGGTGTGAAGCACGGTACAGAAGAATAAAGAAACTATTGATGCCAACACCAGTTACATTTTCTCGCGGATCAGATAGTACCTCCCATGACTGATTGATGGCACTATTCAAAATCATGTCTATTTTTGATTGGTTTAGTTCCAACCAGCAGGGTGTTCGCTGCAAGAGTGGCACCCTCCCGTTTGTGGCAATGGCATTCTTTGTTCATTAAACAAAGTTGCACTTGCACCTCCAACCTCATCTGCTGTATCCGGTGTTCTCAGTGTGGACTCCTGTATATCGGCGAGACCAAGCGCAGGCTGGGCGACTGTTTCGCTGAACACCTCCCCTCAGTCCGCCATCTCCCCATCGCCAAACACTTTAACTCCCCCTCCCATTCCCACACTGACCTTTCTGTCCTTGGACTCCTCCACTGTCAGAGTGAGGCCCAGCACAAATTGGGGGAAAAAGCACCTCATATTTCGCTTGAGCAGCTTACAACCCAACAGTATGAATATTGACTTCTCTAACTTATAACATATAACATATATAACATATAACAACTACAGCATGGAAACAGGCCTGTCCGGCCCTACCAGTCCACGCCGACCATTCTCCCTGACCTAGTCTCATCTACCTGTACTCAGACCATAACCCTCCAATCCCCTCCTATCCAAATACCTATCCAATTTACTCTTAAATAATAAAATCGAGCCAGCCTCCACCACTTCCACCGGAAGCCCATTCCATACAGCCACAACCCTCTGAGTAAAGAAGTTCCCCCTCATGTTACCCCTAAACCTTTGTCCCTCAATTCTGAAGCTATGTCCCCTTGTTGGAATCTTCCCCACTCTCAAAGGGAAAAGCCTACCCACGTCAACTCTGTCCGTCCCTCTCAAAATTTAAAAAACCTCTATCAAGTCCCCCCTCAACCTTCTACGCTCCAAAGAATAAAGACCCAACCTGTTCAACCTCTCTCTGTAGCCTAAGTGCTGAAACCCAGGCAACATTCTAGTAAATCTCTGTACCCTCTCCATTTTGTCGACATTTTTTCAAGTAACCCCTGCATTCCCTCTCTCACCCTAGTCCTCTTGCTAATTTCACTGTTTGGACTCCTTTGTTATCATCTCTCGCCTACACACACCAGCACCAATTTATATTTTTATTGAAGCTAATTAACCTACAAACCTATACGTCTTTGGTGTGTGGGAGAAAACCAAAGCACCGGGAGAAAATCCATGCACCCCTCTCCTGCCCCTTTGAACCCCGGTCTTTCATGTGACATGTTGGGATACTAACAAGGATGTTACTTAATTAATAGGTTATTCTGCTTGCTTCGTGTTTCTTTAACTGCACTGCCTGTGTACTTCCCAGTTTCCAGCTCACTAGGTATTGTAACTAGAGAAAGACACAAAATGCCGGAGGAACTCAGCAGGTTAGACAGCATCTTTGGACAACATGGATAGGTGATGTTTCGGGTCGGAAGAGAGAAGATTCAGCTTTTTGCTTGCTGATGGAAGAGTTCAACAACTTGCTGAAATGTTTACAGGAAATATCTAATTCAGAGCATTACGAGCTGCAAAACTTTAAGTGTATCCAACTCTTCGTTACTCTGTGTATCCAGACTTTGTTGGATTTTTCCCATTCAACCGGTAGTTAGGATGGTGATTTGGAAGTTGAATTGTACCAAATACAATTCTTGATTAGTAAGGGTGTCAGGGGCTATGGGGAGAAGGCAAGAGAATGGGGTTGAGAGAAAAAGTTAAATCCGCCATGATTGAATGGTGGAGTAGACTTGATGGGCCGAATGGCCTGATTCTGCTCCTATAACTTATGAACAAATAAATAGTACCAAGGTGTAACAAAATGATGACCAAACAATTGGTACAAATTGGTACATCTTGCTGTATTATTAAAAAAATGGAGCTTCCTTCTTCTGACAGTTCTTTTTAGCCAATGTAAGAATTGTGAAATTTAGCTATTACTACTCCATCTTTTTTTCCTGCTAAATGTCCCAATTCTGATTTTCTAGGTGCCGACGTTGTTGGAGTGAACTGCCATTTTGACCCAGCCACTTCCCTTAAAACAATGAAACTTATGAAGGAAGGATTGGAAGCTGCAAAACTAAAGGCACACTTGATGGTGCAGCCTCTTGCCTTTCATACACCTGACTGTGGCAAGCAGGGATTCATTGATCTACCAGAGTTTCCATTTGGTAAAGTTTATGTTTCATTCTTTAATGCCTTCTGCCAAAATTGAATAAGCCTAGGCAGAGTTTGTTGTTACGGGTCAC
This sequence comes from Rhinoraja longicauda, assembly GCF_053455715.1. NCBI lineage: Eukaryota > Metazoa > Chordata > Chondrichthyes > Rajiformes > Arhynchobatidae > Rhinoraja > Rhinoraja longicauda. The sequence continues at coordinate 99,349,346 of NC_135955.1, read as the reverse complement.
ATTCTTGATTAGTACGGGGTGACAAGGGGAGAAGGCAGGAGAATGGGGTTATGAGGGAGAGATAGATCAGCCACGATTGAATGGCGGAGTAGACTTGATGGGTCAAATGGTCTAATTCTGCTCCTATTACTAATGACCTTATGTCATGGTAAAATACGTTGTTTTACATACCATACACAAAGTGTGCAAAGAGTCGCCATTATCGAGTGCAGACAAAGTTACAAAGTGATCAATGTAGTCCCCAATGGTCCTTCTTTGTTCTTGGTGACCCCCACGCCACACCAAGTCTCAAGTTAGAATCAGGCCCTTGCTATTTGTTACTGCATCTCTAACTTAATAGTGTATTGCATATTACTATTACCTGATAATAATCTGGAGCAGAGTGAAACAGGATTTTTTTTTTTTTAACGGATCTGTGATAGCAAATATAGAATGTTCTGTCAGTGGCAGAATAGGAATAAAGGCGTAGACTATTTTGTAAATGGGGAGATAATCCAGAAACCAGAGGTGCAAAGGGACTTGGGAATGCTGGTGCAGGAACCCCAAAAAGTTAATCTGCAAGTCGAATTGGTAGGTAAGAAGGCAAGCGCAATGCTAGTATTTATTTCAAGAGGGTTAGAATACAAAAACAGGGATGTAATGCTGAGGCTTTATAAGGCGCTGGTAAGGCCACATTTGGAATATTGTGAGCAATTTTGGGCACCATATCTGGGAAAGGATGTGCTGGCTCTGGAGAGGGTCCAGAGGAGGTTTACAAGAATGATCCCAGGAATGAGTGGGTTAACGTTTGATGAGTGTTTGACGGCACTGGGCCTGTACTCGCTGGAGTTTAGAAGTATGAAGGGGGGACTTCATAGCAAAAGGCTTGGATAGAGTGTATGTGTAGAGGATGTTTCCACTGGTGGGAGAGACTATGACTAGAGGCCATAGCCACAGAATTAAAAGACGTCCCTTTGGGAAGGAAATGAAGACTAATTTCTTGAGTCAGAGGGTGGTGAATCTGAGGAATTATTTGCCACAGAAAGCTGTGGAGGCCAAATCAATGGATATTTTTAAGGCAAAGATGGATAGATTCTTAATTAGTACTGGTGTCAGGGGTTTTGGAGAGAAGGCAGTAGAATGGGGTTAGGAGGGAGAGTTAGATCAGTCATAATTGAATGGCGGAGTAGACTTGATGAGCCGAATGGCCTAATTCTGCTCCTATCACTTATGACCTTATAACCTTACGGCAAAACAAATGATATTATCAATGGCTGTGAACTTGCTGGGGGTTTTAATAATTTAACTTGGTCTTGAAATAACTTATCAGAAAGTGTGAATGCCGAATAGCCTAATTCTGCACCTATAACTTATGAATCCAGTTAAAATCTGTTACTCCTGCTGTTCCTAAATGCTCATGCAATTATTAACCAAGCCTGAATTTGCTTAGTATCTGTAATTTGATAAGATCAGATATTTTTAGTCCACCATCAATATACAGCTTAGTGATTTCATTGTTGTTGGTAAAATGTGCCTTGCCAATCTTTTATTTTTTTACTTTTTAAAAGCTCTGGAACCACGAATTCTCACCAGATGGGACATGCATAAATACGCAAGGAGTGCGTATGATCTGGGCATCAGATACATTGGTGGCTGCTGTGGCTTTGAGCCTTACCACGTTCGGGCCATTGCAGAAGAATTGGCAACTGAGAGGGGCTTCCTTCCAGCAGGTTCAGAGAAACACGATGCCTGGGGCACTTGTCTTGCCATGCACACAAAGCCATGGGTGCGAGCAAGGTATGAGACGAGTGTGTGTTCTTCTTTTCATTTAATTTTGTACACTTATTCAAAGTCAGTATTACCTGCACAAGTAATTCTTTTTAGATTTAGAGATACAGCGTGGAAACATGCCCTTCGGCCCACCGGGTCCGCACCGCCCAGCGATCCCCGCACATTAACACTATCCTACACACACTAGGGACAATTTTTACATTTGCCCAGCCAATTAACCTACATACCTGTACGTCTTTGGAGTGTGGGAGGAAACCGAAGATCTCGGAGAAAACCCACGCAGGTCACGGGGAGAACGTACAAACTCCGTACAGACGGCGCCCGTAGTCAGGATCAAACCTGAGTCTCCGGCGCTGCATTCGCTGTAAGGCAGCAACTCTACCGCTGCGCCACCGTGCCGCCCCTGGAGAGACAGAGGAAACCTTATCTGCCGGTTCACTGACTGGATCGCACGCAACAAAAAAGCTTTTCACTGTACCTCTGTACACGTGACAATAATAAACTAAACCAAACCAAAACCCTAAATTAATAACCATAAAAAAAACCATCGTCCTTGCTGCAACTAAATACCATCCATGGAATTTCATAATTGAGTTCCTTTTCTGATCTTATCTCCACTTCTGAAAATGTTCTAAAACAGCAGCTTGTATGCCTGGTTCCCCATCATGTTAAGCATTTTCCTTGAATTGTTTTGCAGAGCACAGCGGGCATATTGGGAGAAAATGGTGCCTTCCACTGGCCAACCATTTTCAGCTTCCTTCTCAAAACCAGACGGCTGGGGTGTGACCAAAGGAGACGAAGTGCTCATTCAACAAGTAGAAGCAACAACTGCCGAACAACTGAAAGAGATGTTCGAGAAGCAGAAGAAATTTGCTGGAATCGTAGCATAATTTTTACTCTGTAAAAAAAACAAAAAGACCAAATAAGCAAATAAAAGCTTGACCCAGTGAATGTCGTTTTGCATTTTAATGAGCTTGCATGAATGGATGGTGAATCGTTCTTGTTAACTTTCTGCCTCCAGCTTAAAATGCTGGTGGAGTAGCAATGAAGTCTGGGAAATGCTACTATCTGTAATCTGATTTTACATAATCACATAACAAGGTCTTTGTGGTTTGGCTCCAATGTAATGACAGGGACAGATTGAATTACAAGAGCTGGAGCACTCAACATTTTGTTGTGATTTCTGGGAGGACAAGGTTGAAATGTAGTTGCCATGGGAGTTAACCCAAGAGTATGAGAGAGCTTAAGAGTTAACCTAAGAGAGGGTGGTGCAGCGGTAGAGTTGCTGCCTTACCCGCTTGCAGCACCAGAGACCCGGATTCGATCCCAACTACGGGTGCTGTCTACGGAGTTTGTACGTTCTCCCTGTGACCGCGTGGGTTTTCTCTGAGGTCTTTGGTTTCCTCCCACATACCAAAGACATAGGTTTGTAGGTTAATTGGCTTGTATGTGTAAATTGTCCCTAGTGTGTAGGATGGTGTTGATGTGTAGGAATCGCTGGTTGCTGGGCCGAAGTGCCCGTTTCTGCACTGTATCTAAACTATAAACTAAACAAAAAGTATTATTTTTAAAGAAGGGTCTTCCCCTGACATCTCACCGTCAATAGTATCTCCCGGTTGGACGGCAGGCCACTGGACAGCCAGAAGTAATGCACTCTCTCCTCACAAATGTGATCCCAGAGCGTTGTGTTAAATTATCAATAAGTCTCCACATATTTTTTCCTGTTTATCTTCGGATTACCGTGGATAAATTGGCAGCTGTGGTTATGAATGCTGGATCTGCCCTGCTGGAGTTTAGAAGGATGAGGGAGGACCTCATTGTCCCATTTTAGTTAATGTGCTAAGCACCACAGTCCTATTTTTCCACATCGTTTTTGGCCAATTCTGTGAATATTTTTGTGAAGTTGAGGTGGACACCAAATGTAGCATCGATTATGTGAATAAGACTGTGAACTCTTGGCTTCCTGATACGTTAACAAACAGGTGTAGAGTGGGGTTTGAGAACAGATTTAACCTTTTAAATTGAAAACCAAATATAGATGTATAGAGTATTTAAGGCTGGAAGTAAAATTAAGATGTGAACTTCTCTGCATTCAACAAAATCTCTAAAAATTATTATATATCAATTCTAATGAAGGAAAACATTTTAAAATACTTTTATTTCTTGTGTTTGAACTCTCCCTGCAGACTGGAAAGTCTTTTCTACAGTACTGAAAGCATCGTGCCCTGAACTCATGGGTAACACAAACCATAGTTTATTTTCTACCCAACTCATTGGAAGCATTTTATACATGCATTTTTCTAATTAAAACTCCCTTGCCACAGTTACCACAATAATTTTGGACACTGCGAACCTAACCCTAGATTGGAAATATAATCTGGTTCATGAGGACAAAGCTATTAACACAGCGCTTGACCCAAACTGGAAGAGAGAAAAAAAAAAATCAGCCCACACATACCTCTTTAGTTGCCTTAAAAGGGAAAGTCAAAACTTAGGAGGAAAAAATAACACCGCAGCCCGGTGGCACTTGAATTCAAACTGCTTGGAGACTGGTCTGTGCATTGGATTCTGAAGCGAAGGTATGAATCCGAGGCCCTGTATCTATGTTTAGCACTTACTTCAGAAAGCAATGTTTATGTCTCACTTGATGAAAGGAAGGCCTTTGATCAAATTAGATTAAAGGAACTCTGGGAAAGTTGAGATGTGCAGCCCAAATATAGCACTTGCACTGAGATGCCCCAGTGAAAATCCTGGGTTAGCAGAAAGGAGTGACAGTGAAAGGGCTAAAAACACAAGCAAAACGCTCAATAAGCCTTTAGCAGGATGCTCAACTCGACAAACTCTATAAAATTCGCATTTTCAGCAGAAAATGCCACGGTGAAAATGACTTGATTGGAAGGTTTGTCTAGCATTAACTGGTAATCAATATACTGAGCATTTTGTAGTTAGTATGGAAGCACAAAGTGGATTCCCAGCATCAAACTGAGCAGCTCCCTTTGGTATTTGCAGTGAGATTTACTAAATACTGTGGGGAGACAGGCCACCTGTGCTTACAAAATGTTTGCATTTTTTAATCTACTCCTATACGTAGAACATAGAGGAACAGGCCCATCGGCCTACAATATCCACGCCGAACATAATGCCAAGTTAAACCAATCGCTCAGCATGCATGCAATCCATATCCCTCCAAGCCCTACATATCCATAAGCCTATCTAAAAGCCTCTTAAACACCACTATAGCATCTGCCTCCACCACCCCTGGTGTATAAAAAAACCTGCCCCACACATCACCTTTAAACTTTCCCTTCTCACCTTAAAGCTAGCTTTTGATATTTCCAACCTGCGAAAATATGAATGCAAAGCAGCAGTGCACATTTAGAAAGACAACCAGTTTGAGGATTAAAATCATTACGTACCATAATCGTTTCCCAATTTTTAGGTTTATTATTGTCACGTGTACTGAGGTACAGTGAAAAGCCTTGTTTTGCTCGCTACCGAATCAGATGAGATAGTACTATACATACATACAAATCAAGTCAACCCTTTATTAAAGGTCATAAGGAATAGGAGTAGAATTAGGCCATTCGTCCAATCAAATCTACTCCCCCATTCAATCATGGCTGATCTATCTCCCTCCTTACCCCATTCTCATGCCTTCTCCCTGTAACCTCTGACACCCGTACCAATCAAAAATCTATCTATCTCTGCCTTAAAAATATTCACTGACTTGGGCTCCACAGCCTTCTGTGGCAAAGAATTCCACAGATTCACCACCCGCTGACTAAATAAATTTCTCCTCATCTCCTTCCTAAAAGAACCTTTAATTCTGGGGCTTTGACCTCTAGTCCTAGACTCTCCCACTAGTGGAAACATTCTCTCCACATCCACTCTATCAAAGCCTTTCACTATTCTGCATGTTTCAATGAGGTCCCCCCCCATTCTTCTAACCTCCAGCAAGTACAGACCCAGTTCCGACAAACGTTCATCATAGGTTAACCTACTTATTCCTGGGATCATTCTTGTAACCCCCCCTCTGGACCACTCTCTCGTGCCTTATAGAGCCTCAGCGTTACATACCTGTTTTTGTTTACAAGCCCTCTTGACATAAATGCCAGGAATTGAGTTTGCTCGAAACGGGTGAGATGCTGCCTGACCTGCTGAGTTACTCCAGCATTTTGTGAATAAATACCTTCGATTTGTACCAGCATCTGCAGTTATTTTCTTACACTTGCTTTCTTTACTACCTTACTTGGCCCCGTAGCAGAAGCGTCCACGTTGCGGGGCTGGAAACTGGAAGTGTCCTGAGCTAATTCTGCTACCACCATCAAGTGATGGCCCCCACTGATTGTCGCCGGAAGCTTGCGTCCTTTTCAGGTTTTGAAACATGGATGATGGACACGAAAGAAGAAGACTACCTTACTTTGCTAAAGGGCTCCAAATATTGTGCCTTATAAGGGTACTTAAGGATCAAATTGGTATCAATGTGTGCACAAGTGCCCTAAATCACATTTGCAAGTGATAACATTTTTGTAAAAGATAGCAGCCAAAATGAAGTAATTTTGTCACAGAGTGTTCTGGGTAATATGTCCTCCAAATCCTTGCACAGCTGAAGACGACATTAAGGAAAATGAAGGGATCATTATTTACTTTTCTGAGGTAAGGACATCCACCTTTACTCAGTTTTCCTCACTCCACATATGCTGCCAGACCTGCTGGACATTTCTTCTCTTTTATTTCACATCTCCAGCAACTGCAATGCTTGGCTTCTCACAATTCTGTCAGAAGCTTTTGATTTTTTTAAATTCTCACTTAATTGTCATGTGCACTGAGGCACAGTGAAAAGCTTTTGTTGCGTGCTAACCAGTCAGTGGAAAGGCAAGACGTGATTACAATCGAGCCATCTACAGTGCACAGATACATGATAATTACTTGTCTTCATTCAACTCTTACCCGAACAATCCCGAAACCACGCTGTCCTTCGAACAACCTTGGTGTCTGTCCTATCCCTCCCTTTGTGCTTTCCATCCTTCCCTTTCTCTCCAATTTAAATCACACTTGTTTTCCCACTTCTCCAGTCCTGGTGAAAGATAATGAAGCGGAAACTCGATTTCTACCTTTGCAGATACTGCCTGACCTGCTGAGTATTTCTTGCACTTTCTGTTTTGACGTCAGATTTCCAGCATCTGTGGTTTTTGAACATTTTCATAATTTACAGATTAATTCCAGTTCTTGCCTATTTCGTGGAGCACCAAGCATTGGAGTAACTCAATGGGTCAGCAGCATCTCTGGAGGACTATTCACTGTAATTTAGAAGGATGAGAGGGGATTGTATAGAAACAGATAAAATTCTTAAACGATTGGACAGGCTAGAGGCAGGAAATATCTTCCCTATGTTGGGGGAGTCCAGAACCAGAGGTCACAGTTTAGGAATAAGGGGTAGGCCATTTAGGACTGAGATGAGGAAAAACCTTTTCAGCCAGAGAGTTGTGAATCTGTGGAATTCTCTGCCACAGAAGGCAGTGGATGCCAATTCACTGGATGTTTTCAAGAGAGAGTTGGATATTGCTCTTAGGGCTAACGGAATCAAGGGATATGGGGAGAAAATAGAAGCAGGGTACTGATTCTGGATGATCAGCCATGGTCATATTGAATGGCGGTGCTGGCTCGAAGGGCTACACCTATTTTCTATGTTTCTATGTTTCTATATGGACAGGCAACTTTTCTGGTTGGGACTCTTCAGAATGATTGTAGTAGGGGGGAGAAAGCTGGAAAAAAGGTCGGGGCGGATCAAAGCTAGGGAAGTGATAGGTGGATACAGGTGAGGGGGTTGATTGGCAGATGGGTTGATTGGCAAAGGGTGAAAAGGGGAACAAAATGTTGCCACATAAGATGAGAAGAGGAATCAAATGTGAAACCAGAGGGAGGGATATTGGTGGGGAGGATGGGGGTGGACAGGTGTTTCTTTTGGTGTTTTCCATAGTATTTTCAAGGTTGAGGGAATTGGTTTCAAATGCTGGAGTACTTTAAGTGACTACTCCTCAAATCAATTGCTCCCTGACTCTGTTGCACTATTATACCTTCCCAAAGGAACTGAGCGTGGCTTTGAGAATTAGCAAAGTCTTGGAGCAATAGAAAAGCAGGAAGAGAATGGGGGAGGCAAAGGTGGAAGAAGTAGAAGAGAACTGTGCAAGAAGAACTAATTCAGGTATGACACCACCAGACTTCAACGAGAAGTGCAGAAGAACATTTCAGTCACAGCACTAGGTGAATTTTAAAATGAGCTGGAACTAACGTGAAGGGAACAGGCACAGCTGGCGTATTTATTTATTTACAGGATGTGGATTTTGCTTAAAATACAATTCTTCACTGAGAATTCCAAGAGAATTGTGTCTAAACAATACAATACAATACAATACAATATATCTTTATTGTCATTGTACAACGAGATTGGGAATGCGCCTCCCATACGATGCAATAAATTAATTAGCTAGTCAGTATTAATTTAACAACCCAATGAAACAAATTACAACAGTTTTAATACAGAATAAAGTGCAAGTAGGTCTGTGCCGGTTCACTGGGCGATGTGACCATCCGGCTCAGCATGACCGGTTCATAGCAGCTATGGCCCTGGGGATGAAGCTGTTCCTAAGTCTGGAGGTGTGGACGTAGAAGGTCTTGTATCGTCTGCCCAATGATCACGCAATGTACTGGAGTAACACAGCGGTTCAGGCAGCACATTGGGAGAACATGGATGGGCAAAGTTTTGGGTCAGGACCCTTCTTCAGACTGGGGAAAAATATTTTAAAAATATATTTATCAAGCCAATTAACCTACATACCTGTAGGTCTTTGGAGTGTGGGAGGAAACCAAAGATCTCGGAGAAAACCCATGCAGGTCACTGGGAGAACGTACAAACTCGTACAGACAGAGTTGTTAATGTTAATTCCAAATCTTTTTGCTCAAATCAATTTTAAAGCTAACCCCGAGAATGAATAGGTGAAACGCACATTCACCCAGTTAATCGTTTTACTTTAGTTTTTAAATTAAGTTAGAACATAGAACAGTAGGGCACAAGAATTAGACCTTCAGTGCACAATGTCATGCTGAACATGATACCAAGACCAACTCCAAAAGTGTCAAACGCCACTATCGTGTCTGCCTCGTGTCTGCCTCAACCACCAACCCTGGAACTCACCACCCACTGTGTAAAAAAACTTGACCTGCACATCTCCTTTAAACTTTGCCCCTCTCACCCTAAAACTATGGCCTCTCGTGTTTGTTTTTTTCCATCCTGGGGAAAAAGGTTCTGACTCTCGACCATATCTATGCCTTCTGAGGCAGTGAATTCCACAGATTTACAACTCTCTGACTGAAAAAGGTTTTTCCTCATCTCCGTTCTAAATGGCCTACCCCATATTCTTAAACTGTGGCCCCTGGTTCTGGACTCCCCCAACATTGGGAACATGTTTCCTGCCTCTAACGTGTCCAACCCCTTAATGATCTTATACGTTTCGATAAGATCCCCTCTCATCCTTCTAAATTCCAGCGTATACAAGCCTAGCCGCTCCAGTCTTTCAACATACGACAGTCCCGCCATTCCGGGAATTAACCTGGTAAACCTACGCTGCACGCCCTCAATAGCAAGAATATCCTTCCTCAAATTTGGAGACCAAAACTGCACACAGTACTCCAGGTGCGGTCTCACTAGGGCCCTGTACAACTGCCATTAATTATATATTTTCCACGTACATTTGACCTCCCAAAGTGCAGTACCTCACACTTGCTCGGATGAAACTCCATCTGCCATGTCTCTGCCATTTCTGTAGTTGATCTATAACCTGCTATATACTTTGACAACCTTCCTCACAGTTTGCGACCCCAAAAAATTGACGGGGTCTGAATACTTTCTGAACGCACTATTCACAGCAGTGGGCCCAGCACAGATCCCAGTGGAACTCCACTGGTCACAACCTCCAGACTCAATATTGTCCTTCCACCACAATCCTCTGTCCACAGTAAGTAAGCCAGCTCTGAACCCAAACGACCAAGTCACTGTAAATATTGTGCCTCTTAATCAGAAACATTGATTTTTGTGATTCTTTCATTGTTGAATTTTACTACAATTTTGTGCTTTACAAAAGCCAGAAATAAAATGATGAATAAATTGAAAGGCAGTTTATCGGAGATAAAGCTGGATTTTTTGATGAATTACAAGGCAACAATTACTTGCATTCATGTAGCATCTTACGAAATACAAGGAACTTCATGAATAATAATGTAATCAAGGGAGAGAACATCTATATACTAAAACTCGTTTGTTTGTTCCTGAACTTCAGCCAAAATGGCACACGATAGCGCGACAATTTTAAGCGAGGAGAGGGTGCTGCACCAATGCAGGAGAGGTTTGGGCCTAACGGGTCCACTTGGTCTAGTATTAAATAAAATGTAAAAGGGCAGATGATAAGGGTGATGTTTCGGGTCGGGACCCTTCTACAGATTGAGGAAGCATTCGACCTGCAATGTCACCTATCCATTTTCTCCAGAGATGCTGCCTGACCTGCTGAATTACTCCAGCACATTTTGTCTTTTTTTTTTGTAAGGCAGCATCTGCAGTTCCTTGAGTCCACAAGTGATCTGAATTGAAATACATGGGCAGGGAAATGAACTATACTAGTTGCGTGTAACTATATCTGTCATCCTCAAGAATGTGCATCTAACATTTGCAGAAACGTCATGACAAGATTATTAATAGCCAACAAATGCATAAGCAATTAAGATTAAGAACTTTAGCCTTTTCTGTGCAACTGTATACACCACTATATATTTAGAGTCATGCCACATATTGGATATTGTGCTTTATTAATAGGAGTTGCATGATATGGCTACAGACCAGAGTCATTTATGTTTGTGTTACCATTGTGGTAACCTTTCCTTGGTCATCGGTGCCAGCTCTGATTTGTTCTGAACCTTTTCATACCTCTAGTTTCCCCCCCCCTGACTCTCAGTCTGAAGAAGGGTTTTGACCCGATACGTTAGCTATTCCTTTTCTCCAGAGCACAGGGTGACATAGTGGTGGAGCTGCTGCCTGGGTTCAAGATGAGGAAAAACTTTTTCAGTCAGAGAGTTGTAAATCTGTGGAATTCACTGCCTCAGAAGGCAGTGGAGGCCAAGTCACTGAATGCATTCAAGAGAGAGCTAGATAGAGCTCAAGGATAGCAGATTCAGGGGGTATGGGGAGAAGGCAGGAATGGGGTACTGATTGAGAATGATCAGCCATGATCACATTGAATGGTGGTGCTGGCTCGAAGGGCCGAATGGCCTACTCCTGCACCTATTGTCTATTGTCTAACCCTGACTATGGGTGTTGTCTATACAGAGTTTGTACATTCTCCCCGTAACCTGCGTGGATTTTCTCCGTTTTTTCTCCAAAGACGTACAGGTTTGTTTCAGCACTGTATCTCTAAAATCTAAAGTAAAGATTAAAGTCTAAAATATGAGCCGTGTGGCACAGTTGTTGGTACATTTACCTTTGAACCCAGAAAGTTCTCAATTCAAGTCCTACTCATGCAACTTAGACAAGTATTTAGATGGACACCTCAGTATAGTGCAGAGTGGGTGCTGGCGTTGAATGGTCCATGCCTTGAGATTCAAATTGGCTAACTGCATTCTTCAGCACTTTGCAATTAAAAATTGTTTTATTTTTCCCAAAATGAAACACAGAAATAACCACTGCTAGGTTACAAAGCACAATCTCAAAGGAAATTCGAGCAAGTCACCCTTGCTGCCTTGATAAAAGTTGCTGACGGGTATATGAGATGATACATTTGTCTCACAATCCTTCTTTAAGATCAATACATCGTCATAGAGATACACAGACTGGGAACAGACCCTTCTACCAACTGTGCTCATGACAACCACCAACTACCCGTTTACACTAGTCTTTAGAGATACAGCGCAGAAACACGCCCTTCGGCCCACTGTGTCCGTGCCAACCAGCGATCACTTCGTACACCAGCAAGATCCTACACACGAGGGACAATTTACAATTTACAATTTTACCAAAGGCAATGTACGTCTTTGGAATGTGGGAGGAAACCCATGAGGTCCCCTGGAGAAAACCCACGTGGTCACAGGGAGAACTTGCAAACTTCATATAGACAGCACCTGGAGTCAGTATGTACCCAGCTCTCTGGCGATGTGAAGTAGCAACTCTAGCGTTGCGCCACTAATGGACAGAATGAAAACGTTCAGTGTTGTTGTGAATAATACAGGAAATTTAATATATTCCTAAACTATCATTAACATAAAATAATAAACTATTATTAAAATATCTTTAAAATGTACTCGTATATATTCCACAAGCTGTATTTATTCACAAAATGTTTGGTCATAATCACTGTGTACTTGTTTGGTACATATTCAGAGATAGTTTTATTCACAAAATGCTGGAGTAACTCAGCAGGTCAGGCAGCATCTCGGGAGAGAAGGAATGGGTGACGTTTCGGGTCGAGACCCTTCTTCAGACTTGTGAATCTTGTGAATAAATCGATTTGTACCAGCATCTGCAGTTATTTTCTTATACTTCAGAGATAGTTTATTGGGCAACTTTCTACCACACAAAGTTCAATGTCACACAACTTTCAAAGAGTTATGATCTAGAAAGTGGTAAGGTGTTTTTTTCTAGAACAAGAAAACAATAAACATTATATAAACCATTAGCAGTATTAAGTAGAACTGGTGATGTTGCATTTCTTTCAACCTGAGTTGCTTAATCTTCATATCACATTAAGATTATTTGGAGTCAACAGGGCTCCCCATCATTCTTTCTTCTCTCCGCTTCCATCAGGCAGAAGATATAAAAGATTAAAAGCGCACCACCAGACACAAGAACAGCTTCTTCCCCCCAGTCATCAGGCTTGTGAGCGGTCCTTCCATCAGCCTCGCTACAGTCCGATTCTCCGACCTACGTCATTGCAGACATTGAACTTTGTCTCTGGAACTGTTATGCCACAATGCTGAGAACTATATTCTGCACTCTGTATTGTTCCCTTCGCTTACCTGTCGTACTTCAGTTTGGTTTCATTATATTCATGTAGAGTATCATCTGATTTGATTAGATAGCCTGCAAAACAAAGCTTTTCACTGTACCTCAGTACAAGTGGCAATGGCACACCTAAACCTACACATATACCTGGACACCAGGAGTGGGCCTGAAGGAGAGGGACCAGAGTAATGCCTCCAGCACTTTCAAGGTCAGCTGCAGGAGGCCATTATAAAGGATGATGTTACCTACTTAGAAGTTCTTTATAAAATAGGCTGAAATCAGCATGATTTTGTGAAAAGATCTTGCCTGATGAAGATAGACACAAAATGCTGGAGTAACTCAGCAGGGCAGGCAACATCTCTGGAGAGAAAGAATGGGTGACATTTTGGGTCGAGACCCTTCTTCAGACAGATGTCAGGGGAGTGGGTGGTATATAGATAAGGAAGTGTATAGATAAGGAAGTGTAGGTGTGAAAACAGGACAAGGGGAATGGAGATCAAGGAACATAATAGTTGGCAGAAATAATGATCTATTCTACATTTTCCTTGATCTCCATTCCCCTTTGTCCTGTTTTCACACCTTACACTTCCTTATCTATGTACCGCCCACTCCACTGACATCCATCTGAAGAAGGGTCTCGACCCGAAATGTCACCCATTCCTTCTCTCCAGAGATGCTTCCTGTCCCGCTGAGTTACTCCAGAATTTTGTGTCTATCTCCAATTTAAACCTGCATCTGCAATCCCTTCCTACACATCTTGCCTGGTGAATCTATTGGAATTGTTTGAGGAAGTAAATAGTAGGACAGATAAAGGAGAGTCAGTGGATGTTGTTTACCTAGATTTTCAGAAAGCATTTGATAAGGTGCCACACATGAGGCTGCTAAAGAAGATAAGAGCCCATGGTATCAAGGGCCTAGTATGATCCCAGGAATGAGTGGGTTAACATATAATGAGCATTTGACGGCACTGGGCCTCTACTCGCTGGAGTTTTGAAGGATGTAGGGGGACCTCTTTGAAACTTACCAAATAGTGAAAGGCCTGGATAGAGTGGATGTGAAGAGGATGTTTCCACTAGTGGGAGAGTCTAGGACTAGAGGTTATATAGCCTCTAGGACGTTTCTTTAGGAAGGAGATGAGCAGGAATTTCTTTAGTCAGAGGGTTTCTTTAGTCAAAGGGTGGTGAATCTGTGGAATTCATTGCCACAGAAGACTGTGGAGCCCAAGTCAGTGAATATTTTTAAGGCAGAGATTGATAGGTTTGTGATTAGTATGGGTGTCAAGGGTTATGGGGAGAAGGCAGGAGAACGGGGTTGAGGGAAAGATAGATCAGCCATGATTGAATGGCGGAGTGGGCTTGATGGGCCAAATGGCCTAATTCTGCTCCTTTCATTTATGAACTGAAGGAAGTGAATGAAATGCACCCTATAAATATGGATAAAATGACCAGATATTTTCATTGAGGTTAGCTGCCAATTAATGCTTACATTTTCAGACAGACTGGCAGCTTGCTGCACTGACTTGCTTTGCATTTCTTTTTGCATAATTCATTTTTATCTATCCCCGCTCCATTTCTTTCTCCTGAAGTTGATTAGCAGACAGCTGGCAAAGAGCCCAGCAGTAGGACAGCACAGGAATGGGGCCACAGCTGCAGTCAACCACAGGAGTTGTAACGCTAAAGGAGATATATCTGTCTAGAGGGCTGGCATGGGAAGAATATTGACACCCAGCTGGAGGCCCTTGAAAGAAACTCCAAATATAAATTTCAGGGAAAGAAATGGACCCATTAGGCATATTTATGAAGTTAAAACGTGATCTAAACGTGTACAGGGCCCTAGTGAGACCGCACCTGGAGTACTGTGTGCAGATTTGGTCTCCAAATTTGAGGAAGGATATTCTTGCTATTGAGGGCATGCAGCGTAGGTTTACTAGGTTAATTCCCGGAATGGCGGGACTGTCATATGTTGAAAGACTGGAGCGACTAGGCTTGTATACACTGGAATTTAGGATGAGAGGGGATCTTATCGAAACGTATAAGATTATTAAGGGGTTGGACACGTTAGAGGCAGGAAATATGTTCCCAATGTTGGGGGAGTCCAGAACAAGGGGCCACAGTTTAGATTAAGGGGTAGGCCATTTAGAACTGAGATGAGGAAAAACTTTTTCAGTCAGAGAGTTGTAAATCTGTGGAATTCTCTGCCTCAGAAGGCAGTGGAGGCCAATTCTCTGAATGCATTCAAGAGAGAGCTAGATAGAGCTCTTAAGGATAGCGGAGTCAGGGGGTATGGGGAGAAGGCAGGAATGGGGTACTGATTGAGAATGATCAGCCATGATCACATTCGAAGGGCCGAATGGCCTCCTCCTGCACCTATTGTCTATTGTCTATTGTTAAGTTATAAACTACAAAAATCTCACGCAGTTATCATTTGCATTGTAAAATATATCATGGTGAGGTCGTTTAGAGGTGATAAAAATTATACTACTCCATATTGCCACCCGATGGTAGACACAAAGTGCTGGAGTGACTCAGCGGGCCAGGTAAAGATGCATTAGGTTTTAGGTTAATTGGACTCGGTAAGTTGCCTCTAGTGTGTCGGGAGTGGATGAGAAAGTGGGAGAACATAGAACTAGTGTGAATGGGTTGACATGGACTTGGTGGGCTGAAGGGCCTGTTTCCATGCTGTATCTCTAAACTAAACTAAAAGAGCGATGCAGCTAACTGGTTGCTTACAATGTGCATTGAAATGAAATATGAGACAGACTGATTCGACATAATTATAGCTGAGACACAAAATGCTGGAATAACTCAGCGGGTCAGGCAGCATCTCTGGAGAAAGTGGGCGATATTTTTGGTCGACACCCTTCTTCGGGCTGAAAGTAGAGGGGACGAAACTGTAGGTAGGAAACGGCCAGAACAAATCAGGGCAGGCAACAGATGACTACGGAAGGGTAGAACCCATCTTGGCTGGGGAAGAGGTGGTAATGAAGGTGTACAGGGATGCGAACGGTGGAACTAGTAGGACGTCCAGGGTGGGGGAGGTGGTCACCCGATAGTCTGGGCGTTAATGAAAAGAAACATGAGAGCTGAAAAAGCTCTTCAAGGGTTCCGAGTGTCATTTGTATTGTTAGTGGGGAAAAAGATGTCAGGCACGTTGGCGAGACCGCGTCTGTAGTGTTGTGTTCAGTTTTGGTCACCCAGCTCTAAGACAGATGTAATTAAGCTGGAAAAAGTACTGAGAAGATTTACGAGAATATTGCCCTGGACTCGAGGAACTGAGCTATAGGGAGATGTTGGACAGGCCAGGGCTTTATTCCTTGTAGCCCAGAAGGCTGAGAGGTTTAGGTTTAGTTTTATTATTGATGAATGCTTTGTTTTGCAAAGCTATCTAAGCTGATAATACTAACATCATCAAACTCCAGTACAATAGAAAGAGCAAAGGGGAAAATATATAGTTCAGAATACAGTTCTCAGCAGAGTAATGCGGCATTTCCAAAGACAAAGTCCAATGTCTGCAATGCGGTAGAGGTGAATCAGACAGTACCTTAGCTTATGGAAAGACAGTTCACTAACCTGATAACAGAGGGGAAGAAGCCGTTCCTGAGTCTGGAGGAGCTCGCTTTCAAATTTCTGCCGGATGAGAGCAGGGAGAAAAAGGAATGACAAGGGTAGGATGTCTTTGATTACATTATAGATAATCTTATAATCGATGATCATATAGAATTGTCTAAAATCATGAGGAGAATGGATAGGTGAATGCACAGTGTATTTTACCCAGAGTAATCAAGACCAGAGGACATAAGTTTATGGTGAGAGGAAAAACCTGAGGGGCAACCTTTTCACACCTGAAGGCAGTGGGTATATGGAACAAGCTGCTAGAGGAGGTGGTTGAGGCAGGGACTGTAACAACATATAAAGACATTTGGGCAGACACATGGATAGGAAAGATTTAGAGAGATATGGGCCAAACCCGGAATAATGGGGCTAATGCAGATGGGTCATCTTGGTTAGCATGGAGAAGTTGGGCTGAAGGACCTGTTTCGGCGCTGTATGACTCTATGGCTCTATCATTGAATATAGCTGAAAACCTTGCAGCATGTGTTCACATGGAAAATTTACTACAAAGGTATCAAACACACAGCAGGGTATCAAGAAACAGGTTCTGGATGTATCAGTGTGGGATCCATCGACATGCTGGTATTAGTGCTGAAGGCTTGTGCTTGAAAACTAGGTGGCTTCTTGCCAAGCTATTCCAATTTAACTACTGCACCGGAATATACCAGTTATATCCTATCCATAAGTCTTGTCCATAAAATAAGAAAATCAAATCTTGCCGATTACTATCTCCAGTCTATTTTCAACTAACAGCAATGTAACACATGTTGTCATTGGCACTGCCACTAAATGACATCTACAGCAGAGAGGAGACACATGGAACTGCAGGCGCTGGAATCTTGAGCAAAACACAATGTGCTGGAGGGACTCAGTGGATCAGGCAGCACTTGTGGAGTGAATGAACAGCTACGTTTCTGGTTGGGACCTTTCGTCAGACTGAAGGTCCCCATTCAAAACGTTGCCTGTCCATTCCCTCCACAGATGCTGCCTGACACACTGAGTCCCTCCAGCACTTTGTGTACAGCACTTGCAGTAACCTTACAATAAGTCAACCTTACAATGAACATCACCCATCGACCTCCTCCACTGATGTTGCCTGATCTGCTGAGTTCCAGCAACACTTTGTGTGTGGCACTTACGATAACCTTACAATTAAGTTAACTTTACATTAAACATCACCTAAAGGACACAAAGTGCTGGAGTAACTCAGTAGGTCAGGCTGCATCTCTGGAGAACATGGATAGGTGATGTTTTGGGTCGTCTTCAGATTCCATTTTCAACAAAAACCTATCCATTTCCTCCACAAATGCTGTCTGACCCGCCGAGTTCCCCCAGCACTTCGTGTTTTTGCTCAGCAATGTTTCATTTGGGTTCTATCAAAATAACTTGGCACCAATTATAATCTAGTTGTAAACTTTCAGATGTAGATTGAAAAGAAGGAACTGCCATTTATCCCACACAAGTTCTGGGCATTGACCACCTCCAACAAGCCGAATTACTTCCACTTCAGATTGCGAACTTGAGAGAAGAGACTTTGTGGCCGATGAACGATTAAATATCCAAACATCACACAAAACATCTTGGGTCACTACAGACCAGATACCTAACTGTGTCAAACTTATAAATATTGTATCTGGTCAAAGGCTGGGTGTACTGTGGTAAGGTGTCTACAAATATCTCTTGTCTCCCCACTCACTCTCTCACAAGGCAGATATTGGGGGTATTGTTATATGTGTATATATTTAGGCTGAAAGAACTCACTTCATGGAGGTCCCTTTGACTACTTTATTTACCCAACCTCTATCATTGATGCATCCGGGCTGTGGTGCTAACCATCTCTCAAGTCTCTTTATGTATGAAGGAACTGCAGATGCTGGTTTAGACCGAAGACTGCGGGCTCTTGCGAGCGTCGTCACAAAGTCATACACTGCAAAATGTCAAGACTTAGAAATCTTGGACTTTCCCAGGTCCTCACCTTTCACACCACCAGCCTCCGCATCCATCATGTCATTCACCAACATTTCCTCCACCTTCAACGTGATCACACTATCAGTCACGTCTTCCTATCCCGACCACTGTCCGTATCTCATGGGAAAACGCTCTCTCCTCAACTCCTTGGTTCACTCCCGCCTTCCCACCCAACCCGGGCATTTTCCCAAGCAACTGCAGAAGTAACACCTGCCCCTCCACCTGCTCCCTCACATACATCCAGAGACCCCAGCAGTTGTTCCAGGTGAGACAAATGTTCACGTGCACCTTCTCTAACCTCATCTACTACATTCGGTGTTTCCGATGTGGCCTCCTTTACATCGGCAACCAAGCGTAGACTTGGCGACCATTTTGCTGAACACTTGCACTTGGTCCGCCAAGGCCTGCTGGATCTCCTGGTTGCTAACCATTTTAAATCCCCTTCTAATACTGACCTTTCTATCCTACGCCTCTTCCATTGCCAGACTGGGGCCACGTGCAAACTGGAGGAACAGCACCTCACAGCTTACAACCGCTTGGATAGCTTACAACCCAATGGTATGAACATTGAATTCTCCAGCCTAAACTAATACCCCATCCCCCTCCCGGCCACCCCACCCTAGCGCAGTCACATTTCTCCTCCCATCTCCCGCCACCCCAGCCACCCTTCTCCTTTCTCTTTCTTCCTATGATCACCTCCCTCCCATCTCTTCATGAGTTCCCCATTCCCCTCTTATTCCCTTTCCTTATCCTCCTCGGTCTTCCATCCATATCACTCCCTCGTGCTTTACTTTTCACTCCTCCTTTTCTTTCATTATCTGACTCTTTTTGGCCTCCTTTTCACCTCTGGC
Organism: Rhinoraja longicauda; assembly: GCF_053455715.1. Taxonomy (NCBI): domain Eukaryota; kingdom Metazoa; phylum Chordata; class Chondrichthyes; order Rajiformes; family Arhynchobatidae; genus Rhinoraja; species Rhinoraja longicauda. The sequence goes on along the minus strand of NC_135955.1, from coordinate 99,330,102 downwards.
CTCTGCTATTCCCCCCCCCCCCCCCTCCCTCCCACAGCCCTCACCTGTCTGAGTCTATCACTTGCAGACATTGTACTACACCCACCTCCTTTTCCCAGCTTTTTCCATCAGTCTGAAGAAGGGCCCTGGCCTGAAACACTGTCTGTTCATTTTATCCAAAGATGCTGCCTGAGCCATTGAGTCCTTCCAGCACTTTGTGGATGCTCGATTCTAGCATATAGTCCTTAATCAGTACTGTATCTAAATCTTGGAACACTTTCTGATACAGGACCATGTACCATTCAAGGCATGGACCACACGGTTCAAGCTACACCTGGCTTCTCAAGACGGCAATAAATACTGACATTGCGAGTAAAGGCAATGAAATAAATTAATATGTTGTAGAACATGTCCATCCAGTTTATGCTACAGTGTTCATATTAATATTAAAAAGGGCCAAAATTATGAAAGTACCATAACATCACCTACTGTGACAGAGGTGAAGATCAAGATTGTAGTTTAATTTAGTTTAGAGATACAGCATGAAAACAGACCCTTTGGCCCACCGAGTCCACACTGATCTTTGATCACCCATTCACACTAGTTCTATGTTATCCCATTTTTGCATCCACACTCTACACATGAGGGGCAATTTTTATTTTACACAGGCCAATTAACCTTGACACCCACATGTTCTTGTTTGTGGGAAAAAGCTGACCATTGTTCACACTAGTTCTATGTTATTCCACTTTTCCATCCACTCCCAACACACCATGGACAATTTAGAGGCTAACTAACCAACAAACCTGCACGTATTTGGAATGTGGGAGGAAACCGGAGCACCCGGACGAAACCTACACGGTCACAGGGAGAACGTACAAACTCCACACAGACAATACCAGAGGTCAGGATTGAACCTGGGTCTCTGGCGCTGTGAGGCAGCAGCTTTACCAGGTGTGCTGCCGAACAGAACTGGATCAACTGTTCCAGAATTTATTTGGAAGTTAAAACAAAACAGCAGAATCGGGAAATCTAAAAGAGAAAATGCTGGTAACACATATCAGGTCAGGCAGTATCTGCGGGAAGTGAAACAGAGTTAACAGGTTGAAGACTCGCTAATGAGAACACACTTTTTGACAGAATTTCCATAGTCCTGTTTGGTAGAATGGATGGACAACTTACAGGAGATAGGTGTAGATTAATGTAATGGTGTCACTCATGTGTCACTATGTGTCATGCTTTTGTAGTTACGCCCTTTAGCTTTTGAGTGACCACTGCTTGTGAGATTCGGGTTAGTGTAAGTGGAACGTGCAGGCGTGAGGTCGTGCTTGCTATGTAAATTTTTAGTTAATAAAGTCTTTGGATCATTATCCAGGTGTAAGGCTTCTGTTATTATACGGTCAGCACAACAATGGGGAGAGAGGCAGCACAGTGGCGCAGCGGTAGAGCTGCTGCCTCACAGCACCAGACTCCTGGGTTTCATCCTGAATACGGGTGCTCTCTGTGTGGAGTTTGTACGTTCTCCCTGTGACCATGTGGCTTTTCTCCGGGTGCTCTGGATTTCTAACACATTCCAAAGATGTGCATGTTTGAGGGTTAATTGGCCTCTGCAAATGGCCCCTATATGTAGGATGCAAAAGTGGGATATCATGGAACAAGTGTGCGGGTGATCAATGATCGTTGTGGACACGGTGGGCTGAAGGCCCTGTTTCCACTTGGGTGCTCAATGGTCGGAGTGGATTCAGTTGGCTGTACACAAAGTGCTTGAGGGACTGTGTCAGGCAGCATCTGTGGAGGGAATGGACAGGCAACGTTTTGAATGGGGACCTTCAGTTTCCTCGCTGTGTCGCTAAACTAAACTAAAAGAATAAATTGTGATTGATTTTTGTGGAGAGTCGGTATGAATATTGGCAGCTAAAATACTGTCTGTGATGGATGAATAGTGCTCATTCGGAACAGCAGCTGCCACTAAGTTATCCAGACACCACCATCTAGTGGTAAAGAATTACAAAAATAAAACAACCTTGGCATGGCTGCACTTTATCTAATTTTCAAATGTGAACTTACGTTGTGTACAACTGTGTGGTTTGACTCTTAAGTGTTTCTGAAGTGGCCCAACATGCCTCACAATTGTATCGGTATCGCAATGTTTAAACCAAGAAGAAATATCCAGTCATAGAAAAGACTATGCATGATTACAATCAAGCCATCCACAGTGTACAGATAAAGGGTACAACATTTAGTGCAAGGTAAAGTCCGCTTACAGATAGTTCAAAGATCTTCAATGAGATAGATGGGAGGTCAGGACCACAGTCTGGTTGTTCAGTTGCCTGATAGCAACTGGGAAGAAACTGTCACCGAATCTGGTATGCCTATTCAAACTTCTATACCACTTGCCCGATGGGATAGGGGAGATGTGGGAGTGACTGGGGTGAGACTGGTCCTTATTATACAGGTGGTCTTGCGAGGCAGCGTGAAGTGTAGATGCAGTCAATGTAAGGGGGGATGGGTTTGTTTGAGTCATGCTCTGGGCCACGTCCACAACTCTACAATTTCTTGTGGTCTTGGATGGAGCTGTTCGCAAACCATGCTGGGATGCATCCTGATCAAATGCTTTCTATGGCGCATCTATAGAAGTTGGTGAAGGTTGTTGGGGACATGCTGAACCTCCTAAGCCTTGAAGTAGAGGTGTTGGTGATCTTTCTTGGTCGTTGCTTCAATATGGGTGGTCCAGGGGAAATGGTGGTGATATTTATTCCTAAGAACTTGAAGCTTTTGACCATCTCTACTTCAGCACCAACAATGTAGACCAGGGTGTGTGTTTCGCTTGGCTTCCTGAAGTCAATCACAATCTCCTTTGGCTTGCTGACCTTGAGGGACAGGTTATTGTCTTGGCACCAGGTTACGAGGTTCTCAACCTCCATCCTGAATTCCGACTTTTCATTATTTGATATCTGGCCGACTACAGTGGTGTCGTCTGCAAACTTGAATTTACAGTGTTTCTCACACTAGGTAGACATTGTACATGGAAATGTATAGCTAGTGGAGACTGCGTGAGAAGACAATAGTGAAAATGGAGAGATTTGATGTTGAGTGTGTAAAGATTAAATGATTATCAAACCCAAGTTGAAGAAACCAATGACCTCCAGTAAGGATGGAGAATAGAAGATGAAATCAGAAGCTGAAGTAGGAGCTGAGCAGGATTCTGAGACTGGAATTTTTTTAAACAATGGTTTGTGAAGGGAAATGAAATCAGTTTAGTATGGTTTAGAGATACAGCGTGGAAACAGGCCATTCGGCCAACCGAGTCCGTACCAACCAACGATCCCCAGACATTAACACTATCCTACACACACTAGGGCCATTTTACACTAATACCAAGCCAATTAACCTACAAACCTGTACGTCTTTGGAGTGTGGGTGGAAACCGAAGATCTTGGAGAAAACCCACGCAGGTCACGGGGAGAATGTACAACTCCGTACAGACAGCACCCATAGTCAGGATCGAACCCGGGTCTCCGGCGCTGCAAGCACTGTAAGGCAACAACTCTACCGCTGCATCAGTGACAGGCGTATGGAGCTTGGGGCAAGGGCAAAAGGGCATCAACATCATTGGTTAAAGTAGCTGTAACAATAACATCCCTTTGTGATTGAAATGTAGTGCACTCATTTTGAAGGCAAATTCAGAAGTGTTTAATGAGCAAAACAGGACATATATAATTATTCCACAGGTTAATGGACAGAACAAGTCGAAATCCCTCGTTTAGTTATATTCACAGAGAGAGAAAAAGATAAGCATAGAGCCTTGTTCATTTGACCTAAAACAATGTGTAGGCGTATATCCACAATGTATCATATATTTTGTTTGAAGAGGAAGTTGTTGAAATCTATTTTCTTTCAGCTGAGTCTATTTTTGTTCGAATCTTTGAACATTCCTCACATAGTTCTATTTGGCATTTACTTCCGAATAGCACAGCCATACCTCATTGGGAGGAATGGATAATAGACCATAATTATCATGTTTGCATGATTTGACATAAAATTGTGACCATCACTATAGCAACACTCCTGCTGACATCAGCAAGTTAGCTAAATGGTAACCTCAGTCTGGGATCAAAGGCTCATTTGAATAAGCCTGAATACAGGAGTAGGCTGGTAATTATCTATTGTGTACATGTACATGCTGTCAAATTGTGATTGGATTTCTTGAGGCCTTTTCAATTCACAAGCTGACACAAACCTGTACATAGCTGAGCGGGTCAGAGAGAATGGAGCCAAATAACCCCAGGACATAGGTTTCTCGACATTACAATAATCCCTCCGTTCATAGGAAAGAATTCTTCCCTCACCTGAGGGGCAACTTTTTCACACAGAGGGTGATAGGTCCATGGAATGAGCTGGCAGAGGAGGTAGTTGAGACAGAAACGATAATTTTAAAGACATTTAGACAGGTACATGGATAGGAAAGATTTAGAGGGATATGGGCCAAACGCGGGCAGGTGGGACTAGTGTAGATGGGACATATTGATCAGCGTGGATGAATGGTGCCGAAGGGGCTTGTTTCCATGCTGTAGGATTCTGACCTCTCAACTCCATCTGTCATTTCTCCTCCCATATCTGTAACTGGTCTTTACAACCTTCCTCACTATCTGCAACTCCACCAATGTTGCTATTATCTACAAACATCCTAACCAACCCATCTACATTTATGTCCAAGTCATTTATATACATCACAAACAATGGAGGTCGCTGCACAGATCCAGACCTCCAACCAAAATAGCACCCTTCCATTACTTACCCTGTCTTCTATGGATAAGGCAGTTCTGAATCCATAGAATGGATCCCATGCATCTTAATCTTCTGGACCAGCCTACCATGAGGGACTTTATCAAATGCATTATATAGTTTTAGTTTAGTTTAGTTTAGAAATACAGTGTGGAATCAGGCCCTTTCGGCCCACCGGGGACAATTTTTACATTTACCAAGCCAATTAACCTACATACCTGTACGTCTTTGAAGTGTGGGAGGAAACCGAAGATCTCGGAGAAAACCCACGCAGGTCACGGGGAGAACGTACAAACTCCGTACAGACAGCATCCGTAGCTGGGATCGAACCCGGGTCTCTGGCGCTGCATTCACTGTAAGGCAGCAACTCTACCACTGGGTCACCGCCCATTAAAACCCATGTAGACAACAAATGCTGACTGACCCTCATCGAACATCATCACCACCTCAAAAAACGTGAACAAGTTAGTAAGACATGACCTGCCATGGAAAAGCCACGTTGACTGTCCCTAATTATCCCATTCTCTTATAAATGTGAGAAACATTAGGAGACAATTGCTTTGTGATGTGGAGACTGCTGAAAGGGCTCTGCATATAATGACATTCCATTGATAGCTCTGCCTCTTATTGATGTTGAATGGCCGACAGACAATAGACAATAGGTGCAGGAGTAGGCCATTCAGCCCTTCGAGCCAGCACCGCCATTCAATGCGATCATGGCTGATCACTCTCAATCAGTACCCCGTTCCTGCCTTCTCCCCATACCCCCTCACTCCGCTATCCTTAAGAGCTCTATCCAGCTCTCTTGAAAGCATCCAACGAACTGGCCTCCACTGCCTTCTGAGGAAGAGAATTCCACACCTTCACCACTCTCTGACTGAAAAAGTTCTTCTTCATCTCCGTTCTAAATGGCCTACCCATTATTCTTAAACTGTGGCCCCTTGTTCTGGACTCCCCCAACATTGGGAACATGTTTCCTGACTCTCATGTGTCCAATCCCCTAATTATCTTATATGTTTCAATAAGATCCCCCCTCATCCTTCTAAATTCCAGTGTATACAAGCCTAATTGCTCCAGCCTTTCAACATACGACAGTCCCGCCATTCCGGGAATTAACCTAGTGAACCTACGCTGCACGCCCTCAATAGCAAGAATATCCTTCCTCAAATTTGGAGACCAAAACTGCACACAGTACTCCAGGTGCGGTCTCACCAGGGCCCGGTACAACTGTAGAAGGACCTCTTTGCTCCTATACTCAACTCCTCTTGTTATGAAGGCCAACATTCTATTGGCTTTCTTCACTGCCTGCTGTACCTGCATGCTTCCTTTCAGTGACTGATGCACTAGGACACCCAGATCTCGTTGAACATCCCCTCTTCCTAACTTGACACCATTCAGATAATAATCTGCCTTTCTATTCTTACTTCCAAAGTGAATAACCTCACACTTATCTACATTAAATTGCATCTGCCATGTATCCGCCCACTCACACAACCTGTCCAAGTCACCCTGCAGCCTTATTGCATCTTCCTCACAATTCACACTACCCCCCAGCTTAGTATCATCTGCAAATTTGCTAATGGTACTTTTAATCCCTTCATCTAAGTCATTAATGTATATCGTAAATAGCTGGGGTCCCAGCACCGAACCTTGCGGTACCCCACTGGTCACTGCCTGCCATCCACTGGTCACTGCCTGCCATCCACTGGTCACTGCCTGCCATCCACTGGTCACTGCCTGCCATGTTAAACTAAAAAAAAATAGTTATTAATTAGGACGACTATATTTACCAGATTCTGCTATGTGTGGACAAAAAAGATAGATGTCCAGGGCTTTTGAAAACTGGTTCAATCAAAGTTTGACAAATGATAAAATATTCCCCGTTCTAAACTTGAGGCGACAAGCAGAGTGGGGAAGGGGATACTTGCAACTTTGTGCTTTGATTTCACTGTGGGCAGTGAGAAGTGGTGGGATGGGTCACTACCTGTGGCCTCACAGCTTGTCTCAACGGTGATCTTTTAATGTTTCCTTTCTTTATTCGTCTCTGAGCCTGCTGTGTGCTGACAAACTGCTCTTGCTCAGGCAAACTTCTGAGATGTCATCTTCCACTTATAGACAATAGGTGCAGGAGGAGGCCATTCGGCTGGAATTTAGACGGATGAGAGGGGATCTTATCAAAACATATAAGATTATTAAGGGGTTGGACACTTTAGAGGCAGGAAACATGTTCCCAATGTTGGGGGAGTCCAGAACTAGGGGCCACAGTTTAAGAATAAGGGGTAGGTCATTTAGAACTGAGATGAGGAAAAACCTTTTTCAGTCAGAGTTGTAAATCTGTGGAATTCTCTGCTTCAGAAGGCAGTGGAGGCCAATTCTCTGAATGTATTCAAGAGAGAGCGAGATAGAGCTCTTAAGGATAGCGAAGTCAGGGGGTATGGGGAGAAGGCAGGAATGGGGTACTGATTGAGAATGATCAACCATGATCACATTGAATGGTGGTGCTGGCTCGAAGGGCCAAATGGCCTACTCCTGCATCTATTGTTTACTGTCTATCGTCTATTAGATGGATAGAGGATGAAGAGGTTATTTGAAGATAGACACAAAATGCTGGAGTAACTCAGCGGGACAGGCAGCATCTCTGGATCGAAGGAATGGGTGTTTTTTCGGATCGAGATCCTTCTTCAGTGAGAGTCAGCGGGAGAGGGAGACACAGAGTTAAAGAAGGGTGAGGTATGAAAACAAGACATCAAAGGGGAGAGCAGAAGGAATCACAGAGGGGAGCAGCAAGAGAGCGTTGCAGAACCTGTCGGCGAGAGGAGGAGAATTTCTTCAAAGTAGCCATACCTTGAGGAGATTTTGCAGTAGAGCAGACAAAATGTGTAGGAACCAGCATTTGTAGTTCCTTTCCACGCAAGTTATTTGAAGAAGTTGCTTGAAGGTGGCCTTGACCATTGCAAAGTTTTTCTTGTGGTTGATTAGTAGCTGGACATTGTAGATGAAAGTGTTCAGGATTGGTAATGATACTTTAATTTGCATATAATTGTAGCATGTGAGGTTTTATATTTTACAAGAAGGGAGCAAAGCAGAATAGTGGGAACTATAGGCCGGTTAGTCTGACTTTGGTGGTTGGTAAGATTTAAGAGTCCATTATAAAGGATGAGGTTACGGAGTACTTAGAAGTTCACGATAAAATAAGCCAAAGCATTGCTTTGTGAATTGGAGATCTTGGTTGAAAAATTTGCTGGAATTCTTTGAAGAAGTAAATAACAGGACAAAGCAGTCAGTAAATGTTGTTTATGTAGATTTTCAGAGAGCCTTTGATAAGGTGCCACACATGAGGCTGCTAAAGAAAATGAGAGTCCATGGTATCAAAGAGCAGATACTAGCATGGATAGCAGATTGGCTGGATGGCAGAAGACAAAGAGTGGCAATAAAGGAGGTATTTTCTGGTTGGCTGCCAGTAACTAGTGGAGTTCCGCAGGGGTTGGTGCTACTCTTGGTTGTATATTAATGATTTGGATGAGGGGATTGAAGGCTTTGTGGCCAGGTTTGCGAATGATACGAAAATAGGTGGAAGGACAGGTAGTGTAGAGAAAGCAAGGACTCTGCAGAAGGACTTGGACAGGTTGGGAGAATGGGCAGAGAAGTTGCAAATGGAATATAGTATAGCAAAGTGCGCTGTCATGCATTTTGGTAGTAGGAATAAAGGCGTAGACTATTTTCTAAATGGAGAATCTAGAACTCGGAGATGCAAAGGGACTTAGGATTGCTGGTGCAGGATTCTCAGAAAGTTCATCTGCAAGTTGAATCGGTAGTAAAGAAAGCAAACGCAATGCCAGCATTTATTTCAAGAGGGCTTGTATACAAAAACAGGGATGTAATGCTGAGACCCTATAAAGCGCAGGTAAGGCCACAGTTGGAATATTGTGAGCAATTTTGGGCACCATATCTGAGGAAGGATGTGCTGGCTCTGGAGAGGGTCCAAAGGAGGTTTATAAGAAATGAGTAGTTTAACCGGTGATGACCGTTTGTCGACACTGGAGTTTAGAAAAATGAGGAGGGAACTCATTGAAACATACAGAATAGTGAAAAGCTTGAATAGAGTGGATGTGGAGAGGATGTATCCACTAGTGGTAGAGTCTAGGACTAGAGGTCATAGCTTCAGAATTAAAGGTCGTTCTTTTAGGAAGTTGATGAGGAGAAATTTCTTTAGTCAGAGGGTTGTGAATCTGTGGAATTCTTTGCCAAGTCAGTGGATATTTTTAAGGCAGTGACAGATAGATTCTTGATTAGTACAGGTGTCAGATGTTATGGGGAGAAGGCAGGAGAATGGGGTTATGAGGGAGAGATAGATCAGCCATTATTGAATGGCCGAGTAGACTTAATGTGCCGAATGGCCTGATTCCTCTCCTATCACTTATGACCTTATGACTGTGATGGCACCTAATGTCTAAGCCTATTTGGTTGCTGTACGTCTGGCTACTCACTCCATGACTACAACTTGTTATATGTTTGAGCCCTTCATATTCTGAGATGTATATATTTAGGATCCAGCAAGTGAACAAATTGTGCATGTCTTTGGATGGAAAATGGAACAACTAATCAGAAAAATAACCATTTTTAGCAAGTGTTTGAAGTCAATGTTTTTTTAGGAATTGCTAATGCTTAACAAGGGTGTTCAAAAATAATTTTGTGAAAATCAACAGAAGACTGGAACTTAGAATTTAGATTTGATCTGCTTCCATTGCCTATCAATTTATTAGACTTTTCGTTTTGGAGATACAGCATGGAAACAGGCTGTGTCTACACTGACCAGCGATCACCTTCACACTAGTTCTGTGATTCCACTTTCACATCCACTCCCCACACTTGGGGCAATTTACACAGGCCAATTAATCTACAAATCCACACGTCTTTGGGATGTGGGTGGAAACCGGAACGCTTGGAGGAAATCCACATGGTTACGGGGAGAACATTCAAACTCCACACACAGAACCTGAGGTCAGCATCAAACCCAGGCCTCCGGCGCTGTGAGGCAGCAACTTTACCAGCTGCGCCACTGTGCCGCCCTTTCCTTCCGTAGATACTGCCTAACATGCTGAGGTCCTCCAGCACTTTGTAGCTCAAGATTCCAGCAGTTGCAGTCTCTTGTGTCTCAGTGTATTTAATGTTATTGCGTCTGGTATGCCTATACAACTGTACCATGTAAGAATTGCAGTGTTTCAGCTCAGATCTGGTGCATTTGACAATTAAACACTCTTGATTCTTGAGATTTAAACAACCCACGCCCAAGTACTCTTGAGATTTAAACCTCCCACGCCTGGGTACTAATTTTCTGACTGGCCCATTATGGTCAGATGATGAGGATAAAAATATCTTCAACCCCAGGAAACAAAATCTCTTCAAAGTAAAGCTCTGCCAACCAGGAGGCTGCAATGAACTCTCTTAAAAATAAAACTCTCATAAATTAAATAATGAATAATTTCCGGGCTTTTCATTTTTTTGCTTTCACAACCCGGATTTGGATCAGCATCCACTTCTCTTGCCTCGTAGACTTGTATACACTGGAGTTTAGAAGTATGAGAGGGGATCTTATCAAAACATATAAGATTATTAAGGGGTTGGACACGTTAGAGGCAGGAAACATATTCCCAATGTTGGGGGAGTCCAGAACCAGGGGCCACAGTTTAAGAATAAGGGGTAGGCCATTTAGAACGGAGATGAGGAAAATCTTTTTCAGTCGGAGAGTTGTAAATCTGTGGAATTCTCTGCCTCAGAAGGCAGTGGAGGCCAATTCTCTGAATGTATTCAAGAAAGAGCTGGATAGAGCTCTTAAGGATAGCGGAGTCAGGGGGTATAGGGAGAAGGCAGGAACGGGGTACTGATTGAGAATGATCAGCCAGGATCACATTGAATGGTGGTGCTGGCTCGAAGGGCCGAATGGCCTACTCCTGCACCTATTGTCTATTGTAGAAACAAGGAACTGAAGATGCTGGTTAATACACAACAGGGCACAATGTGCTGGAGTAACTCAACATCAAGCAACATCTCTAGAGAACATGGATGGGTGACTTTTCAGGTTGTGACCCTTTTTCAGACTGATTGTGGAGGGGTGGGGAAGACTCTTGCCTTGTTCATTTTAAAAGTACATAGGCTATGATCAAACTTTTTAACAGCAAATGCTTTCTCCTTCTCACAGCAGACACAGCTCCAATGCAAGCTTGAAAGGTGTAGGTAAGTTTAGTTTTATTACATGTGAATGTAATAAAAAGGTGCAGTAAAAAACATTGGTTTGCATGCAATCCAAAACAAATAAATACAATCAAACCAACCTCAAATACAGCAGATAGAGAAAAGTTCTCTCTGTGGCTGCATGGGTTTCCTCCAATGGGTTGCGCAGCAGTAGAGTTGCTGCCTTACAGCGAATGCAGCGCCGGAGACTCAGGTTCGATCCTGACTACGGGCGCCGTCTGTACGGAGTTTGTACGTTCTCCCCGTGACCTGCGTGGGTTTTCTCCGAGACCTTCGGTTTCCTCCCACACTCCAAAGACGTACAGGTATGTAGGTTCATTGACTGGGTAAAATGTAAAAATTGTCCCTAGTGTGTGTAGGATAGTGTTAGTGTGCGGGGATCGCTAGGCGGCGCGGTCTCGGTGGGCCAAAGGGCCTGTTTCCGCGCTGTATCTCTAAATCTAAAAAATAAAAATCTAAATCATTCCACCGATCTGCCAATCACACACTCCCACACTTGCATTCAGCTTTCATTTGTGTAAGAAGAAATTGCAGATGCTGGTTTATACCAAAGATAGACAAAGTGCTGGAGTAACTTGTGGCACGGTGGCGCAGCGGTAGAGTTGCTGCCTTACAGCGTCGAAGGTTGCTGGCTGCAACCTTCCCCCCATCGACGAACTGTACACTGCAAGGACGAGGAAGTGAGCGGGTAAGATCATATCAGACCCCTCTCACCCTGGCCACAAATTCTTTGAAGCACTTCCCTCTGGAAGGCGACTCCGGACTGTCAAAGCAACAACAGCCAGACATAAAAACACGAGCAGTAGCTCTACTCAACAGCCAAAAGTCTGTAGCCCCCTTTTGCTCTGGTATTTTATTTCATTCTTCACATGTTTAAATTATAATGTTTTATTTTTAATTGTTTACTGTATATCGTGTTGTTTGTTACTTGCGAGCAAAGCACCAAGGCAAATTCCTTGTATGTATACATATTTGGCTAATACAATTTATTCAATTCAATTCAATGACAACCATTGAAGTTAGACACAAAGTGCTGGAGTAACTCAGCGGGACAGGCACATCTGAGAAGGAATGGGTGACATTTGGGTCGAGACCCTTCTTCAGACCATTGAAGTGTCTGGCAGAGAGCGTGCTGAGTGAAGCTCTCTCAAAAAATACTCACAAGTTGAATAATTTGTTTTTTGTGTGTATTTACACATCCCTGCCTTCTCTGATTGGATTGGCATTCACTTCTCTTGAACAAACCTAAGCTTTGGTCAAGCCGCCTCCTCCATCGCTCCCCCTCTTCCCTCCCACCCTTCCCCTTTTCCCTCCCACCATTCCCCTTCCACCCTTCCCATCTTCCCTCCCACCCTTCCCATCTTCCCTCCCACCCTTCCGCTCTTCCCTCCCACCCTCCTTCCATCCCTTCCCTCATCCCCCTCTTCTTTCCTCCCTCCCTATCTATCCCTCACCCTCTTCCTTCGCTCCATCACCCCCTCCCCTCCCACCCTTCCCCTCTTCCATCCCTCCTCCTTCCCACCATCACTCCCCCTCCTCCCTCCCACATCCTCATCATCTCCCTTCCCTTCCTTCGCCTCTTCTCCCCACCCTCCCACCTCCTCATCTTCCCTCCCTCCTCTCTCCCTCCATCAATCACCCCATCCCTCCAATCATAACTCACTCACTCCATCACTTCCTCCTTCCATCCATAACTCCCTCCCTCCATCACTCCCTCTCTCCATCGTTCATTCCCTCCATTCATAACTCACTCCCTCCATCACTCCCTCTTTCCATCACTCCCTCCCTCCCATCCATAACTCACTCTCTCCATCACTCCCTCTCTCCACCGCCTCCCTCCATCCATAACACTCCCTCCATCACTCCCTCTCCATCACTCCTTCCCTCCATCCATAACTCACACCCTCCATCACTCACTCACTCCCTCTATCACTTCCTCTCTCCATCACTCCTTCTCTCCATCCATAACCCACACGCTCCATCACTCACTCACTCCCTCCATTCATAACTCCCTCCCTCCATCCCCCTCCCTTCCTCCATCAATAACTCCCTCCCCTTTCTTCCTCCATCACTCCCTCCCTCCATCCATAACTCACTCCCTCCATCACTCCCTTTCACCATCACTCTCTCCCTCCATCCATAACTCCCTCCCTCCATCACTCCCTCTCCATCACTCCCTCCCTCCATCCATAACTCACTCCCTTCATCACTCCCTTTCACCATCACTCTCTCCCTCCATCCATAACTCACTCCCTTCATCACTCACTCCCTTAATTCCCCTCCAGCACTCCCTTTCTCCATCACTCTCTCCCTCCATCGATAACATTCCCTCCATCACTCCCTCTCCATCACTTCCTCCCTCCATCCATAACTCACTCGCTCCATTCCCCTCCATCACTCCCTTTCTCCATCACTCTCTCCCTCCATCCATAACTCACTCCCTTCATCACTCCCTTTCACCATCACTCTCTCCCTCCATCCATAACTCACTCCCTTCATCACTCCCTTTCTCCATCACTCTCTCCCTCCATCGATAACATTCCCTCCATCACTCCCTCTCCATCACTTCCTCCCTCCATCCATAACTCACTCGCTCCATTCCCCTCCATCACTATCTTTCTCCATCACTCTCTCCCTCCATCCATAACTCACTCCCTCTCTACCACTTCCTCCCTCCATCCATAACTCACTCCCCTCATAACTCACTCCCTTCATCACTCCTTCCCTCCATTCCCCTCCATCACTCCCTCCCTTTCTCCCTCGCTCGCTCACTCCCCCCCCCCCCCCTTCCCTCTAACTGCAGAGCCGCCCGTCAGTCACTCACCTCCAGCCTTCTCACCTCCCTCCTCCTCCCCTCCCCCCAGCGGTCGGAGCCACGGCGACACGTCACCCTTTACGCGCTGCCGTCAGCGAGCAGCTGAGGAGAACAACATTGCGTGCTCGCGGCGGCGGTTGGGAGTTGAACCGACAACAGCGGCGCGCGGACGATCCCGGGGGGTGGGGATGAGCGCGGGGGCCCGGCACGGCCCGGATCCGCCGTCGTCGTCATCGTCATAGAGAGAGTGGGGGGGAGGGGGTTCCAACGGCACGCTGCTGACGCGACGGTTTGTAAACAGACGCTGACACGTGATGCAAAGAGTCCCGCATTGTCTCGGAGATCTTTCTGGAGAGCAGCAACAACAACAACTACTTACCGCCGCCGTTGCCGGGTAGCGCCGCAGCCGTCCACCGATGGCTCTGGATGGTGGAGCACTCTGAGCTGCAGGGAGAAGAAGAAGGAGGAGGTGGCGGCTCAACCCTTTCGACCAAGATGGCTGGTCCAGCTCCCAACTTGTAACGGATGTTGATCTTGCTGCCTTGTTCTCCAGCCATCGGACGGAGTAGACGATGTCATTCGCCGCGGAGGACAACTTGGAGTCCGACTGGGTGGCCGTCCGACCCAACGCATTCGACGAGAAGGAAAAACACAGGTTTGTTTTCATCGTGGCCTGGAATGAAGTGGAAGGAAAGTTTGCCATAACGTGTCACAACAGGACGGTGCAGAGGAAGAAAATCGGGGCCCGGGACCATCATGGTGCAAGGGGAGAAGAGGAGGTCCAGGTGCCACAGGACGCCTTGGTCAAGTCAAAGAGTCCGGTTCGAGCCTCTGCTAGGGTCAAGAGTCCAGCTCGGAAAGTGGTTGGGGTCAGAAGACCATCTCGAGGAGAGACCAGCAGCAAGAGTCCACCTCCAGGAGGAACTGGAGGCAGGAGTCCAGGGGTTCCTGAGATCCGTTTGGAAGATGGCAAAGTGGTAGACCCTACCCTTAGTCAAGATTCTGATCAAGTGGACCAGGATCAAGATAAAGATGTTATGGACCTGGATGACAGCAGTTGGGCTCGACTGTTCTCCTTCCAGGATTTGAGATCTATCCATCAACAACTTTGTGCTGTAAATTCAGAATTGGAGCCTTGTTTACCGGTATTTCCCGAAGAGCCTTCTGGGATGTGGTCAGTGCTGTTTGGAGCCTCTGAAGTGATTGATGAAGAGATGGACGTGCTTTGCTTTCAGCTTCAACTTTATCTTAGCCATGCTCTGGATATTTGTGGATGGAAAATCCTCTCTCATCTCTTGTTTACTGAAAATGATAACCCAGATGAGTATTATGAGAGTTTGAGTGAGCTGAGGCAAAAAGGATACGAAGAGGTACTGCATAGAGCGAAAAAACGGTTACAAGAGGTGAGACAAGTTGGTATTTTTATATGACAATAGTTAACTTTCTTGTAATGACATGAGTTATTGCTTGTAATGACATGAGTTATTGGTTACCAAATTAATTATGCCCACTTTAATGGTTGGATTAATAATATAAACAAATATGGAACAACGTTCCCTTTTTTTAGTATAAGGTTGAATCCTTCATGTGAGACACAACCTGTTATTTTTCATGGAAGATAGAAACGTTTTGGGTCAAGTCTAACCCAAAAGGTCACCTATTCCCTTTTCTCCAGAGATGCTGCCTCACCCGCTGAGATACTCCAGCTTTTTGTGTCTATCTTCGGTTTAAACCAGCATCTGCAGTTCCTTCCTACACCTGTTATTTTTCACGATGGATTTGGATAAGTACCTTTTATGTTGAAAACTAGCCTCAAGGAAACTAATAAAAATGGCAGTAGACACAGAAGAAACTGCAGGTGCTGGAATCGTGAGCAACAAAGTGCTGGAAGAACTCAACCGGCCAGGCAGCATCTGTTGAGAATGGACAGATGACCTTGTGGACCTTGTTATTTTTGTGCACAACCCGCAGGCATTGCCACTTTCATTTCACTGCACATCGAGTATGTGTATGTGACAAATAAATTTGACTTGACTTGACTTGACTTGGATGGAGACCCTTCCTCAGACTGATTGGAATTGTGGGGAGATTGCTAGAAGGGAGGGGGATGAGCAAAGGCTGGGAAATTATGTCTGAAGATTGACAGAAATGGCTGGAGTAACTCAGTGGGTCAGTCAGCATCACTGGTGAAAAAGGATTCAGGACGTTTCGAGTCAGAACCCTTCTTCAGACCCTTTTTCCAGAGATGCTGCCTGACTCGCTGAGTTACTCCAGCACTTTGTGTCTATCTTTGGTATAAACCAGCATTTGTAATTCCTTCCGACACAGCTGGATGCAGGTGAGGGGTGAGTGACTGGCAGATGGGTGGAATGAGTGAAAAAGGCTAGAGGTGAAATGTAAACAAAAGGGTGTCAGATAAATAAAGAGCAGAAGTAAACATTATAGTAGTAGGGAGCGATATAGGTGGAAAGAAATGCTTCGAGATGCTAATCAAGAAGCACATCTGCACCCTCCTTCCTCGCAACATGGACCCACTAGAGTTCGCATACCGTCCGAACAGGTCCACGGATGATGCGGTGGTCTCCCAGGATCTACACACCACTCTCTCTCATCTGGACAGCCAGGGGGGCTATGTGAGGATGCTGTTCATTGACTTTAGTTCAGCATTCAACACAATAGTCCCCAGCAGACTGGTTGAGAAGCTGCTGGAACTGGGGCTTAGCACCCCTCTGTGTGCCTGGGTCCTGGACTTTCTCACCGCCAGGCCCCAAGTGGTCAGGATGGGGGAACACACATCTAGCTCCCTCACCCTGAACATAGGATCCCCCCAGGGTTGGTCCTTAACCCCCTACTGTACTCCCTGTACACATATGACTGTGGGGCCAGGTTCAGCTCAAACTCCATCATCAAGTTTGCTGATGACACTGTGGTGGTGGGCCGGATCTCCAACAACGATGAGAAGGCCTACCGGGAGGAGGTGGCTGATCTGGCACTCTGGTGTCAGGACAATAGCCTCCTCTTGAATGTCACTAAAACGAAGGAGCTGATTGTGGACTTTAGAAGGGCTAAACATCCAAGGACGTACACGCCACTGGAGATAAATGGGTCTACTGTGGATAGGGTGAGCAGTTTTAAATACTTGGGAGTCCGCATCACAGAGGATCTGACATGGGCAACACACATTGCCGCACTGGTGGGTAAGGCAAAGCAGCGCCTTTACCACCTTAGACAGCTGAGGAAATTCAGAGTGTCTCTGAGGATCCTTCATTGCTTTTACTCTAGGGCTGTAGAGAACATCCTGTCCGGCAACATTACAGTCTGGTTTGGGAACAGCTCTGCCCAGGACAGGATGGCCCTGCAGAGAGTAGTGCGTTCGGCAGAACGCACCATGGGAACTACACTCGTCCCCCTGCAGGACCTATACATCAGGAGGTGCAGATCCAGAGCAAGTAAGATTATGAAGGACCCCTGCTACCCCAGTAACGGACTGTTCCAGATGCTACGGTCAGGCAAACGCCTCCGCTGTCACGCTGTGAAAACGGAGAGGATGAGACGGAGTTTCTTCCCACAGGCCATCAGGACTGTCAACTTTTATAACTCCAGAGACTAAATTTTTGTTTACACTATAGTAACTTATTAACTTATTTATATGCTGTAACTGTAATTCTTTTTTGTGCACAATCCGCAGGCATTGCCACTTTCATTTCACTGCACATCGTGTATGTGTATGTGACAAATAAACTTGACTTGACTTGGGGAGGGAAAGAAAAGGTTTCAAATGGAAATATGAGATTCAAGGATGAGAGATGGGCAAGGAGAAAGGGACAGGGGAGGCTGGGGTGCTGTAGATGGTGGGAGTTAAATGCATGCAATGTAGACTGGGGAAATCAAGTTGGTTTTGGACCTCAAGAAAGGGATTTTATTGAATGCCTCCTAGATGGATTCTTAGAGCAGCTTGTACTGGAGCCTACCAGAGAGAAGGCAATTCTGGATTTAGTGTTGTCTAATTAACCAGATTTAATAAGGGAACTTAAGGTAAAGGAACCGCTAGGAGGTAGTGACCATAATATGATTAGTTTTAATCTGCAATTTGAGAGGGAGAAGGTTAAATCAGAAGTGTCAGTTTGACTGGAAAAGGTTGACAGGAATGACAGTGGAACAGCAATGGCAGGAATTTCTGGGCATAATCCAGAAGATGCAGGATTCAAGATTCAAGATATCTTTATTTGTCATCCAAAAAACAAGTTTTTTGGATGAGATTTCGTCACCCACAGTCCAACAATAAGAACAATAAAATAAGCAAATTACACAACCCCAACCAACACAAAACACAAAAAAAAAATAAACATCCATCACAGTGAGTCTCCTCCAGTCACCTCTTCACTGTGATGGAAGGCCAGAATGTCTTTTCTCTTCCCCTGCCGTCTTCTCCCGCGGTCAGGCTGTTGTAGTTGCCACGTTCCAGGCTGCGCCGGACGGTGAAAGGTCCGCAGCGAGCCCACCCAAGCCCCGCGATCCGTGGCGGGCGAAGACGCTGCTGCTGCACGTCGGGGCGGTTGTGGCACCCGACATTGAAGCTCCCGCCGAGCAGAGAAAAATCCCGCGGCCTATTTCAGTCCGCGCCGGACAGTGAAATGTCCGCGGCCGGCCGACCCAAGCCCCGCGATCCGGGGCGGGCGAACACGCTGCCGCTGCCGGAGCTCCCGATGTCGGCATCCACGCGGCCCGAGCCTAAGGCGAGTCGCAGCCGCTCCCGCAGCCTCCGAAGACGGCCGGTTCCGCTGATGGTGAGTCCGGTCCGCGGGCTCTGCGAACCAGAGCCCTGGAGGCCGGCAGCTCCAGGAGTTTGGCCGATGGTAGGCCGCAGCAGGAACGGAGACCCAACCCAGAAAACAAAGGTCGGGTCTCCGTTCGGAAGGGACAAATTTACAATTTTACAGTTCCCCCCCACACACACACACACATAGTACACAACCACAAAAAAACACGACATCACATCTACAATTAAGACAAAAAAACAACAAAAACACAAAGACAAACGGACCGCAGGTAAGCCGCAGCTGCTAGGGCAGCGCCACCATTTTGGGATCATTTCATTCGCCATCATTTCATTCCAAAGAGGAAGAAAGATTCCAAGAGAAGTAAGAGGCAACCGTGGCTGACAAGGGATGTTAGGGATGGAATAAAACTAAAAGAAAAGGTGTAAAACATAACAAAGAGTAGTGGGAAGTCAGAGGATTGGGAAACTTTCAAAGGACAACAGAAGGTAACAAAAAGGGCAATATGGGGTGAAAAGATGAAGTACAATGGTAAGCTGGCCAAGAATATAAAGAAGGATAGTAAAAGCATCTTTAGGTATGTTAAGAGAAAAAGATTAGTTAAGCCAAATGGGGGTCCCTTGAAGGCACAAACAGGTGAAACTATGGGGAACAAGGAAATGGCAGAAGAGTTGAACAGGTACTTTGGTTCTGTCTTCACTAAGGAAGCCACAAACAATCTCCCAGATGTACTAGAGGACAGATGATCTAGGGAAACAGAGGAACTGAAAGAAATTTGCATTAGGCGAGGAATAGTATTGGGTAGACTGATGGGACTGAAGGCTGATAAATCCCCAGGGCCTGATGGTCTGCATCCCAGGGTACTCAAGGAGGTGGCTCTAGAAATCGTGGGCGCATTGGTGATCATTTTCCAATGTTCTATAGATTCAGTTCCTGTGGATTGGAGGGTAGCTAATGTTATCCCACTTTTCAAGAAAGGAGTGAGAGAGAACGACAAATTATACACCAGTTAGCCTGACACCGATGGTGGGGAAGATGCTGGAGTCAATTATTAAAGAAGTAATAACGGCGCATTTGGATAGCAGTAAAAGGATTGGTCCAAGTCAGCATGGATTTATGAGGTGGAAATCCTGCTTGACTAATCTTCTGGAATTTTTTGATGATGTGACAAGTAAAATGGATGAAGGAGAGCCAATGGATGTAGTGTATCTAGACTTTCAGAAAGCCTTTGATAAGGTCCCACACAGGAGAATAGTGGGCAAAATTAGAGCACTTGGTATTCGGGGTAGGGTATTGACTTGGATAGAGAATTGGTTGGCAGACAGGAAACAAAGAGTAGGAATAAATGGGTCACTGTCAGAATGGCAGGCAGTTGGGAGTGAAGTGCTGCAAGGCTCGGTGCTGGGGCCGCAACTGTTTACAATATATATTTATGATTGAGATGATGGAATTAAAAGTAATACTAGCAAATTTGCAGATGACACAAAGCTGGGTAGCAGTGTGAACTGCGAAGAAGATGCTAGGAGGTTGCAGGGTGACTTGGACAGGTTGAGTAAGTGGGCAGATGCAGGGCAGATGCAGTATAATGTAGATAAATGTGAGGTTATCCACTGTGGCGGCAAGAACAAGGAGGCAGATTATTATCTCAATGGTGTCAGATTAGGAAAAAGGGAAGGGCAACGAGACCTGGGTGTCCTTGTACAATAGTCCCTGAAAGTAAATATGCAGGTACAGCAAGCAGTGAAGAAAGCTAATGGCATGTTGGCCTTCATAACAAGAGGATTTGAGCATAGGAGTAAAGAGGTCCTTCTGCAGTTGTACCTGGTGGGACCACACCTGGAGTACTGTGTGCTGTTTCGGTCTCCTAATTTGAGGATGGACATCCTTGCTATTGAGGCAGTGCAGCATAGGTTCACGAGGTTCATCCACGGGATGGCGGGACAGTCATATGAGGAACGATTGGAAAGATTCGGCTTGTATTCACTGGAAATTCAGAAGGATAAGAGGGGATCTTAAATAGACGTTAAAAGGACTGGACAAGCCAGATGCAGGAAACATGTTCCCAATGTTGGGGGAGTCCAGAACCAGGAGCAACAGTCTAAGAATAAAGGGGAGGCCATTTAAAACTGAGATGAGAAAAAACTTTTTCCCCCAGAGAGTTATGAATTTGTGGAATTCTCTGCCACAGAAGGCAGTAGAGGCCAATTCACTGGACGAATTTGAAAGAGAGTTAGATATAGCTCTAGGGGCTAGTGGAATTAAAGGATATTGGGAGATGGCAGGCACGAGTTACTGATTGTGGATGATCGGCCATGATCACAATGAATGGCGCTGCTGGCTCGAAGGGCCAAATGGTCTCCTGCACCTATTTTCTATGATTTTATGTTTTTATAACCAGGGGAACTGTCTTTTGTTCCATCAGCGAGAGAGCAGACCTGCTAGACATAGGAGAAGAGGTGGGGGCTCCATGCACAGCAATGGGGGGGGGGGGGGGGGGGGGAGTAACGACACACACCATATTGATTGAAGAAAGAGGACATTTCTGATGTCCTAGGGTGGAAAACCTCATCTTGGGTGCAGATGCGGTGGTTATGATGAAATAAGTGATGCCGACCTTGCAAGAGGCAGGGTGGGAGGAGGTGTAGTCAAGGTAGCTGTGGGAGTCAGTCGGTTTTTAGCAGAAGTAGGACGTAGTAGTGGAACTAGCATTTAACAAATTGATTTGTTTGCAATACCAAATTAACGATACACTTAATCCTTTTTGCACTGATCCGAATTAATCCTACATTATACTTAAAGTGCTGTATGTATCTGAGTCTATTTACTTGTGATGCTGCTGAAAACAAGATTTTCATTTGTACCTGTACCTCACTGTACTAGTGCATATGGCAATAAACTTGACTTATTCTGGACAGTCAAGCTTGTATGGACACTGAAACCTTTGCATTTCATTGTTTTGGACTTTTTTTCACCACCACCTCATGACTTCTGAAGAAAGAAATGTGATCCACAATCTTGAGAAGTCAAGCACTTCTGCAAACACAAACTATATCATTGTAGAATAGCCTGATGCTGGTATTGACAAGTAAAACCAGCTGTTATTGCTATCTGTGAAATATGGGTTTTTATCATAAATCTGATATATAAAAACACAAAACACTCAGCAAGTTAGGCAGCATCTGAGAAAGGAGAAACCAAGTTAATGTTTTAGAAGACCCTTCAAAAATCAAGGCATCTCACATCTTGAACTGTGCATCTCAATTCTTTGGAAACTAAATAATTGCACTGTCCCATTGTGTTGTTTCTGTAGTTACAATACGTTTGTACTTTTTGGATTAAGGCGAAAGTTTATATTTTTGAATACTATAAAACTTAATAAATGCCAATTTAAAAAGTCATGTTCAACCTGCCATGCAGTCAGAATGATTTCCTAACCAAGACTGCTTTTAATTTTTATGGCAAGCCATTTTTGGTAGAATAAATGCAGGTTTGCTTGTCTTCTGATTCACCTGTACTTGTTGCTTAAGTGGATTTGATGTGTATTCATCATCAATCTCCTATGTACCAACTGAGAA
This sequence comes from Rhinoraja longicauda, assembly GCF_053455715.1. Lineage (NCBI taxonomy): Eukaryota > Metazoa > Chordata > Chondrichthyes > Rajiformes > Arhynchobatidae > Rhinoraja > Rhinoraja longicauda. Next base: position 99,307,918 of record NC_135955.1, on the reverse strand, counting down.
GAAGCACTGTTGAGAAATTTTAAAGTGCATTTTGCTCCCAGTTGCACAAGTAGGTTGTGAATCTTAGGAATTTTCTGCTTAATGGGCTGAGGACACTCTGTCTTTATAAGAAAATAACTGCAGATGCTGGTACACTTCGAAGGTATTTATTCACAAAATGCTGGAGTAATTCAGCAGGTCAGTCAGCATCTCAGGAGAGAAGGCATGGGTGACGTTTCGGGTCGAGACCCTTCAAAAAAGTGATGCAGGAGAGGTTTGGGCCCAACGGGTCCACGTCTAGTGTCCCTCTAAAGATGGCATATTTGATAGTGTGGAACTTACTACTGCACTACTACTGCACTACTACTGCACTACTACTGGTGTTCATTTACTACATAAATCAATATTGACATTATAGTCGCCACCCTAGAATTTCATACTCAAGGAATTGAAATTTGACTTGAAATTGCATTTTCAAGTTTCAAAAGTATTATTAACTGAGCTTTGCTGCCAAACACTGGCATTATAAATAAAACAAAGAAGAAAAGTTGCTGCTGAGGATTTTTTAAACTGGAAATTTGAAAATAAAATGTAGGATAATGTTTCCAATGCTGTTGTTAACAAAAGTAAATTTAGGATTAAAAGCTATTTAGCTGCATAAGGAATGAATTACTTGCAATTGTACAATAACATTCATTTCCATAATGGAACCATCCCAAATGTTTTATAGCAGATGAAAATAGATCCATTGTAGTGTAGGAATCACAATAGCTACTTGGTATGCAGGCAAGTCCTAAAAGGAGCAATTTGAAATTTATCTTTTTTTTTGCAACTTTGTTGGGGTGGTATATTGGTGAGGATACCATTAATACTCAAAGTATTCATAAAATAAAAATAGTCTTACTTAAAATAAACTCTTCAGCAATTAAAAAGGAATTGATGGATGAGGAAATGTTAATAACGTTCCATCAAAATTGAAAACAAAACAAATTAAAATATGTGTGCCACATATTTGCTTCTGTGATGTAATTTCTAAGATTCTAAAATACTTTTTTGATTTTTGTTACATTTAGGTCGATAGCTTTTAAATGCTATAAAGTAGCTGAATAATATGATCCTACTTATACTATGAAGGCACGATTGTATATCTTCCGATTTTTAGCATTTTCGTTTTTTTAAATGTGGACGCCAATTTTATAGCAATAACGAAGAATTAGATGTAGGTTGTCAGTCTTGACATAAATTTTTATTTAAAAGCATCTATAGTGGTAGTGAGTGAGTAGTGAGTATCTCATTATTGTTTTGAAAGAATTCTGAAGCTAAGTACTGCTACTATAACTTCAGATTTCTGACTCGTTTGCCAGTACAGTGCCTGGCTTTTGTCAGCACAAAAAATTAAAAAAGATGGGATTGGAAAAGCTGCCTCTTATAACAGTTTATAATGTTGTAAAGACGTGCAAGAGTGTAGAATTTATTGTTAAAATTTAACAGCCCACTGTTAAATTAAGTCAAATTAAATTCCTGTACAATAAGCTTTTGCTATTCTACTTAACATTATGCAATTGAGTAGAAGCAGCATGTTAACTGTAATATGTTTGGAAGTAAAAGAATTTTCAGTTTTTTTATGGAAGTAGTACAAAACATTGGTCTCATTGGTTTTATTACATTTATCCTTCAATAATTTTTCTTCATTTTTGAACTGACAAATCATAGGTATAAAATCTTCCAGTTATTTATTTGGTTTTTAAGAGATAACAGGCGTGTTAGCTTGTGCAATTTGCTCAATTACTACAATAAAAAATATAGAGGACACTAAATATAATTAAATATAATTAAATTAAAAGAATTCTATCAAAAGTGATGGGGGATGGGTAGGTCCAAGAGAAAGCCATTCCAAGGTTAAGCCTCAAGAAAAATGAGGGCCAGTCTTGACATCCCCAGGACAACAACGGCTGGACATGCCTGTGGTCTGACTATCTTCATTTATTTTATTAACAACTTATCTCTATCATTAGTCTAGAATTCGGCTTGTTTTGTCAATTGTGCAGATTTCAACTTGATTTTCAATTCTTGTAATGCCCCAGCAACCTACAGCAGTGTCTGGATTATATCTAAAGAATTATTGAGAAATGGTAAATAGCATTCTTCCTGTGCAAGGCGCTAGCAAATGCCATTTAGGAAAACCAGACACTATCAGCTTTCATGAACATCTGAATAATTATACCACTAAAAGCTGAACCATATCAATTATAGACTAACAATCGACAATAGGTGCAGGAGTAGGCCATTCGGCCCTTCGAGCCACCACCACCATTCAATGTGATCATGGCTGATCATTCTCAATCAGTACCCCGTTCCTGCCTTCTCCCCATACCCCATGACTCCACTATCCTTAAGAGCTCTCTCTTGAATGCATTCAGAGAATTGGCTTCCACTGCCTTCTGAGGCAGAGAATTCCACAGATCTACAACTCTCTGATTGAAAAAGGTTTTTCCTCATCTCCGTTCTAAATGGCCTACCCCTTATTCTTAAACTGTGGCCCCTGGTTCTGGACTCCCCCAACATTGGGGAAATGTTTCCTGCCTCTAACATGTCTAACCGCTTAATAATCTTATATATTTCGATAAGATCCCCTCTCATCCTTCTAAATTCCAGTGTATACAAGCCTAGTCGCTCCAGTCTTTCAACATATGACAGTCCCGCCATTCCAGGAATTAACCTAGTAAGCCTACGCTGCACGCCGTCAATAGCAAGAGTATCCTTCATCAAATTTGGAGACCAAAACTGCACACAGTACTCCAGGTGCGGTCTTACTAGGGCCCTGTACAACTGCAGAAGGACCTCTTTGCTCCTATACTCAACTCCTCTTGTTATGAAAGCCAACATTCCATTGGCTTTCTTCACTGCCTGCTGTACCTGCATGCTTCCTTTCAGTGACTGATGCACTAGGACACCTAGATCGCGTTGAACGTCCCCTTTTCCTAACTTGACACCATTCAGATAATAATCTGCCTTCCTGTTCTTACCACCAAAGTGGATAACCTCACACTTATCCACATTAAACTGCATAACCTCACACTTATCCACATTAAACTGCATCTGCCATGCATCCGCCCACTCACACAACCTGTCCAAGTCACCATGCAACCTCATAGCATCTTCCTCACAGTTCACACTGCCACCCAGCTTTGTATCAATTTGCTAATGGTACTTTTAATCCCTTCATCCAAGTTATTAACGTATATTGTAAATAGCTGCGATCCCAGCACCGAGCCTTGCGGTACCCCACTAGTCACTGCCTGCCATTCTGAAAGGGACCCATTTATCCCCACTCTTTGCTTTCTGTCTGCCAACCAATTTTCTATCCATGTCAGTACCCTACCCCCAATACCATGTGCTCTAATTTTGCCCACTAATCTCCTATGTGGGACCTTGTTGAAGGCCTTTTGTAAGTCAAGGTACACCACATCCACCGGCTCTCCCCTGTCAATTTTCCTAGTTACATCCGCAAAAAATTCCAGAAGGTTAGTCAAGCATGATTTCCCCTTCGTAAATCCATGCTGACTCGGAACGATCCTGTTACTGCTATCCAAATGCTCTGCAATTTTGTCTTTTATAATTGACTCCAGCATTTTTCCCACCACTGATGTCAGTCTAACTGGTCTATAATTTCCCGTTTTCTCTCTCCCTCCTTTCTTAAAAAGTGGGATAACATTAGCTACCCTTCAATCCACAGGAACTGATCCTGAATCTATAGAACATTGGCTATGGAAACAACAGCATTGTGTACTATGTGGCTTTCCTGATTCTTTTAAGTCTCTTGACCATCAACATAGCTGTTGAATAGTGGAGAACTGGAGGCCAGCAAAATTTAAAAAATAGTTATCTGTTTAAATTGTGTCATTGGACCCAATACCAGCAATCAATATTTGTTCAATCTGTCACTGTCAGTGTGCTTATAGTATGGAGGATTTAAATGATCTACAGCAGCATCTCATTAATGCTAATCAAGGAATACCATCAGCTTTATGTTAACCTGCAAATTACAGACCAAACTCGAACCATTGTATATTTCCTTGTTCAACGTCTGCTTTGATCTGTCCTTTTCACACCTTACCTGCTGCATCTTTGTATGTTTCCATATCTCTAGTTTCCCTATCCCCTGACTCTCAGTCTGAAGAAGGGTCTCGACCTAAAACGTCACCCATTCCTTTTCTTCAGAGATGTTGCCTATCCTGCTGTCACGTCAACATTTGGGGGTGCTGGCTCGAAGGGCCGAATAGCCTACTTTGCCGAATGGCCGATTGCACCTATTTTTTATGTTTCTATGGAATGTCAGTGAGTTTTTATATAAGCTTCAGATAAACCTTAACCAATATTTCCACTGCTTTACACTATTCTAAATGGTGCAATGGAGCACCACTTCCAATTCTTTCCATTGTTTTCTTGATTATTTCATTGGACTTCCTTCATATCACATTCCTTCGGTGCACCCGAGCCTTTGAATACAGTGAATTAATTACAGTGGCCACTCCTTTCTCCTTCGCAGGAGAAATTTTGTTCTTATTTTTCAAATGCCACCTCCAATCTTCATGATGGATAACAGAAGTTCTGGTGGGTTCAGTTTTATGTATGTGCAGTTTTAAATGAAACTCTTTCTTCATAACCTAGTAATACATTCTATGACCATTGTTCTTTTATTCAATACCAAGAGAATTGGGATGTGTAAGGAAAAGGCAAAATAGAAAAAACAAAACAAAACAATTTTTTCTTTGTGTTGTAAAAGGTATTTCTGTTCAATAACCTTTCTATAAATAGCAGAATATACTCATGATAGGCCTGACTGTACATGTAGTCCAAGAACTACAGACTGTTGGAAATAATAATCGTTTTTCACAAATGAATGTAGTGCAATGCATATGCGCATTTGGCGTGCATACTTTTTTTTTGCTGAAAAGTTGCATTACGCGCCATATTATGAATTTTGATGTAAAATTCTGAATGTTGGACAATAACATTCTGAATTTTGGACAACAAAATTCTGAATTTTGGACAAAATTCTGAATTTGTAAAATCAAATGTTGGGAGGTCTGCATTAAATATATAATTTGATGTGTATCAGTGGTGCACTAGATAACTTAATCTCCTATCCAAGTGCTTATTTAATTTTTGCAAAGCAACCAGGGCTCCCATACGCTCAATGCAATTGTAATCAAACCTTAGGTTTAATCCAGCATTTGCAGTTCTTTCTTACACATAGTAATCAAACCTTTCCTACTCTTAACTTTATGCATTCAAACACTGAAAGCTTTATCCAGTGTGAATCTTCTGACTTTTGCCTTTTGCTCTCATATGATGGCACAAAAACATGCCATCTCAATCTTATTCTGGTCTTTTCGCATTTTAACCGTTTTAATCTTTTATCAATATCAACTTTGTTAAGTCCAAACTTATCAAATAGTCTTCGACTGCATTTTATTATGCATGGATCACCTTGTTGGCCCAATAAATTTACTACTTTTGTCTCAATGTACCATATTGATGTTTTCAAGTTATTCCCCACTGCACCTATTGATTAATTATTCACTTGCAATCATCATCCGTTAAATAGAACTCAGTTAATTATTACAATATTAAATAGTAAAGTATATTTCTTCAAAATTCCAGTGAATTCTAAGTGATGCCTTAGATGAGTGTAGCAGTGAATGTTTTAATTTATCGAGTCATCAGCATGTAATTTTAGTGCATCGGCATGGAAACATACCCTTTGAACAACCCAGTCTGCATTGACCTAAAAGCAGCCATTTACACTAAACTTATTTTATTCTCCCACATTATCAACAAATAAAGTCACTGACCTACAAGCAAAAAATGATGTATGACAATTTAAATAGCTTGGAGACAGAGAAGTTCTGAACCACACATGCTAAGAACAAACATCTGGCCCATTTGAAAAAGGCAAGGTGGCTTTAATCTGAAAACAAATTCTTACAAAGGCAGCAGTCATAAACCAATGATAACCGTAGACCTTTGGATAATACACTAGTCTGGCCTCAGTTTACCGTTCAGGTCATTATACTTCGCTACCGGACATGACAGTATTAGAAGGAGAATACAGAAGATTTATTGGGATGTTCCAATAACTGGAGAATTATAGTCAAGAAGAGAAACCAATTCAGCTGCGGTTTTCTATGACTTTGGATCAAGGGAGATTGAGAGGAAATTTAATTATATAAAATAACGAAAGATAGACACGGTTAACAGAAAATATGTTTTTTTCCCTTTAGAATAGGATTCAGTAGGGGATTAAAGTTAATTGGTGGAAGGATTACTAGAAAATTGAGAAATTATTTCATTCATCAAACAGTGGTGTTAGGAGTAGGAAAAAAAACTGCAGATGCTGGTTTAAATCGAAGGGAAACACAAAATGCTGGAGTAACTCAGCGGGTCAGGCAGCATCTCTGGAGAGAAGGAATGGGTGACATTTCGGATCGAGACCCTTCTTCAGACTGATGTCAGGGGGGGGCGGGACAAAGATAGAATGTAGTCGGAGATAGGAAGATTAGTGGGAGAACTGGGAAGGGGGAGGGGTTAGAGAGGGAAAGCAGGGACTATGAAGTTAGGAGACCGCAGTCTGAGCCATGTTGGAAAAGAACTGGTATAAGCATTTGGAGTTGTAAATTATCATGTGCGGATCAAGAGCTGGGGAATGGGATCAGCTTTGTGCATTTTTAACAAGCACTAGACCAAGTGGGCCCGTTGGGCCCATTCCTCGTAGAGGGGTGACAGGGAAGGGGAGAGGTTGTGACTGAGGAGCCCTGGACCGAAAGCCTCTCTTGTATTGGTATAGCACCCTCAAGCCCCTCACTCAATCCCCATTATCTCCCCCCTCTTCCCCCCACTGACCCACTCAATCCCCCTACCCCACCCCCACTTGCCCCTCCCCTGCCCCCACCCCCACCCCCACTTGCCCCTCCTCTTCCCCACCCCCACTCCCCCCAGCATTGTCTCCACCCCATTTCCCCCTCCCCACCCCTATTTCCCCCTCCCCCCACTCGCCCCCACCACCCTCCCCCCACCACCACTCTCACTGCCTGCACCCCACTCTCCCCCCGACCCCAATATTCCGTCCTCCCCACCCCCACTCTCCCCCACCCCCACTCTTCCCTCCTCCCCACCCCACCCTGCTCTCCTCCCCATCCCACTTTCCTCCCCCACCCCCACTCTCACTCTCCCCCACTCTCACTCTCCCCCACCCATTATACCCCCACCCGTACTCTCTCCTCCCCCCCACTCTCCCCTCTTCCCCTCGTCGACGCCGCCATCGGTGGAAGCGGCTGCTGAAGGAGGAGGAGAAGCTGCCCGCTGCGGCTTGTGTGCGGTAATGGGCGGCGTGCTGGGCCCATTCCTCGTAGAGGGGGGGGCAGGGAAGGGGAGAGGGTGTGACTGAGGAGGTGACTCTCTCCTCCCCCACCCCCACTCTAACTCTCCCCACCTCCCCTTTCCCAACGACCCCCCTTTTCCCCACTCTCTCATCCCCCCACCCCCCATTCTCTCCTCCCCCACTGCCACTCTTACTCTCCCCCACTCCCCCTTTCCCCACCATCCCCCTTTCCCCCACTCTCTCTTCCCCACCACCAACCCCCTTCCCCCCATCCCCGCTGTCCCCCTCCCCAGTCCCACTCTCCTTCCCACCCCCACTCTCTCCTCCTCCCACCCTCCCCCTCCCCCCACTCTTACTCTCCCCCACCCCCCTTTGCCCACAAGCCCCCCTCTTTCCTCCCCGACCCCCCGCCTCCCCACTCTCTCCTCCCCCACCCTCACCCCCATCCTCCCCTCCACCCACTCGCCCCCCACGCCCACCCCCACTCCGTAGAACCGTTGGCGGCGAAAGCCACTTACCGAGCGTGCAGGGAGGAGGAGGGAGCGCTGGACTACTGGAGACGGGCTAAGATTACTCGCGGCGGTTGTGGGGGAGAGCGGAGAGGGGAGAGAGAAGCGAGGGGAGAGAGGAGAGAAGAGAGGAGGGGAGCCCCTAATTGCGGGCGGGCGGCTCCGCTAACGGCGTCCATCTTGTTTGTGCGAGTGAAGAGAGAGTCCGTGCGTGCCCTCTGGTGATGTCATACGCACAGCAGCCCTTGGAAAAATGTCTTTAGAAATTAGACTTTTGAACTTTAAAATGTCTATAACTTAAAAAATATAAGACCGATTTAAATTAAACTTGTTATAAAGAGTCGCTGCGAGAGTGGTGATTAAGGTGGCGCAGAAATTGTGGCGTTATGGTTTACTGTTTTGGCTGCAGGTCTACATGTCACATGTCTCTCAGAGAGATATACATACATACAAATATATATATATATATCCAAGATATCTGAGTTTTGGTAATGTGTGTATATATATATATATATATATGTATATATGTAGATAGACGGTCAAAATGGGCTGAATACCCTATTGCTGTGTCATAAATTTCAATGGATTTATGAAGACCTGCTAAGCACCACTTGACCGATCCGAAATAATCCCTTAGCACTCTTTGACAGGCATCAGAAAATCCTTCTGAGCCAACACTCAATTTACATTGGCCCAATAAGATTAATTGGTTAATTTACCAAATGTGGACTGAGCAATCGTTTTGCTGATCACATTTGCTCAGTCTGCCTGGACCTACCTGATCTCCTGGTTGCTAAATACTTTAATTCCCCTTCCCACACTGTCCTTTCTGTCCTAGGCCTCCTCCATTGTCAGAGTGACGCCAAATGCAAATTGGAGAAATTTGGAGCATCTCATATTTCCCTTGGGCAGCTGACAGCCCAGGGGTATGAATATTGATTCCTCTAACTTCAAGTTATCCCTCTCCATTCTTCCCCCACCCAAGTCACACCAGGTTCCCAATCTCACCTAGTAAACTGCTAACAATGGCCTGTTTCTGTTATCATCATTACTTTTTTGCATATTTTTCATTCTTTTGTTCTATATCTCTCTACATCACTGTCTATAGCTCTCGTTTCCCTTTCCCCTGACTAGTCTGAAGAAAGGTCTTGACCCGAAACGTCACCCATTCCTTCTCTGCAGAGATGCTGCCTGTCCCGCTGAATTGCTCCAGCATTTTGTATCTATCCTCACCCAGTCTGGCCTCGGTATATATCCAGACCCTCAGTAGTGATTCTTAACTGCCCTTCTACTGTGGCCCTGTCCATTTCAAAGCCAATCAAATGATGAGCTTTGATTGCAGCAATGTGCATAGGCCATAAAGGAATCACAAAGGTTATGTTTTGCAAATTAAGCTACATATAAACTAGAAAAATAGCACAAAACAGTGGCTTATCTCATGTACAAAGAGCATCATGTCTTGGCATTTAGTTAAAAGAAAAAACAAAGCATCTGCACAAATTGTTCTTGGGTTTCTGCTAAAAATTATGTCCATGACTTCTTGGACTCTGAGGTTAAATGTTTTCAGCATCAAAATGTACTATTCACAACACCTCTTGTGGCAGGGTTCTGGATGAGGGACAAAGCAAAGTGAGGTAGTAATTGGATTAAAAAGGAAACACAAAGTGCTGGAGTAACTCAACAGGTCAGACAGCTGCTCTGAAGAACATGGATGGATGATGTTTTGGATCGGGACCCGAAACGTTACCTATCCACGTTCTCCAGAGATTCTGCCTGATCTGCTGAGTTGCTCCAGCACTTTTGTGGCTTTTTTTTGTAATCCAGCATCTACAGTTACTTGTTTCTACCAAGTGGATTACCTTGTGTAGAAAAGAGCTACAGATGCCGGTTTAAATCGAAGGTAGACACAAAATGCTGGAGTAACTCAGCGGGACAGGCAGCATCTCTGGAGAGAAGGAATGGGTGACATTTCGTATCGAGACCCTTCTTCAGACTGATCCAAGTGGATTACCTTGATTGAAATGTGGAAAATTAAATTATGTTTGAAAGAAGGTGGATGCCGTGGGAGGTGGCAATCAGATTGTCACTGGGTTTGAAAGATGGTGTTACTGGACTGGAAGTTAATTTGCAAAGGGATGGGAGCAAATCAGATTAACCATTTGTCTGAGGGACAATTGATGTGGCAGGTAGTTTTGAATGTTCTGAGAGGGCATGGCATTAGCCGCTGGTATGTTTGAAGGGAGACACATTGTTTGCCTGAGGGAGGAGGGATTAGACTGGCTGTTCATTTGTGGGCGTGAAAGTTGGACTTGCGGGTATTTCAGGTGGGGGAAGGGGGAGTATCGGTTTATTGATTTGGGATATTTTTGGGGTAGAGAAGAGTTGAGGGAATGTGAAAATTGATTGAGTTGGGGATCAAGGTCCTTGTTCTCCTCCAATGCTCCAAGAAGAGCAGTGAGCAGGAAATGAATTCATCTTGTGCGGCATTGACAGAATTCATTACAGTGTCTAGTGATATTTCTGGAGTTACAAGAATGGGCCATAATCACATTTTTCACCAATGAAGATTTATGAAATGATTTTTTTGTAGGAAAATCACTTTATTTGACCTGAATTTTAACTCAATCTCCTTTTTCAGTACACATCTACTTTCATTCTCAGCATATGAATGCTATTTAATTCGATGCTTTACTTAGCATTTTATTTTGTATGTTTGTTTCAGTCTGGTATCCAGTGTCACAACTAGCATTTATGGTTTGCATTGGGTGGGGAGAAAGCACTTCTTGGTGTAGTTTTAGTTTACTCCTACTTGCATATTTTGTTTCCATTGCACTGCTCCAAGGCAGTACATGTCATGCCTGTGCTGTAATTTAAGATCTATATTACAGTAAATATATGAACAATGGTATTGCACTTCTTCAAATTGTGCTGTATTCTGCATAGCTACAACTATCAAAAGGCATCTGAAAAAGTAGCACAGAATAGAACTAGCAAAGGCGGTAATTTTGTCAGGCAGATGTGGGCGCGTTGGGCTATGTGAATAGAGAGATGGAGTAGAGTTACATGATAGTTCTTGAACGGGAACCATATGTTGATTGATATTCCAAGTGAACCTATGTAGGAGTTGCTCTTATTAACTATATGCTTGGATTATCTGGAGTGAGAAACTGAGCGAGGTGTTCGTACGATAGTTTATAGAGAGATTATGTAAGGATCGTTTAATGAAATAATGTAAGGATCGTTTAAGTTATTCACTTAATTAGAGGTAGAAGTATGCTAAAGGCAATGCCTTCTGAAGTTAAAGCTAACAAAGGATTTGTCCTTAATAGAAGCCAATTTAGCAAACTGGTTTGATATGGTTTCTGGGAATTATTTGCTGCTTATCTTTGATCCAGTTGTAATTTAAGTAACTTATAATAGCTGGTTTCAAATATTTTGTGCATGCAAATGTAAGTTTCAAAGGTCACTTGATTCCACTCTCTGCATTATTGATTATCCTCCACTTGAGACATGATTCTAGTTGAAATTACTCACCCAGTTTATTTATCTGCTTCATCCAAATATTCAAGTCAAATCTTGAATTTGATAATATTTTAGTCCCAATTTTTAACATGCCCCTGCTTTATTTTAAGACAATATTATTTAGTTCCGCTGTAAATTGAATAAATGTCATCTCATTTGTTATTCTTTTTCTTTATGTCTTGCAAGATTTATTCACTTCTGCTAAATCTGGTACTAAATCCTGAATCAACGATGTGTTGTTTTACCTTAACATACAGTCTGGTTAAGCTGACACCTACATCATGCCAGGCAAAGTCGGCCACAAATAATGCGTTTGATATTGGCATACAAAATAAAAGTTTCTAATGGAATATTGTGTTGTGGGCATAATAGCTACCATTTTTTAGATTGAGATATATTTTTGAATATCCTATTAACCCTTGAGTTTTCAGAGTCAGATAATAAACAAAGTATATTTGAGAATTGAATTGGACTGCAAAATTCAAATTGTAAAACAAATTTTGATTTGCATGTAGCTGCTGGAGAAACACAAGATTACAGATGCTATGGTGGAACTGTTGGAATTGTACCAAGAAGAAGATGATGCTTGTGCTGCTTTATCTGAAGCAACCACAGAACTCTATCAATATCTACTGCAGCCGTTCAGAGATATGAGGGAGCTGGCCATGCTGAGACGTCAGCAGATAAAGGTAAGAAACAGCTTAACTCAATCTTGTCTGGATAGCTAGAAGGAGGTAACACTCTCCAAGTTCAATGCAATTTGGAGGAGAGGAGAGTCAGAAGGACAATGATGCATAGGAGAGTAATCAGAGAATAATAATAGATGTTGTGAAACCTACAATATTAAGTTATCGGACATGATGTTTTAAATGAAGAGTGAAAGACATAATGTAAAACCATGGAAATGAAAGAGAATATTTGACTACTTGTTGTGTTGTGTATTCTAAGGACTCTAGTCTGTTCTGTTTTGCATTTTATTTGCATTTGACGGTTTTTCGGTTTCCCTTTAAATTGACTCATTATTTCTGCAATACATTATTAGTGCAATACAAATTGACTCATTATTTCTTCTCCATTGCCCAGTAAACATAAGCCCCTTTTACTGCAGCATTTATTGATTGTTAGTTTGTGATTTTTGTAAACTTTGCATTAATATTCAACATTTGATTAAAATATATAGTTAATGGTTCCATTTGAGATTGTATAATAAATATGTTTATTCCAAAGCAATTATTTTAAAGAAGAGTGTTACAATAAGAGAGGCTCTAATTATTTTATTCACAGTATTATTCTGATCAGTTCATGTCACAAAACCTTTTTTCTAAGTAATGAAAAGTCTTTGAATGTCATACAGCACAGAAATGAGCACTTCAGTTCACTGAATCCCTGCTGACCAACAATCACCCATTTACATTCATCCTACATTGATATAATTTTCTGTTTTAATTTTCAGGATATTAAGTAGACTGAAATAAAGAGAATGAAATGAAAATTTGTTTGCAAATTGCAGAGGTAGTGATTATAATTTTTCACTTTTTCTTGCCAGAGAATTGGAGCGCAGCAAGGTTTCTTTCTTGTTCAAAAATCTGAGTAAGCCCAGCAATTACAGGTCAGTTAGTTCAACCACAGTAGAAGAAAGGTTTTTTGGGGCAGGTTTAATAGACATCTGGAGCAAAGCCTCTGAACTTCCACAAGGTCTTTGATCAGGTTCTGCTTGGTAGGCTACTCTGGAAGGTTAAATCACATGGGATCCAGGGAGAGCTAGCTAACAGGCTACAGAATCTAATTGATGGTAGGAAGCAGAGGGTGGTGGTGGAAGGTTGTTTTTTGGACTAGTGGCTGATAACTAGTGGAGTATCTCATAGATCATTGCTGGGCCCTTTTGTTACCTGATTTGGATAAAAATGTACAAGGCACATTTATTACATTTGCAAATGAAACTAAAGTTGATGGTATTGTTGACAGTGAAGAAGGTTATCAAGAATTACATCAAGTTCTTGATCAGCTGGGAAAGTGGACTGAGGAATGGTTAATGGAGTTTAATTCATACAAGTGTGAGGTGTTGCAATTTGTCAAACTAGGCAGGACCTTTATAGTGATCGGCAGGGCTCTGAGGAGTGTGCCCTGAAAGTGGTATCGCAGGTAGACTGGGTGGTGAAGTAGGCTTTCATTGTCGGGGAATCGAGTATAAAAGTTGGGACATTATGTTACTTTTGTCCAAGACATTGGTGAGGCCACAATTGGAGCATTGTGTTTTGGTCATCCTGCCGTAAGAAAGATGCCATTACGCTGGAAAGGGTCAAGAAAAGATTTACGAGGATGTTGCTAGGACTTGAGGGCCTAAGCTAAAGGGAGAGGTTCAACAGGCTAGGGCTTTATTCCTTGGAGTGCAGGAGGATGAGTGGTGATCTTACGGAGGTGTACATGATCATGAGAGGAATAGATTGAGTAAATCACAGAGTTTCTTTGCCCAGAGTAGGGGCATCAAGAACTAGAGGGCATAAGATTAAGGTGAGAGGGGAGCAATTTAATCGGAACCAGAGGGGCAACGAGAATGGTGGGTATATGGAACTTACAGCTAGAGGAAGTTATGGAGGGAGATATAATAACATTTATAAGACATTTGAACAGGTACATGAATAGGAAAGATTTGATGGAGATGTTCCAAACATGGGTAAATAGGACTAGCACAGATGAGGTATCTTGGTCGGCATAGACCGAAGGGTCTATTTCCATGTTGTATGACTCCAAAGAGAAATAGATTATTTAGGGCAAACCAGTTCAGATTAGTTAGGGAAAATTATGTTTGACATATTTAATAGAATTATTGACCAGGTAATAAGATTTTTAGAAGGCTTTTGATAAGATGCCACATTATGATCAATAATATATTATTAAGGATGTGGTAACAGGCCACAAATCAAGATACTGGACAGAGAAAAATGTATTTTTTTAAGTGAGATTTTGTTTGACAAATATACTTTTTTTTGGAGAATATTGTCTAGGATGGTAGAGGGGAATTGGTGAAACTAATATAATTGGACATTTCAAAGGCATTCAGTAAAGTTGTTACATAAGATAAGGTCTCATGCAATTGGAATAAAATATTAGTATGGATCGCGCATTGTTTAATGGTCAAACAAAGAGTGCGAGTAAATACCTTCCAGAGCTCCATGACTCCACTACTCTCATCATGTCGATCACCGCTACAGGTTCACCACCCACTGAGTGAAAACAATGCTCTTCACCTCAGTTCTGTATCTCTTCTACTGGAATCCAAGACTGACTCTTCTGTCTAAAGCCTTCCAGGTACTCCAGCGCCTCCCTGCATCGAGTCTGTCCAGTCTTAACAGAGTTTTGCAGGTTCTGTCAGATACCCTCTCATTATAGTGAATCGAAACCTATTCAACTTAATCCACATTATAGTGTATTTTCCATATTTTTGTCTACTTATTCCAGTTTGAAAAGAAACATTTCTCCATGCTATCGATGTCTGTTTTTATGTCAAATGCTTCAACTTTTAAGTCTTCAGAATGTTATTAGTCAGGTATTGCAGGCGTCAGTGCTGGGGTCCCTGCTTTTCACAAACTATATTAATGACTAGGACGAAAGGGTGGAGTTTTGCTGATAATATAAAACCAGGCAGGAAAACGAGCTCTAAGGAGGACATACAGACCTGGGTTTTATTTGTAGGTGAAGGTTGGAAGGGTGGGAGGACATGGGGTGTGGTGTAGCTATTATGAGGACAAGAAACCTGTACTACTGGACCTACTGCAGTTATGTGTTCGAGTTCTTAAACAGCCTGACAACTGGAGGCCTTTGGAATACAAAACCTGTGTTCGAAGGCCAAAACTTACAGGGAAATGTTGATGACGTTAAAGATAAAGCTGTGAAGTGAAGGGGAGGTGTTAAGCCATTGGTGACCCTAGATTTTGGTTTATAGGGTGAGGGGCTAGAAAACACCCATGTTTCTCCTGCTTCATAAGGAGCACTGTAATGAAACTCATCTTGGATTCATCTTCTCTTGCCTCCTTTGAATGACTGGGTTTTCTGACATTTCTTTTAGGTAACATGGTTCCTTTGGTCGAAAATAGTCTCACGTTTAAAATGATGGTAAACAGTCTCTTTATAATATTTAAATGACCATGCTACTTCTCCCGGTGATTGTGCAGCCATGTATTTCCTGGTCTCATACGTAGAATGTGGTGTTCATTTGTTTGTGAAACCATTTCAATTCATTTGGGCTTCTACAGATGATGTTACCTAATTTAGTTTGCCTTTAAGCAAAAACAAAAGTGACTCATCTCATCTTGTGTAATTTCTCTTCTAATGTTACTCTGGTTATCATGAAACAGACAATACCTTTTTATCTAGAAATGTAATTTTACAACATATCCAGTTGAATATATAACGCAGATTTAGTGATTGTAGATCTTCGTAAGTTGTGCGTTGTAAATTTGTATTTCTGAGCTGAAAAAGCTTTCAAAGAGCAAGCTAATATTGTTTTAACATAGCTTTGCCACAACTGATTTGTATCTACAAATGACCACACTATTGAAATCTCAAATAGAACAAAATATTAAAATTAATCCTTGTACATCAATGAGCGTGTATCAATGGCCAAGAATTTAATTCCATGTTAATGGTTAGACTGAAATCTTGCAGAAATCCAGAAATTAGTAGGTGTGGTATGGATGAGAAATGAGGAGGGTGGAAACAGTAAGTATAATCACAGAGAAGCTAGGACATTGATAAAGATTGTAGCACATTTATTGTCCATTCAAAATAGTTCTAATCAGATTACACACCATCTCTCCACACCATAGGAGGCTTTAAACTAGAGTGGCAAGGGGTGGGAACAAGAGCAGCAGGTCAGCCAATTGAAGGACTGAGGGTAGAGATTATGACTAATAAGTCCCAAATGAAAGACAAGAAGGATGAGGTTAATGAACATGATGAAACTGCTAGGCTGAAATGTGTTAATTTCAATGAAAGGAGTATTGTGGGTAAAGTGGATTAATTTAGAGCATGGGTCAGTGCATGGAATTACAATGTTGTGGTCATTGCAGAGACTTGAAAGGAACCAGGCTGGCAGCTCAATGTTACAGGATTTTCATATTTCAGACCTGATAAAGAGGGAGGTAAAAGAGGTCCAAGCACATTGGACCTTTGATAAGGTTCTGCTTGGTAGGCTGCTCTGGAAGGTTAGATTGCATGGGATCCAGGAAGACCTAGCAGACTTGATGGAGAAAGGACCTCATGGAAGGACGCACAGGGTGATGGTAGGAGGTTGCTTTTCAGACTGGAGACCTGTGACTAGTGGTGTGCCTCTGGGGTTGGTGTTGGGCCCATTGCTGTTTGTGATTTATATCAACAATTTGGATGAGAATGTACAAGGCATGATTAGTAAGATGGAGGTGACACTAAAGTTGGTGGTATCATAGATAGTGAAGATGGATTATCAAAAATTACAGCAGGATCTTGATCAGCTGGGCAAGTGGACTGAGGAATGGCTAATGGAGTGTGTATGCATTTTGGGAAGTCCTTCACAATGGGCAGGACCTTCACAATGAATGGTAGGGCCCTGGGGAGTGTTGTAGAGCAGAGGGATATAGGAGTATAGGTACAGAGTTACCTGAAACTAACATCACAGGTAAATAGTGGTAAAAAAGGCTTTTAGAGTCATAGAGTCATACAGTATGGAACCTGGCCCTTCGGCCCAACTTGCCCACACTGACCAACATGTCCCATCTACACTCGTGTCACCTGCCTGCATTTGGCCCATATACCAGTACAGTTGCTCCTCAACTTACGATGGGATTATGTTCTGATAAACGCTTGTATTATCGTAAGTAATATCGTAAAAATATCATAAGCCGAAACACATTTAAATATACCTGATCATGTGATCGGAAGCGAACTGCAGCGAGCTGCCGTTGCCCAGTGTTTGCACGATCGTAAAGTTGAAATATCGTAAGTCGAAGCATCGTAAGTTGAGGAGCATCTGTAAACCTTTCCTTTTGGTACATTGTTCTTCATCAGTCAGGGCATTGAGGTTGGGACATTATGTTGCAGTTGTACAAGACATAGGTAAGGCAACATAATGCCTCAGCTTCTATACTAAAGTCCCTGACTGAAGACCAATATGCCAAAAACCTTCTTCACCTCTCAATCTGCCTGCAACTGATATAAGACCAAAAAGGCTGCAATCAATAATAATTAGTGCTATATGCATTTACAGGATCTAGAAACATTTTCTGCAGTTGATAAATATACTCAATTAAATCACCATCTACTATCTTCCCGCACCCTCTCCAAATCTCCTCCCGTTCCCAGCTAAAATTCTTTCAGCCATTTGATGGTATTCTGGGGTTCATACACAAATTAATAATTAAATACGTTTTAATCTCATCGGCTGTATATGCATTTAACTTTTTGAATTATTACTCATCAGCAGCTACTGAAATTCTCACATAATTTCTTCTCATTATGATGAGAAAAATAATTGACACTTTTTCTGACTTTATTCTTTGCAACATGGTTTATATTTTCAGCAATTTTAATGTTGCATTCACAAAATCACAATTCAACTATTTATTAAAAACGACATCCATAATATCTGTACTGATACTCAACAATCGAAAGTGAACTACTCAGCCGAGATAAACACAATCAAGTATCTCTCCTATACCCATAAATGGGAAGCTAATTAAAGGATTGTTCCGGGGAGCTGCGCGTGCGGCGAGAGTGTCCTGGGGAGTCGAGTGGGCCCGATCCATCCGCCGAACTACTGCGGCGTCAACGACCGGAGTGTGCCTCGGTAGGCCTGACTCACCTCACAGGCCTCCCAGGGAACTGCGGAGAAACTGGGTGGCGAGGCCTGTCTGGGCCGAAGGAGCCTCAGCGGCAATGGGAGACTTGGCGGCAGCTTGAGCCTCAACGGCAGCGAGATCCTCGGTGGTGGTGGGGCTTCGGCGGTAACGTGGGTCTCTGCTGCAATGGAGCATCGGCGGCTGCAGCAGGAACTCCGGTGGCGGTGGAACGTGAAGGATGGGGTGGGGGGAGAAGGGGAAGCCAATGAGGACCCGGCGTGGGGGGGACTGCCCTGAAGAACAATGGAGGACCCAACGTAGGGAGACCGCCAAGAGGGATGGTGGGAGAACAAAGGGGGACCTGGTGTGGGGGGGAGAGGGGGGGGGGGGGGGAGCTCTCTAGTTTAAAATCCTTTGCCCAGGGGATAAGCCTGTGTTTATTTGTTTGTTCGTTTGTTCCGGTGAAGGCGCTGCGCACATGGCAGCCAGCTTGTCCTTTTCTTTTTTTTTTCACTTTTAATTTCAAGTTTTTGTGTACCTTGTGTGTTGTGACTGTTGGCAGACCAATTTCCCTTGGAGGAGAGGGTGCTGCACCAATGCAGGAGAGGTTTGGGCCCAACGGGTCCACTTGGTCTAGTATATTACTAAAACTCTCATCTTGTTTGTTCCCGTATGTTTGTTCCCCTGTATGTTTGTTTGTGCCATTTTCATCCGGAAATACAGCAAAAATGGTACATGATAGCACGCCAATTTTGGGCCCACACGACTCACCATTCCCCCACGGTCTCAATAAATCAACTTTTGTTACTTTTTAAAAACAATTGACTTAATAAACTTTAATAAATGCGCTCCCCCCCCCCTCCCCCAGCCAAGAGGACCAGCGGGAGGACCGGCGCGCGTCCTGGCATGCCCCGCGCCTGACCTTTCCTCCAGTGGTGCAGCGCGGCGGCAGAGAGTCCAACAAGATGGCCTTTGCCGCCGAGCTGCACGAGAGGCTTCGGGTCCACGGCTCGCTCTGGCTGCAGCGCTGGCGGCATGGGGCCGAGATCAGTGGCTCCCTCTCCCCTTCCCTGTCCTTCCTCACCTGCCCATGGCCCCGGGGGACACTCCCCGCCTGGCAACGGGTCCACGGGTTGCCAGGCCCGCAGGATCGTCGGTTGCGGGAGGGTTGCCCTGCCCGCAGGAGAGATTTGATCGCCGCCCAGCTGCAGGAGAGGCTTCCAGTCCACGGCTCACTTTGGCTGCAGCGCTGGCGGCACAGGGCCGAGGTCAGTGGCTCCCCTTCCCTGTCCCCCCTCGCCCGCCTGGCAACAGGTCCATGGGTTTCCGGACCCGCAGGATCGTCAGTTGTGGGAGGGTTGCCCTGCCCGCAGGAGAGATTTGATCCACGCCGAGCTGCAGGAGAGGCTTCCGGTCCATGGCTCGTTCTGGTTGCAGCGCTGGCGGCACGGGGCCGAGGTCAGTGGCTCCCTCTCCCCTTCCCTGTCCCCCCTCGCCTGCCCATGGCCCCAGGGGACACTCCCCACCCGGCAACGGGTCCACGGGTTGCCGGGGCCACAGGATCGTCAGTTGCGGGAGGGTTGCCTGGCCCGCAGGAGAGGCCCGCAGGAGAGATTTGGACCCAACGGGTCCATGTCAGTCTAGTCGTATATCAATCTGAACATTTACGAAATCGATCAAATATGTATAACGCCCAGCCAAGAATTGTGTTGCAGCGCTGGCGCCAAGGGGCTGAGTGAGTGACACCCTCTCCCCTTCCCTGTCCCCCTTCTATGAGATATGGGCTCAATGGGTCCACTTGGTCGAGTAGTTTTCTATAAGTCAGATGATACATTTTATCCAATCATTACAATGTCAACTAACTATTCAAAACTGCCCACTTAAAAAAAAACTTGGTTTGCTGCCATATTTCTGACTTGCAAACTGTTCAGATTATGTGGAACGGCACCCTGCCTTCGGGAACAGCCTGTAGTTTCTGACCTTGTCATTTGCCAGATACTTTCCAAATTCAAGTAGTTCCATGAGGAAAGAAGGGCACCAATCAGTATAAGATTTTAAACAATAGTAAAATGAAAGATGAAGCTTTGGACAACATGGTCTAATTCTGCCTTCTTCATTCAAACCCTTTCGGGAATTTGGCTTCAACAAGCAGCTTGATGTAAAAGCTGGCGATGCTACTGTCACCTTTTGCAAACATGCCTCTCACAAGCTGTAATGTCAGGACTTTTGTCCTCAGGACTTTTCTTTGTGACTGTGAAAGTTAGATCACATACACCAAGCAGGAGGTGAACCTAAATATCTTCTACTTTCAGTATTGCAGAATAATTAAAGTTATTTACGCACCTTGAGGGAGATGCCACCAGTATCTGCAGACTACACAGCATCTGCAGACTCTGCTGGCTTGGACAACTGCAGCACATATTTCAGCATTGCTGTTCTATGGCAGAACAGCCTTTGTACAGAGGAGATTTACTAGAATGTTGCCTGGGTTTCAGCACTTAGGCTACAGAGAGAGGTTGAACAGGTTGGGTCTTTATTCTTTGGAGCGTAGAAGGTTGAGGGGGGACTTGATAGAGGTTTTTAAAATTTTGAGAGGGACGGACAGAGTTGACGTGGGTAGGCTTTTCCCTTTGAGAGTGGGGAAGATTCCAACAAGGGGACATAGCTTCAGAATTGAGGGACAAAGGTTTAGGGGTAACATGAGGGGGAACTTCTTTACTCAGAGGGTTGTGGCTGTATGGAATGGGCTTCCGGTGGAAGTGGTGGAGGCTGGCTCGATTTTATTATTTAAGAGTAAATTGGATAGGTACATGGATAAGAGGGGATTAGAGGGTTATGGTCTGAGTGCAGGTAGATGAGACTAGGTCAGGGAGAATGGTCGGCGTGGACTGGTAGGGCCGGACAGGCCCGTTTCCATGCTGTAGTTGTTATATGTTATATGTTATATATGTCATGAAACGCAAAGCTTCAATCAAGGAGCAAGTTCTGAAAGACCAATGTTTTTGATAATTCAATAGAGGATATTAATACAAAGAAAGATTTTAAAAATTGCAACAATGGGATAACACACAAGATGGGTTTTTTAAACATTTATAAATAAATATATTTTACATTTTGTTTAAGAATAAGGGGTAGGCCATTTAGAACGGAGATGAGGATATTAATACAAAGAATGATTTTAAAAATTGCAACAATGGGATAACACACAAGATGGGTTTTTTAAACATTTATAAATAAATATATTTTACATTTTGTTTAAGAATAAGGGGTAGGCCATTTAGAACGGAGATGAGGAAAAACTTTTTTAGTCAGAGAGTTGTGAATCTGTTCAATTCTCTACCTCAGAAGGCAGTGGAGGCCAATTCTCTGAATGCATTCAAGAGAGAGCTAGATAGAGCTCTTAAGGATAGCGGAGTCATGGGGAGAAGGCAGGAACGGGGCACTGATTGAGAATGATCAGCCATGATCACATTGAATGGCGGTGCTGGCTTGAGGGGCCTACTCCTGCACCTATTGTCTATTGTCTATTGTTTTCTAATTTAGAATCCTTTTAATTTATTGCAAAAGTTATTTAATCAAAGCCAACTCTCTGAAAACCAAGCAGGTGATTCAGTAGCAAAATGTACCAACTGAACATTAGTGCCATTTATGGACTGCTTACTTTGTGAGATGGCTGTAGCTGCTGGGCCTGTATTTTGATCTAGAGTCATATAAGTGTGGCTTTGGGATTAACATCGGCAGCAACTACAAGAAGCACACAATCCAGCTTTAAGTTTATATCAACAATATGGATGAGAATGTAGAAGGCACGATTATTAAGTTTGCAGATGACGTTAAAGCAGTGGAGAAACATAATGGTTCAGTGCAAATTTCAGCTCAATCACCCTTCCTCTCCGAGGGACCTTTCATGATCCGAGAGGTTCAGAAATAAGACTTGAAGAGTTGATATGAATAGCTCTTATTTTCTTGCTGTTTTTTTGGCTAACTGATTAATTGATGTTTTTAGCAATTTCTTTCATTGTTCATTTGACTTATAAAGCTAAAAGCTATTTTGCTATAACAAATGGTATGCCATGCTGCGCATGTATTTTGATTTATGAATTTTCATTATCAAAACCTGTTCCACTAGTGCATTTCTTTCATAAACTGAAGAACAGCTGTGTTTTTCTGTAAATTTAACATTTGTGCACTCGAGGGATTTTGTTTATACATTGGGTAATGTCCTGTAATCTTCACTGTACTGCATTCAAGTGAGAAGACATCCTGTTTGAACGCAGCTCCAACAACTTCAAAGACAAAACCGTATACTTGATTGGCATCTCTCAACGATCCTAGTCATTCATTCTTGCCACCGACACAGTGGCTGCAGTTAGAGTCATAGAGTGATGCAGTGTAGAAACAGGCCCTTCGGCACAACTTGCCCACACCGGCCAACAATGTCCCAGCTACACGAGTCCCACGCCTGCGCTTGATCCAAATCCCTCCAAACCTGTCCTATCCATGTACCTGTCTAACTGCTTCTTAAACGATGGGATAGTCCCAGCCTCTACTACCTCTTCTAGCAGCTTGTTCCACACACCCACCACCGTTTGTGCATCTACCCGATCTATTCCTCTCATAATTTTGTACACCACTATAAGATCAACCCTCATCCTCCTGCGCTTCATGGAATAGAGACCCAGCCAACTCAACCTTTCCCTATAGCTCACACCCTCTAGTCCTGCCAGTCCTGTCCTGTACGTGATCCCATCCCCCTGCCAATCTAGTTTAAACCCTCCTGTGTGGCAAACCAGCCCACTCGGATGTTGGTCCCCCTCCAGTTAAGGTGCAACCCATCTCTTTTGTACAGGTCACTCCTGCCCCATAAGAGATCCCAATGATCCAGAAATGTAAATCCCTGCCCCCTGCACCAACTCCTCAGCCACATTCATTTCCCCTATCTTCCTGTTCTTACCTTCACTAGCACGAGGTACTGGCAGTAATCCTGAGATCACTACCCTGCAGGTCCTGCTTTTCAGTGTTCTATCCAATTCTGTAAACTCATGTTGCAGAACCTCCTTCTTCTTCCTACCTATATCGTTTGTGCCAACATGCATAACAACCTCCAGCTGCTCCCCCTCACTCTTGAGGATGCCATGCTGCCACTCCGGGATCCTGGCACCAGGGAGGCAACACACCATCCTGGAGTCTCGCCTGCTGTCGCAGAATCTCCTATCCGCACCTCTGACTATTGAGTCCCCCACCACTACGGCTCTACCTGATGTCACTCTTCCTCGTTGAGCCTCAGCACCAGGGTTGGAGTCACAGCCCTGGCTGCCACTCAATCTTGTCAACCTCGTCCTCTTGTCAACCTCACTGTGCTGCTCCAGTTCCATAACACGCTCATTCTGGAGCTGCACCTGGACACAATTTCTGCAGGTGTAGTTGTCAGAAACACTAGCAGTGTCCCTGAGTTCCCACATCCTGCAGGAGAGACACTGTAACAACTTGCCTGCCATTACTTCAGTGGAGAAAATCACAAATTACGAATGAGACACTCAGAGTTGAGGGAAATGTATTCCCTTTTCTGTTGCCGATAGCCTTCTTCTGCACTGCAATAAGTCACAAGTTTAAAATATCGGACACATGCAGAACCGATTCAAGTGTAGCCTCTTGCCCCAGCCTCCTCGCCAAAGACTCACACTTTACCTCCCAAGGCTGCTCCCCTAGACCAAGCCCTACTTTTATTTGCTGATCAATTAACTAATTTAGATTTTGCAGCCAATCCCCACACTCGCTCCTTCAACTGCCGCTCCTCTGCCGACCTTGAAGGCGTGCATTGCAGGCTGGCCCTGACTGTTTCTTAAACGTCTCGCACTAAAAAAAGTGACAAAACTCACCAAGGGTTTACCATTCTGCAGCCAATCCCCACACTCACTCCTTCAACTGCGCTCCTCTGCCAACCTTAAATACTCTGACAGTGTCCCTTCAATCCATGATCTCTATCAAGTGCACTAGAGGACACCACCATCTACAGGTTCTGCTCCAAGTAACACACCTTGTGACTTGAAAATATATTGCTGTTTCTTCATTGCCAATGGATCTAAGTCTTGAATCACTTTCTTGTACCATTGTGGAAATACCTAAAATTATGAGAGGCTACAGATAGGGTTGACATTCAAAACCTTTTTTCCCCAGGATGGAAAAATCAAATACTAGAGGGCATTGAAGTGAGAAGGCCAAAGTTTAAAGGTGATGTGCGGCAAGGTTTTTTTTTTACATAGTGGATGGTTTGTGCCTGGAATGCAGGTGCTAAGGATGGTGTTGGAGGCAGATACTATAGTGACATTTAAGAGATTTTTCACTCGGTATATGGATATGCAGGGAATGGAGGAATATGGGTTATGTGCAGGCAGATAATAGTTGGTCTTGCTATCATGTTTAGCACAGACAATGTGGGCCCCAAGTGCCTGTTCTTGAGTTGTACTGTTCCATGTTCTATGTTGACACAAATGTAGCAATTAAGATGTCACAGAGAAAAACAGCAGATATAGACTGGTGCATTTTATGTTAGTTTTAGAGAAAAGCTGAAGTCCTGAGAACCACCTCCCTTGTAAAGTGTAACATGCATCCTGTGTAATTTAGTTTTGGAAGATATTTTAACTCACAGAAAAGTGAGAAACAGGTGGCTCTGGTATAATGCGTGTTTCCATAACGCAATCAGATGTATTGCAATTGATGAATTAGGGGGCACTATTTGTATTATGCCAAATTGATTATAATGTAATGTTGATTAGGAACTAGAGACCAACATAAAAGTGATTTTGAAAGTTTACAAGGAGAACAAAAGCTGTCTTGTAAACAAAAAGGTCGGGGGTGGGGGGGGGGGTGTTCGGGGCATAAATTGTTTCTAGGTAACTTCCTTCAATAATCAGACACCATTGTCTCTCAAGAACACTGCCCATTTCACCACAGTTGGCCATTGAAAATGACAATCAATCCATTGACACTTCTGCAATGATACTGTACTAAACAATGTGAAGTACTGCCTTTAGTATTTTTAGCTTGCAGTAACAAAAATAAACTTAAAGCCATTAAAATGACTTTTTCCCACCCCGGTAGGATTTTAAAAAATAATGATATTGCGAGCCTGACACAATTGGCACAATTGTTTTTCCAACGTGATTTTCTATAACACGAGGTTTCTTAAAAATGAAATTCTTGTGTTACAGTAGAGCTAACTGTTTGTTGTCTATTTTTTAAATGTGCACCATGTAGATAGTCAAGTCTTAAATTGCACATAAGAGGTTAAACTGGTGGATAGAAAAATGTAAAACTGCAAGTGGGGGACAGTTGTAAATGCAGTGGGAGTGGCAGGTCTATTTGAGTTAGCTCATCCAGAAGGAATCCATTTTATCACTTCTAATTTAGTTTTAGAGATACAGCATGGAAACAGGCCTTACGGCCCACCGAGTCCACGCCGACCAGCGTTCCCTGGAAATTGACACTATCCAACGCACACAAGTGACAATTTACATTTACACCGAGCCAATTAACCTACAAACCAGTACGTCTTTGGAGTATGGGAGGAAACCGAAGATCTCGGAGAAAACTCACGCAGTCATTGGGAGAAAGTATAAACTCCATACAGAGAGCAGCCGTAGTCGGGATCGAACCCCGGTCTCTGGAGCTATAAGCGTTGTGGGATGGCAGGACTTTCATATGAAGAAAGACTGGATAGACTCGGCTTGTACTCGCTGGAATTTAGAAGATTGAGGGGGGATCTTATAGAAACTTACAAAATTCGTAAGGGGTTGGACAGGCTAGATGCAGGAAGATTGTTCCCGATGTTGGGGAAGTCCAGAACAAGGGGTCACAGTTTAAGGATAAGGGGGAAGCTTTTTAGGACCGAGATGAGAACGGGTTTTTTCACACAGAGAGTGGTAAATCTGTGGAATTCTCTGCCACAGAAGGTAGTTGAGGCCAGTTCATTGGCTATATTTAAGAGGGAGTTAGATGTGGCCCTTGTGGCTAAAGGGATCAGGAGGTATGGAGAGAAGGCAGGTACGGGATACTGAGTTGGATGATCTGCCATGATCATATTGAATGGCGGTGCAGGCTCGAAGGGCGGAATGGCCTACTTCTGCACCTATTTTCTATGTTTCTATGTTTCTAAGGCAGCAACTCTACCGCTGTGCCACCGTGCCACCCTAAATAATATTATCACATTTATTATTTTCCAAAATTATTCCTGGTAGGGATTCTTCAAGACTGGCAGTCCATCATACACCTCTTCTGATTTTCCTTTCGCTTGGAATTTATTTTATTTTGTTATCTGCTTATTGAACTTGAAAGATCTTCCTGCTGGTGTTTATCTCCAGTTGCACATTCTCAATGTGTTAATTATTTCTTAAGTGAAGAACTTTCAAACAATGTTGATATTTTTGCTATGTTTAAAATTGCACTGTTGCTTTTTTATTCGTACATTTACTTTGATTTGGAGTGATATCCATAATTAATTTTTCAATGCTGCCTACAATATTTGACAGTCATCTATCAGGCTTATTTTTTGCATATTTGTAAAGTTCAATTTTCCCACTCTTTTGAGGTACTTCAATTTTCTCATGATAGAAGTCAATCTTTTTTTGCTCTGCTCTGCCACTTTGTTTCTGTCTCATATGCAATCTGCATGATCTTTGAGCTGTGACTTAAGTACTAAATATTAAAAACATGCAAGTAGGTCTCGAGTCTGTTCCTGGGACAGAAATAATTTTGCATTGGCAGTTTTACAGTTTATATTAAATACGAAACTGCAATTGTTGAGGAAGAACACCACAAGATTCAGACTGTTTAAATCTTTATTGCGTCTGTAATTAATTGGTTACCAAACATAACACACATAAAACCAATGGGAGTAAGATAATAAAATAGCAGCATGTATTAAATGAATACTATCCGTGAAATTGGCAGGAACAAGCTCTATGAACTTTGATTGATACATCTTTAAATAATTAAATAGTACTTCACTGCAGTAAAGATGACTGGGATTATGTAAGGCAGCATTACCAGAACTAAAATGAAAGAGTTGTTGGTTGAGCCCTGCAAGCCTGCAGGTCTAATGATAGAAAATATCTAGTTCTCGGTTTACACTGCAAATCACTTAATTCAGCTTAAGCAAGGATCCAGAAGATGATGGATTGGGTAGAATGTCAATGTTTCCTTGGTGAGAGATAATAGCTTGTTATTGAGGCCTTTTATGACGAGAGGGATCCTGTCAAAATCTGAGCAATTCTATAAATACGCTGATATTCAATGTAAATAAGTGAGAAACCAGTTAAAAAACACTTTAGAATATTTGCAAATAAATGGAAATATCAAACCAAGTTAAAATAATTTAGTCAAGTCAAGAGTATTTTATTGTCATGTGTCCCTGATAGAACATTGAAATTCTTACTTGCAGCAGCACAACAGAATATATAAACATAATAAATGAGAAAATAAAGTTCACATAAAACAAACAAACAATAGCACAAAAAGTCAAAACCAATGCCCCCAAGTCTATATAGTGCAGAGCTTATTTGGAGATTGCAGTGTTTAATAGCTTGATGGCTGTGGTGAAGAAGCTGTTCCTGAACCTGGACATTACAGTTTTCAGGCTCCTGTACCTTCTTCCCAATGGCAGGGGTGAAATAAACGTGTGGCTTGGGTGGCGTGGGTCTCTGATGATGCTGGCTGCCTTTTTGAGGCAGCAACTCCTGTAAATCCGATCGATGGTGGGGAGGTCAGAAGACAATAGACAATAGATACAGGAGTAGGCCATTCGACCAGCACTGCCATTCACTGTGATCATGACTGATTATCCACAATCAGTACCCCGTTCCTGCCTTCTCCCCATATCCCCTGACTCCGCTATCTTTAAGAGCTCTATCTAACTCTCTCTTGAAAGCATCCAGAGAATCAGCCTCCACTGCCTTCTGCGGCAAAGAATTCCACAGAATCACAACTCTATGGGTGAAAAAGTTTTTTCCTCATCTCAGTTCTAAATGGCCTACCCTTTATTCTTAAACTGTGGCCCCTGGTTCTGCACTCCCCCAACATTGGGAACATGTTTCCTGCCTCCAACTTGTCCAATCCCTTAATAATCTTATATTGTTTCAATAAAATCCCCTCTCATCTTTCTAAATTCCATTGAATACAACCCAGTCACTCTATTCTTTCAACATATGACAGTCCTGGAAATTAACCTCGTGAACTTACACTGCACTCCCTCAATAGCAAGAATGTCCTTCCTCAAATTTGGAGACCAAAGCTGCACACAATACTCCAGGTGCGGTCTCACCAGGACCCTGTACAACTGCAGAAGGACCTCTTTGCTCCGATACTCAACTCTTCTTGTTATGAAGGCCAACATTCCATTGGCTTTCTTCACTGCCTGCTGTACCTGCATGCTTACTTTCAGTGACTGATGTACAAGGACACAGAGATCTTGTTGCAGTTCCCCTTTTCCTAACTTGACACCATTCAGATAATAATCTGTCTTCCTGTTCTTGCCACCAAAGTGGATAACCTCACATTTATCCACATTAAACTGCATCTGCCATGCATCTGCCCACTGACCCAACCTATCTAAGTCACCCTGCCGCCTCATAGCATCCTCATCGCAGCTCACCCACCCAGCTTTGTGTCATCCGCAAACTTGGAGATGTCACATTTAATTCCCTCATCTAAATCATTAATATATATTGTAAATAACTGGGGTAACATAGGGACTGATGATGTGGAGTCACTGTGGATTAAATTGAGGAATTGTAACGGTAAGAAGATACTAATGGGAGTTATCTGCAGGCCCCCAAACAGTAGCCTGGATATAGGGTGCAACACACATCCACTGTGCTCTCCTACATCAACCGCTGTGTGGAGAATGCCACAGTGGACAAGGAAACAAAGATGTTCCCAAACCGGAAACCATGGATGAACGAGGAGGTACAGAAGTGAGGGAGAAGGTTAAATCAGAAGTGTTAGTGTTGCTGTTGAACAAAGGGGACTATGAAGGCACGAGAGAGGAGCTGGCCAAGGTCGACTGGAAAAGGATCCTAGCAGGAATGACAGTGGAAATGCAATGGCAGGAATTTCTGGGCATAATCCAGAAGATGCAGGATCATTTCATTCCAAAGAAGAAGAAAGATTCTAAGGGGAGTAAGAGGCAACCGTTGCTGACAAGGGAAGTTAGGGATGGAATAAAACTAAAAGAAAAGATGTATAACATTTCAAAGATTAGCGGGAAGCCAGAGGATTGGGAAGCTTTCAAAGGACAACAGAAGGTAATACGGGCTGAAAAGATGAAATATGAGGGGAAGCTGGCCAAGAATATAAAGAAGGACAGTAAAAGCTTCTTTAGGTATGTTAAGAGAAAAAGATTAGCAAAGACAAATGTGGCTCCCTTGAAGGCAGAAACGGGTGAAATTATTATGGGGAACAAGGAAATGGCGGAAGAGTTGAACAGGTACTTCAGATCTGTCTTCACTAAGGAAGACACAAATAATTTCCTAGATGTACTGGAGGACAGAGGATCTAGGAAGACAGAGGAACTGAAAGAAATTTGCATTAGGCGGGAAATAGTATTGGGTAGACTGATGAGACTGAAGGCTGATAAATCCCCAGGGCCTGATGGTCTGCATCCTAGGGTACTCAAGGAGGTGGCTCTAGAAATCGTGGATGCATTGGTGATCATTTTCCAATGTTCAATAGATTCAGGATCAGTTCCTGTGGATTGGAGGGTAGCTAATGTTATCCCACTTTTCAAGAAAGGAGCGAGAGAGAAAATGGGGAATTATAGACCAGTTAGCCTGACATCGGTGGTTGGGAAGGTGCTGGAGTCAATTATTAAAGAGGTAATAATGGCACATTTGGATAGCAGTAAAAGGATTGGTCCAAGTCAGCATTGATTTATGAAGGGCAAATCCTGCTTGACTAATCTTCTGGAATGTTTTGAGTATACGACAAGTCAAATGGATGATGGAGAGCCACTATTGACTCCAGTCACACTTCACACTGCCTTGAAAAAGCAGCCAACATAATCAAAGATTTATCCCACCCTGGTCATCCCTTCTCCCTGCTCCTGTCTGGCCAAAGGTACAGAAGCTTGAAAGCACACACCACCAGATTAATGAACTACTACCCCCTCTCAGTTTAGTTTAATTTAGAGGTACAGCACGGAAATAGGCACTTTGGCCCATCGAGTCCAGCCCGACCAGCGATCCCCACACATTAATGCTATCCTACACACACTACGGTCAATTGTACACTAATACCAATCCAATAAACCTGCAAACCCATATGTCTTTGGAGTGTGTGGAGTGGTATCAGGCTTTTGAACGGCCCTTCCATAAGCCGGATACTGACTTATTCACCTATACCCTGTTGTGGACATTGGACTTTGTCAATACAGCTGATGTGTTACAATGCGGATAACTATATTCTTCACTCTGTATCTTTCCCTTTTCTTTATTATACTTGAGTTTAACTAGATTGTCATTATGTATAGTATTATCTGATCTGTTGTCGAGCATGCTAAACAAAATTATCGCTATTCCTCCATACACATGACAAGAGACAATAGGTGCAGGTGGAGGCCATGAGGCCTTTCGAGCCAGCAACGCCATTCAATGTGATCATGGCTGATCATTCTCAATCAGTACCCCGTTCCTGCCTTCTCCCCATACCCCCTGACTCCACTATCCTTAAGAGCTCTATCTAGCTCTCTCTTGAATGCATTCAAAGAATTGGCCTCCACTGCCTTCTGAGGTAGAGAATTCCACAGATTCACAACTCTCTGATTGAAAAAGTTTTTCCTCATCTCAGTTCTAAATGGCCTACCCCTTATTCTTAAACTGTGGCCCCTTACAAGATGACAAGATCTAAAAACCTAAACCTTAACTATGCTACCTCTGTGGCCTTCCAATCCACATGGTCCATTTCAGATGCTAGGGAATTATGTAACATCTGTAATTTCAGTGTTTATGAGGGAGGAGCATGTGTTCCATATGTAGGTGGTAATCAACTAGACCATTTTTAGAAAGCATTCTGTTGATGTTTGATTTTTTATAGGCAGTTTTAAGTTGGAAAAGCTCTGGTTTTACAAGGTGGGATTGTATTTCTATGTACGTTTTGAGGACTTGATAGATTTTATTTTGATAGTTTTGGTGGAGGTAGTCTGAAAGGATAAACAGTGGGGCATATTTTAGTATTTTAATCTCTCTCTCTCTCTCTCTCTTTTTTTCAGCTATTTGTCAGAGATAATTTTAAGGAGGCATAATAATGTTTACATTTTTGAAAAGGTTGTTAAGAATGCAAAAAAAATGTGCTCCATTTTAATATAATATATAGGTATTTATATAGTATGTTCTGCAACCAGTATTTCAAACTATTAACGATAGTGTCATTTGCACAGAAATTATAGGGTTTTTTGTTAAAAAAAAAAAGCAGTCGAAAAGAAAGACCACTTGGTATTGGGAACAGATTTTAAAAGACTCAAGTTATCATTGTGATAATTGCAAGATTTAAGCTTAATTCAGGTTCTAACAGTCATTCAGTAAAGGTCAGGAGAGCAGCAGCAGCAGCAAGGACGACCGTTGGCTGAAATTAAGTAAGTGTGAATTGCAGGTAAAAGTCCGTTTAAAAAAGAGCGCCAAAGGGACGCTAGGTGTCATTCAGTGAAGCACATACGTCCAAGGTCGTCAGAGGAAGGCAGGATAGGAGTGAGTGCGGGGATTGGCTGAACAATTAAATTAGAAGTTTGGTAAATTGGCCAATTAGTCAATTTAGTGACTGATATAAACAAGGCTTGCACAAGGGGTGCGGCCCTGTCGAGGGAAGTGCCCCTGTGAGAAAAGTGCGAGTCTTTGCCCTGTGAGAAAAGTGCGAGTCTTTGCCCTGTGAGAAAAGTGCGAGTCTTTGGCTGCGAGTCTTCAGCTGCGAGTCTTCGGCGAGGAGGCTGAGGTGTGGAGGATACACTTGCTTTGAGCCTGATTTGTTTTTCGACACTAAAGTAATGGCAGATAAGTTGGTGCAGTGTGTTTCCTGCAGGATGTGGGAAGGTAGGGATACCGTTGGGGCTTCTGGGAGCTACACCTGCAAGAAATTTGTCCAGGTGCAGCTCCTGAATGGACGTGTGGTGGAGTTGGAGAAACAACTGGATGACCTCAAGGCCATCTGAGAATACGAGAGTTTCCTGGACAGGGCCTACTGTGAGGCTGTAACGCCAAGGGTCCAGGTCGAGCGAAGGTGGGAGACCATTTCAAAGGGGAGTAAACATGAACTACAGGATAGTTAAGGCAAATGTGGGTCTCTTGAAGACAGAAGCAGGGGAATTTATTATGGGGAACAAGGAAATGGCAGACGAGTTGAACCGGTACTTTGGATCTGTCTTCACTAAGGAAGATACAAACAATCTCCCAGATGTTCTAGTGGCCAGAGATCCTAGGGTAACGGAGGAACTGAAGGAGATTCAGATTAGGCAGGAAATGGTGTTGGGTAGACTGATGGGACTGAAGGCTGATAAATCCCCAGGGCCTGATGGTCTGCATCCCAGGGTACTTAAGGAGGTGGCTTTAGAAATCGTGGACGCATTGGTGATCATTTTCCAATGTTCTATAGATTCAGGATCAGTTCCTGTGGATTGGAGGGTAGCTAATGTTATCCCACTTTTTAAGAAAGGAGGGAGGGAGAAAACAGGAAATTATAGACCAGTTAGTCTGACATTGGTGGTGGGGAAGATGCTGGAGTCAATTATAAAAGACAAAATTGTGGAGCATTTGGATAGCAGTAACAGGATCGTTCCGAGTCAGCATGGATTTACGAAGGGGAAATCATGTTTGACTAATCTTCTGGAATTTTTTGAGGATGTTACTAGAAAAATGGACAGGGGAGAGCTGGTGGATGTAGTGTACCTTGACTTTCAGAAAGCCTTCGTCAAGGTCCCACATAGATTAGTGGGCAAAATTAGAGCACATGATATTGGGGGTAGGGTACTGACATGGATAGAAAATTGGTTGGCAGACAGAAAGCAAAGAGTGGGGATAAATGGGTCCCTTTCAGAATGGCAGGCGTTGACTAGTGGGGTACCGCAAGGCTCGGTGCTGGGACCGCAGTTATTTACAATATACATGAATGACTTGGATGAAGGGATTAAAAGTAACATCCGCAAATTTGCGGATGACACAAAGCTGGGTGGCAGTGTGAACTGTGAGGAAGATGCTATGAGGTTGCAGGGTGACTTGGACAGGTTGTATGAGTGGGCGGATGCATGGCAGATGCAGTTTAATGTGAATAAATGTGAGGTTATCCACTTGAATGCTGTCAAGTTAGGAAAAGACATACAACGAGATCTGGGTGTCCTAGTGCATCAGTCACTGAAAGGAAGCATGCTGGTACAGCAGGCAGTGAAGAAAGCCAATGGAATGTTGGCCTTCATAACGAGGAGTTGAGTATAGGAGCAAAGAGGTCCTTCTGCAGTTATACAGGGCCCTGGTGAGACCGCATCTGGAGTACTGTGTGCAGTTTTGGTCTCCAAATTTGAGTAAGAATATTCTTGCTATTGAGGGCGGGTTTACAAGGTTAATTTCCGGAATGGCGGGCTGTCGTATGTTGAAAGACTGGAATGACTAGGCTTGTATACACTGGAATTTAGAAGGATGAGAGGGGATCTTATTGAAACATATAAGATTATTAAGAGGTTGGACACGTTAGAGGCAGGAAACATGTTCCCAATGTTGGGGGAATCCAGAACCAGGGGCCACAGTTTAAGAATAAGGGGTAGGCCATTTAGAATGGAGATGAGGAAAAACTTTTTCAGTCAGAGAGTTGTAAATCTGTGGAATTCTCCGCCTCAGAAGGCAGTGGAGGCCAATTCTCTGAGTGCTTTCAAGAGAGAGCTTGTAATTTAAGACCTTTAATTTGCCTTGTAATTCTTGTGCAAGGATCAGTTATTTTTAAAAATGATTTATCAAGCTGGATAGCATTGCAGGCATAGTTCTTACTCTACAGAATACTCAGGATCTTTTATACAATTTGTATTTTTTCAAATAATTAGAATGTTGATAATCTAATTGATTTAATAATTTAATAGGAAACCAGTCCATTATTTTATGAAACATGATTTTCCTATTATTAACCTGCTATATGAATCAAGTATTATAGCTTGACTTAATCCTAGTATAGAAGACAGAGTGCTGGGGTAACTCAGTGGGTCAGGCAGCATCTCAGGAGAACATGGATAGGTGATGTTTCAGATTGGGACCCTTTTGTAAATCAGCATCTGCAGTTCTCTGTTTCGCTGGAATTTAGAAGATTGAGGGGGGGTCTTATAGAAACTTACAAATTTCTTGAGGGGTTGGACAGGCTAGATGCAGGAAGATTGTTCCCGATGTTGGGGAAGTCCAGAACAAGGGGTCACAGTTTAAGGATAAGGGGCAAGTCTTTTAGGACCGAGATGAGAAAGTTTTTTTTCACACAGAGTGGTGAATCTGTGGAATTCTCTGCCACAGAAGGTAGTTGAGGCCAGTTCATTGGCTATATTTAAGAGGGAGTTAGATGTGGCCCTTGTGGCTAAAGGGATCAGGGGGTATGGAGAGAAGGCAGGTACGGGATACTGAGTTGGATGATCAGCCATGATCATATTGAATGGCGGTGCAGGCTCGAAGGGCCGAATGGCCTACTCCTGCACCTATTTTCTATGTTTCTATGACTTGATCATAGAACAAATGGATTGACTCCCTTTGGAAATAAAGTTTTACACAGCTGTGGCATGGATACTGCTTGGCGTGCAATTCCACAAATAGCACTATGAAACCTGTTTGCAAAATACATTGCTGTGTAATGTACTCATTGACTAAAAAAAACCCATGCAGGAATGCATCTTGTCAGGACAAAAAGCAGATGCAGGAAGAACTCTAGCAAGGGGGGTGGAGGGCAGGAGGAATAGGGTAAAGCAGCAAGAGTGGGAGCA
Organism: Rhinoraja longicauda; assembly: GCF_053455715.1. NCBI lineage: Eukaryota > Metazoa > Chordata > Chondrichthyes > Rajiformes > Arhynchobatidae > Rhinoraja > Rhinoraja longicauda. The sequence goes on along the minus strand of NC_135955.1, from coordinate 99,272,728 downwards.
AAAGATTCAAGTCACAGTTTTAGGTCAAGACCCTGCATCAGAACTGAGATGGAACTGGAACAATTGCCAGTATATTACTGTATGTAGGGGGAGGGGTGGGATGGTGGGGGATGGGATAGAGGCAGGTAGGTGATAGGTGGAAACAAGTGTGGAGGGGATGATAGGTAGATGGAAGAGAGTGGGGCAGGGGTGCGGAAGGGAGTGATGAACAGAAGGAGAAGAAAACTGGGTGGGAGAGGTATGTGTGGGAGGAGAGCACCAGGGTTGCAGGTTATTCAAAATTGGAAAATTTAATACCATTGGATGCCATTGGGTTGTGAGCTATGCAAATGGATTATGGGATGTTGTGGTATGAATATTGAATTTTCCAATTTCAGGTAATCCACATACCGTGTGCCCGTCCCCAATCTGGTTATGTTTGATCATTATCCTCTTGTTATCAGGTTCCGCAAATCACATAATCTCTCCAAGCCCCCCCACCATGTACTGGAACGCAGACTGACAATCTTTCTTATTCCCTCTCAGTCCTGATGCAGGGTCTCAACCTAAAACACAAACTTACATCCTTTGCTTTCACTGATGCTGATGTATTTTGTTTTTATTCTAGATTCCAGTAGTCTATCTTTTATCTTACAGAGTTGGAGTTAGAGTCACAGTTGGCCAGAACCAAATGGTAGAAATATGATGGTCTTTGCAAAAAAAAAGTTGTGATTGTGCCCTTAAATAAGTATTCTTACTCTTTGCATCAGTTTTATTTTAAGTTTTAGCATAGTTGAATGTTCACTAGTATTTCCAGTGCATTCAAAGTTTAGAGATACAGCGCGGAAACAGGGCCTAAGGCCCAACAAGTCACGCCGACCAATGATCACCCTTACACTAGTTCTATCCTACACACTAGGGACAATTTACAATTTTTACCAAAGCCAATTAACCTACAAACCTGTATGTCTTTAGAGTGTGGGAAGAAACCGGAGAAAACCCATGCCGTCACGGGGAGAACGTACACATTGCCTACAGATAGCACCCGTAGTCAGGATTGCACCCAGGTCTCTGGCACTATAGGGCAGCAACTCTACCGCTGTGCCACCGAGCCACCCAAAAGTGCTTTATTTTATTCCTAAAATAATGAGTAGCTGCAACCTTGGCAATGAAAAATCAGCTTTAGCAGCAATGTTTTTGTTGTCAGTCTAAAGTTCTGTAGTAAAGAGCAGTATGCTTTATATTATATGTTCCCATTAAAGAATTAGTGTCTCCCATTCATGAATTTTGTAAACAAAGTTAATCCTGATAAAGCTTATTTTTTTCAAAATTGAATTGGCCAATAATTAGAATCAAGCAATTCAAATTCCCACCACGTGTCACTCAAAGTAATATTTAAAAAATTGACATTATGTAATTTGGATGAAACAAGTTGAAACTATGATGTGATAATATGGTAAGAGACAGGAGTTGCTGATCACATCTCCAAGAATTTTAAGCAATAGGTTTTTATTGATGTTACATTTACCACATTTTGCAAATCTCCATTATTGTTTATTGTGCAACACCTCTTATGGTGCAAATAATAATTTTGAATTGTCATGGACTGTCTGAGAGCAAATTCTAGTTTTACTTGCTGATGCGGATTGTCCACCTGCGTGATTTTAACCCTGTTGATAAATATTGGATAATGCATAGGGCAGGTGGATTATTGTCCAGTTCCGCAATAGGAAAGGAATGACGAGGGAAAAAAAGAGGGGAAAAATGAAGGAGAAATGATCCAAGAAAGCCTGTTTTCCATTCACATGTTAGTGAAAATTTACTTTAGTAGGCGATAATTAATGACAACATTAGCTTCCTGACAGTCTTCGTATTTTCTGGTTAAACCCTGCAGCGTTCTTTATATATTAGCTGTGGTTTGTGTAGCCTGTGTCTAGACTTAATCTTTAGCATGTTTATGCTTTAAAAATTGCGTAATCATTATAGCTTCTATTATACCACATATATTGCAAGAGCACTTACATGGAATACCATTTTTGTCATAGGTGCCTTTGTTGTACTTCTTGAAATAATGTTTGCTTTAAAAGACTGAGCTCATGACCTTTGCAGAAGTATGAACATGTTTTCTTGTTTTGACGAGATCAAAGCTGTGGTATTTTTGAAGAGGCTAGGCGAATAAACACTTTGGAATTTAAAGGGTTGATGTTTTTGGAGTCAAGATTGATTATAACAATAAGAACCCATTTTAAAAATGTTTAACTACATGACAAATTTGAGGACTTTAAAGGGGAAATCAGAAACAAGCTGGAGTTTCCTGGATGCATACAGATATTAATTAAAATAAAGAAACGAATAATGTCAGACTTATAACAGGCTAGAAAACAAGTTGAATGTGGAAAGTATAGAGACATTTTAAAAGGACTTAGGGAGCAAATAGAGTGTTTCAGAATGGAATAATAACAAAAAAGAATCCAAACATCTTTTATAAAAACAAATGATAAATGATTAGGTTTGTACGTTCTCCCCGTGACCTGCGTGGGTTTTCTCCGAGATCTTCGGTTTCCTCCCACACTCCAAAGACGTACAGGTATGTAGGTTAATTGGCTGGGTAAATGTAAAAATTGTCCCTAGTGGGTGTAGGATAGTGTTAATGTGCGGGGATCGCTGGGCGGCGCGGACTTGGTGGGCCGAAAAGGCCTGTTTCCGGCTGTATATATATGATATGATATGATATGATTACTCTAGGCTAATTGAGGAACAAAACAAAGTCGGAGATGGAAGTTATGACCGAGGACCGAAATGAACACTTTTCATTAGTCTTCACGAAAGGAAGAGTGCTTCCAATATCATAATGAAGGGCAGGTAGCAGAGAATTTAGCAAGGTTTAAAATGGACTAGACTGAAATGGACCCGTTGGGTCCAAATCTCTCCTGAAGGCCTCCCCTGCAACTGACGATCCTGTGGGCCCGGCAACCCGTGGACCCGTTGCCGGGTGGGGAGTGTCCCCCGGGGCCGTGGGCGGGCGAGGGGGGACAGGGAAAACCCACTGACCTCGGCCCTGTGTGTCCAGCGCTGCAGGCAGAGCGAGCCGTGGACCCGAAGCCTCTCGTGCAGCTCGACTGCGAACGGCGGCAACGGCCATCTTGTTGGACCCTCTGCCGCCGCCTCTGCCACCGCGTTGCACCACGCGAGGAAGGTCAGGCTCAGGGCACGCCGGGATGTTTGCCGGTCCACCCGGGGAGAGGGGGGGAGCACATTTATTAAAGTTTATTAGGTAAATTGATATTAAAAAGTAACAAAGATGGATTTATTCAGACTGCGGGGGAATGGTGAGTAGAGTGGGCCTAAAATTGTTGCGCTATAGTGTACCGTTTTTTTCTGGATGAAAATGGCACAAAGAAACATACGGGACAAACAAACATAAGGGGGAACAAACATACAGGAAGAGGGGAACAAACAAGATGAGAGTTTTAGTAATATTTAGATGAAGATCAGCTTCTTTAAAATTCAGTGGTACTCAAAAACAGAAAAAACATACAATCTCGATTTGATGCAGCTGGGATTTTTTTTGGGAAGTAACCATGGAAATTACGCAAACTCTGACCCCAACCGCACAAATAATTTGTGGATGTTGGAACAGTATCAGAGGACTGGAGGTTTGCTAATGTTACAATCTTTTATAACAATGAGGGAACAGTAGCAGTTGCTGGCCGATCAGTCCAATAATACATATGGTGGGAAATAGTTTAGAGATTTTAATTTGGGACAAAATGTATCGCTTGGGAAAGATGGCTATATATGGCTGCATGAAGTAGTTTAAGGCAAATTATTTTAGACTCATTTTATTCTTAGTCAAGAATTAACAAAGAGACTGTGCATGCGGCAGCTGTATTTTTATGAGTCTTTCAAAAATGTACCACATAATTGTGACATTGAGATTAAATAGATCCGCATTGATGCAAAATCAGTTAAGAGACTGAAAGCTGCGAGTAGAGGTGAACAGTTGCTTTCCAAACCAGTGTGAGGTATAGAATGATGCCTCCAGGAATATCATTGGACCATTTCTTTGCTTGGTTGACAGGGCTCAGTTTGAAAGTTTGATGAAAAGAAGTAGAGGATAATGAATAGGATAGTAAACATTGAGACACGGATACTTGGACAGACAAAGATAGACAAAAATATACTTACATAGGACCCTGGCTGGAGTATGTTAATAGTTTATGAATGAATGATTTCAAACAATGATTATTGCAAATTATATTTATATTACATGTGTTGAACAGTGCTCAAAGAATGGACTCACCAATAACTATTTGTATTATACATGTTTTAGTTTAGTTTAGTTTTTAGTTTAGAGATACAATGGGGAAACAGGCCCTTCAGCCCACCGGGTCGGTGCCGACCAGCGATTCCGGCACGTTAACACTATCCTACACCCACTAAGAACAATTTTTACATTTACCAAGCCAATTAAGCTTGTAATTACTATTCGGTAAGTTTCAATGAGGTCCCCCCTCATCTTTCTAAACAGCGTGTAGAGGTCCAGTGCCATCATATGATAACCCACTCATTCCTGGGATCATTATCGTAAACCTCATCGGGACCCTATCCAGCTCCAGAGCATCCTTTTTTAATACAATATATCTTTATTGTCATTGTACCCAGGGGTACAATCTCAATGGTGCACAAATAAGAATAAAACGACATGTCTATTTAAAAAATATATGTATTCTGGTTTAACAAGCAAGACACACCGTGTCTTGTTCTTTCTGATCAACTGAAAATTTTCCATGTTATGTCACCCTATCTTTATCATATATCATATCATATATATACAGCGCGGAAACAGGCCTTTTCGGCCCACCAAGTCCGCGCCGCCCAGCGATCCCCGCACATTAACACTATCCTACACCCACTAGGGACAATTTTTTTAACATTTTTTTACATTTACCCAGTCAATTAACCTACATACATACCTACATAACCAACATACCTGTACGTCTTTAATTATAGGCCATAGTAAAGTGAGATGATAATTGCTGACTGGGCTTCGTTCTTGTCAATATTTTGTACTACTCTGGTCCTTTTGCAATTTTCCTCAATCTAGGTGAGACATTTCCAGCTTTCCGATCAAAGCAGAGATTTCTCAAATTGATAGAACTATAAAACATTCTCACCAATTTCATTTTGAAACATATAAAAAAAAGATGCAGCAGTGGGCCATTCGGCCTTTCGAGCCAGCACCACCATTCAATATGATCATGGCTGATCATCCAAAATCAATAGACAATAGACAATAGGTGCAGGAGGAGGCCATTCGGCCCTTCGAGCCAGCACCCACATTCAATGTGATCATGGCTGATCAGTATCCCGCTCCTGCTTTTTCCCCATACCCCTTGATCCCTTTAGCCCAAAGAGGTAAATTTAGCTCTCTCTTGAAAACATCCAGTGAATTGGCCTCCACTGCCTTCTGTGGCAGAGAATTCCACAGATTCACAACTCTCTGGGTGAAGATGTTTTTCCTCATCTCTGTCCTAAATGGCCTACCCCTTATTCTTCAACTATGACCCCTGGTTCTGTACTCCCCCAACATCGGGAGCATTTTTCCTGCATCTACCCTGTCCAATCCTTTAAGAATTTTATATGTTTCTGTAAGATTCCCTCTCATCCTTCTAAATTCCAGTGAATACAAGCCCAGTCGACCCATTCTTTCATCATATGTCAGTCCCACCATCCCGGGAATTAACCTGGTGAACCTACGCTGCACTCCCTCAATAGCAATAATGTCCTTCCTCAAATTAGGAGACCAAAATTGCACGCAATACTCCAGGTGTGGTCGCACCAGGGCCCTGTACAACTGCAGTAGGACCTCCTTGCTCCTAAACTCAAGTCCTCTCGCAATGAAGGCCAACATGCCATTAGCTTTCTTCACTGCCTGCTGTACCTGCATGCTTACTTTCAGTGACTGATGTACAAGCACACGCACGTCTCGTTGCACCTCCCCTTTTCCAAATCTGACACAATTAAGAAAATAATCTGTCTTTGTGTTCTTGCCACCAAAGTGGATAACCTCATATTTATCCACATTATACTGCATCTGCCATGCATCTGCCCACTCACCCAACCCATCCAAGTCACCCTGCAGTCTCATAGCATCCTCATCGCAGCTCACACTGCCATCCAGCTTTGTGTCATCCGCAAACTTGGAGATGTCACATTTAATTCCCTCATCTAAATCGTTAATATATATTGTAAATGACTGGGGTCCCAGCACCAAGCCTTGCGGCACCCCACTAGTCACTGCCTGCTATTCTGAAAAGGACCCGTTAATTCCTACTCTTTGCTTCCTGTCTGCCAACCAGTTCTCTATCCAAGTCAGTACCCTACCCCCAAAACCAATTGCTCTAATTTTGCACACTAATGGCTTGTGTGGGACCTTGTCAAAGGTTTTTTTAAAGTTCAGATACACCACATCCACTGGCTCTCCCTTATCCATTCTACTTGTTACATCCTCAAAAAAATCCAGTTTATTCATAAATCCATGTTGACTTTGATTGATCCTTTCACTGATTTCCAAGTGCGCTGCTATAACATCTTTAATAATCGACTCAAGCATCTTCCTCCCTACCAGTGTAAGGCTAACTGGTCCATAATTCCCTGTTTTCTCTCTCCCTCCTTTCTTAAAAGGTGGAGTTACATTGGCTACCCTCCAATCCACAGGAACTGATCCAGAGTCGAGAGAACATTGGAAAATAATCAGCAATGCATCCAGGATGTCTAGGTCCACCTCCTTGACTACTCTGGGATGCAGACCATCAGGCCTGGTGATTTACCTGCCTTCAGTCCCAACAGTTTACCTAACACCATTTCCTGACTAATGTGGATTCCCTTCAGTTCCCCTTCCCACTATATCCTTGGTCCCCTAATAGTGGTGTGGAAATCATCTTGTCCTCTTTATTGTAAATATTAATTTAAAGGTGTTATACATAGTATCTGCCATTCTTTATTCTTGCAAATATCACCATTGTCAGTTTTCAAGAACAGTTTTTCCATCTTTGCAGAGAGTCCAGATAAAAGTGTAGGAGCTATTTGTGTTTGGACTGGCTGCTGTTAGCATATTATATTTTTAGTTTATTGAAGTGGTTGTACAAACAAGGAGATGAACATGCCAGGCTGAGAGTTGTGAATCTGTGGAATTCTCTGCCTCAGAGAGCAGTGGAGGCCAATTCTCTGAATACATTCAAGAGAGAGCTAGATAGAGCTCTTAAGGATAGCGGAATCAGGAGGTATGGGGAGAAAGCAGGAACGGGGTACTGATTGAGAATGATCAGCCATGATCACATTGAATGGCGGTGCTGGCTCGAAGGGCCGAATGGCCTACTCCTGCACCTATTGTCTATTGTCTATATTATTTTGTCTAGATATATCTTGCCGTATGATTTTGGACACTTGGGGGCGATCGTTAGCCAGAACTAAGTGGTATATATATATGGGTTCCAGGACTGGGAGGAGTTAGACACAGGGAGGGAGAGTATACAGTTCTTACCAGACCTGCGACCAGAGCTGCTAGCAGACGGGGGAGCAGAGAAGCCAGCTATGACTTGTATGCGAAATAAGCACAGCCTGGCATGTTCATCTCCTTGTTTGTACAACTACTTCAATAAACAACTAATTAAACTGGAAAAACGACTGGAAGATCTGTTCTGTTGAGGTTTGCGTTAAGTTCATTCCGACTCCCTGCATTGTAATGACATTTAGAAAAGAGTTTACTGAAGCTGCCATTACATTTTAAGTAAGAACTGGCTCTTTAAGTAAGAACTTGTTCTAGGAGTAAGACTGGAGCTTGTGAATCAACTGGATGGAACAAGGGTTGTTTTATTTCACAAGCCTGACGCCGAATCCCACAGACTGGACAAGGTCGCCACCTGCGCTAATCTGACTAACGGAGATTAGAAACTTCGAAAGCCAACGCGCAGGGAAAGTGAGTACATACAATTATGCTATTGGAAAAGCTATATGCCAGAAGCTGTATTGGAAAACGGCTGCTGTAATGGAGAATTGAGAACAAAGAAGTGACCTTGAGAATCGCACGATATCAGTTGTTTTGAATACTTGTGCTGATATGAGTTTACGTCAACACGTCTTAAAGGGATAATGTACAAGTATGTCTGTGGTTGATCTGATGTTCAGCCACAAGATGGGGATATCAGAAAAGATTCTGAAAAGGAAAGGAGGATTATCAAACCCACGGCCAAGGGCTTGGAATCGCTCATTGAGAAGCACCAGAAGAGAAAAAACTCAAGATATAAACAAGCTACCAAGTTAATGGAAATGATGAAAGAGCTCATGGAATCAAGTGAAAATGTAAATTAAGTACAATCTAACCTGATTCAATTATGCCAGCTCTATGATGAAATCAAAGAAAATTATGAGGCATTGGTAAAGTTACCACTGCCTTAAGATGAACTCGAAAAGCAAAATCAGTGGATTCATCAAACAGTGGAAACTTTTATCGGGTTTATACAAGATACCAGGGTGTGGTTATCTAAGGTTGGTCAACAAACTGCACACTCCATTGCTGGGAGTGCCACGCAACAGAGTGAAGTAAACTCAGATGACATTGGACCTGATGACAGTGTTTCAAATGTCTTGAAACCTAAATTGAGCCACAAATCTCGTTCTTCATCATGTGCATCTTCAACGCTCTCTGCTCACATGAAAGCTCAAGCAGATAAAGCTGTTCTCGTAGAACGGGTTGCCGCCCTGAAAGGCAGGTATGAGATTGAGGTACAAGAGGAACAACTGGAGGAAGAACAGAAGAAAAAACAATTGGAAATGGAAGAACCGAAGAGAAGACAATTGGAAATGGGGGAAGAACAGAAGAAACAGCTGAGAAGAAAGAAAGAACAACTGGAACTAGACTCTGAACTGGCAACAATCAAAGCAAGAATCAATGTACTTGAGGCCATGAGAACAGGAAGCAGCTCTAGAGTATTTGATGCGATGAACTCTTATTTGAGAAAATAAATTGCTCAAAAGGAAACAACAAATTAGAACCACATGCAGCTGAGTACTTGCCTGGTCAAGTTCAACAGGTTGTTAGACCAAAACAAACAGCCAAGGGACCATCTGTTAGAGCTCATGAAAGGACCAATCTAACTCAACACTCTCTTCAAAGGCAAAAAGCCCCCCCCCCCCGTACCTTATGATGGAAACCAAGTTGATATCTATAACCTAATTCAGAAGCAAAATGATATGAGTTTGAGACGGGTAACACCACCAGCTCGCCGTCTAAAAACAGCACCAAAGGGGCGCTGGCTAGCGAGGCTGGAGGGGGATCCACCCCCGGGGATGTGCACACATTCTCGGTGTCCGAGCATGAGGTGAGGCTCTGACGCGTGTGAACACGAGGAAAGCTGGAGGCCCAGATGGTATATCTGGGCGAGTACTAAAGTCTTGTGCTACTCAGCTTGCTCCAGTGCTCACCACAATATTCAACCTCTCCTTGGCAAAGTCCGTGGTCCCTGCATGCTTCAAAAGATCCATCATTGTACCGGTGCCAAAGAATGCCTCTCCAGCGTGTTTAAATGACTACTGACTACTGACCTCACCTCGGTTGTCATGAAATGCTTTGAGAGGCTAGTCAAGAAGCACATCTGCGCCCTCCTTCCTCGCAAGATGGACCCATTACAGTTCGCATACCGTCCGAACAGGTCCACGGATGATGCGGTCTCCCAGGTTCTACACACCGCTCTCTCTCATCTGGACAGCCAGGGGGGCTATGTGAGGATGCTGTTCGTTGACTTTAGTTCAGCATTCAACACAATAGTCCCCAGCAGACTGGTTGGGAAGCTGCTGGAACTGGGGCTTAGCACCCCTCTGTGTGCCTGGGTCCTGGACTTTCTCACTGCCAGGCCCCAAGTGGTCAGGATGGGGGAACACACATCTAACTCCCTCACCCTGAACATAGGATCCCCCCAGGGCTGCGTCCTTAGCCCCCTACTGTACTCCCTGTACACACATGACTGTGGGGCCAGGTTTAGCTCAAACTCCATCATCAAGTTTGCTGATGACACTGTGGTGGTGGGCCGGATCTCCAACAACGATGAGAAGGCCTACCGGGAGGAGGTGGCTGATCTGGCACTCTGGTGTCAGGACAATAGCCTCCTCTTGAATGTCACTAAAACAAAGGAGCTGATTGTGGACTTCAGAAGGGCTAAACATCCAAGGACGTACACGCCACTGGAGATAGATGGGTCTACTGTGGATAGGGTGAGCAGTTTTAAATACTTGGGAGCCCGCATCACAAAGGATCTGACGTGGGCAACGCACATTGCCGCACTGGTGGGTAAGGCTAAGCAGCGCCTTTACCACCTTAGACAATTGAGGAAATTCAGTGTGTCTCTGAGGATCCTTCATTGCTTCTACTCTGGGGCTGTAGAGAGCATCCTGTCCGGCAACATTACAGTCTGGTTTGGGAACAGCTCTGCCCAGGACAGGATGGCCCTGCAGAGTAGTGCGTTCGGCAGAAGGCACCATGGGAACTACACTCATCCCCCTGCAGGACCTATACATCAGGAGGTGCAGATTCAGAGCAAGCAAGATCATGAGGGACCCCTGCCACCCCAGTAACGGACTGTTCCAGATGCTACGATCAGGCAAACGCCTCCGCTGTCACGCTGCGAAAACGGAGAAGATGAGACGGAGCTTCTTCCCACAGGCCATCAGGACTGTCAACTTTTATAACCCCAGAGACTAAATTTTTGTCGACACTAATAGTAACTTATTAACTTTATTTATATGCTGTAACTGTTATTCTTTTTTGTGCACAACCCGCAGGCATTGCCACTTTCATTTCACTGCACATCGTGTATGTGTATGTGACAACTAAATTTGACTTGAATTGACTTGACTTGATATCACTATTTCTTCTGGCTGAACAAAATCTTTCTTCTACTCCACCACCAAGAGATATTCCTGTTTATGATGGTGATCCTTTGCAGTATGAAGGTTTCATCGTGGCATTTGAGAGAGGAGTGGAAAGACTAATGATAACATTATTATCAGAGAAAGAATAATGATAAAGACTAATGATTACATTTTCTAGAGCAATATACAAGAAGTCAAGCAAAAGACTTAGTCCGCAGCTGTCAACTCTAATCTCCAGCTCAGGGCTATCCTCAGGTTAAAAATCTGCTTAAAGAGCACCGGTAAGGACACATAACATTGCCACAGCATATATGGTCAAGGCATTGGCCTGGTCAGTGATCAGATCAGAAGAGCATTGCAAGCATTCTCACTGTTCCTTAGAGGTTGTTGCAATACATTGGAACATCTCACGTATATGGAGGAAAGGAATGTTGTTTCCATTATGAAGACTATCCTTCTAAAACTGCCTTACAAGCTCAGAGATAAGTGGAGGGATACGGCATGTAAGCTACAGGAAAAGCTTGGACATCGAGCTAGATTTTCTGACCTGGTAGACTTAGACAATAGACAATAGACAATAGGTGCAGGAGTAGGCCATTCAGCCCTTCGAGCCAGCACCGCCATTCAATGCGATCATGGCTGATCACTCTCAATCAGTACCCCGTTCCTGCCTTCTCCCCATACCCCCTCACTCCGCTATCCTTAAGAGCTCTATCCAGCTCTCTCTTGAAAGCATCCAACGAACTGGCCTCCACTGCCTTCTGAGGCAGAGAATTCCACACCTTCACCACCCTCTGACTGAAAAAGTTCTTCCTCATCTCCGTTCTAAATGGCCTACCCCTTATTCTCAAACTGTGGCCCCTTGTTCTGGACTCCCCCAACATTGGGAACATGTTATCTGCCTCTAATGTGTCCAATCCCCTAATTATCTTATATGTTTCAATAAGATCCCCCCTCATCCTTCTAAATTCCAGTGTATACAAGCCCAATCGCTCCAGCCTTTCAACATACGACAGTCCCGCCATTCCGGGAATTAACCTAGTGAACCTACGCTGCACGCCCTCCATAGCAAGAATATCCTTCCTCAAATTTGGAGACCAAAACTGCACACAGTACTCCAGGTGCGGTCTCACCAGGGCCCGGTACAACTGTAGAAGGACCTCTTTGCTCCTATACTCAACTCCTCTTGTTACGAAGGCCAACATTCCATTGGCTTTCTTCACTGCCTGCTGAACCTGCATGCTTCCTTTCATTGACTGATGCACTAGGACACCCAGATCTCGTTGAACTCCCCCTCCTCCTAACTTGACACCATTCAGATAATAATCTGCCTTTCTATTCTTACTTCCAAAGTGAATAACCTCACACTTATCTACATTAAACTGCATCTGCCATGTATCCGCCCACACAAGTGAAGATACTATCAGATCCACTTTTTGGAAACATCCAGGAAGCCAAGCCAGTTGCAACTGTCAAAAGCTCTACTTGTGCTAAGGCAAGAGAAAGGCAACAACTAAGAGGAAGTAGTTTTGCAACAAATGCAAAACCTGTAGAAGCACAGGTGCAAGAAAATCTGACAACAAAGGGAATGGAAAGAGACTTATGTACCGCCAAGCCACAAGGTTCTTGTTTGTTCTGTAACAAAAGTGGTCACACATTAGGAGGGTGGTGTCCACAGATCAAGAAGAAGGAGCACAAAGAAAAGATAGACTTCTTAAAGGAGAAGGGAGTCTGTTTTGTATGTTTGAAAATAGGTCACATGAGCAAAGACTGCTCATCGTTTGTCTTGTGATGTGTGCAACCAAAATCATCCTGAAATACTTCACATTGAACAAAAGGACAAAGAAAAAAACCCAGAACATACAGAACAGAATGAAAAATCAATTGTGAGTGATGCTGTTCTCTCATCTTAAATGTGTGGGCATATTGGGGCCAGTGATGAAACCTGCATCTTCTCCATTGTACCAGTACAAGTGAAGAGCCACAAGGGGAGCACAGTGTTGCAAACATACGCATTTTTGGATCATGGAAAGCTTGATGAGAAGGCTGAACATTACAGGACCAAAGACCAAAATTCCCTTGTGTACCATGAACCAAATGAAGCCTTTGATCAGTCGTCATATCTCAGATTTGGAAATATCTAGTCTGGACAAAAACGATTTTATTCAGCTATCTGATGTGTTCACACATAAGACCATGTCTGTTTCTCAGCTAAACGTTCCCAGACAAGAAGACCTGAAACAATGGCCTTACTTGAAATGATATCAAGATTCCTGAAATAGACTCTAGCATTGACCTACTCAACGGGACAAATGCTTCAAAGGGGATGGATCATACGTTGTGAGAACCCTACTGGGGTGTGTCATCAATGGTCCCCTGAGAAGAGACAACAACAGCAGGGATGTAAATGGCTGCCCTGTTGCTGCTGTCAATCAAATATCCATTGCAAATCTAGAGGAGTTACTGGGTAACCAGTACAATCACGACTTCAGTGAAAGAACCAGTAAGGGAGTTATCTATAGGCCCCCAAACAGTAGCCTCGACATAGGGTGCAAGTTGAATCAGGAGATAAAATTGGCGTGTCAAAAATGTAATGCTACGGTGGTTATGGGAGATTTCAACATGCAGGTAGACTGGGAAAATCAGGTTGGAAATGGACCCCAGGAAAGAGAGTTTGTAGAGTGCCTTCGAGATGGATTCTTAGAACAGCTTGTACTGGAGCCTACCAGGGAGAAGGCAATTCTGGATTTAGTGTTGTGTAATGATCCTGATCTGATAAGGGGACTAGAGGTAAAAGAGCCATTAGGAGGCAGTGATCACAACATGATAAGTTTTACTCTGCAAATGGAAAGGCAGAAGGGAAAATCGGAAGTGTCGGTATTACAGTATAGCAAAGGGAATTACAGAGGCATGAGGCAGGAGCTGGCCAAAATTGATTGGAAGGAGGCCCTAGCAGGGAAGACGGTAGAACAGCAATGGCAGGTATTCCTGGGAATAATGCAGAGGTTGCAGGATCAATTTATTCCAAAGAGGTGGAAAGACTCTAAGGGGAGTAAGAGACACCTGTGGCTGACAAGGGAAGTCAGGGACAGCATAAAAATTAAGGAGAGGAAGTATAACATAGCAAAGAAGAGTGGGAAGACAGAGGATTGGACTCTTTTAAAGAGCAACAAAAGTTAACTAAAAAGGCAATACGGGGAGAAAAGATGAGGTACGAGGGTAAACTAGCCAATAATATAAAGGAGGATAGCAAAAGTTTTTTTAGGTACGTGAAGAGGAAAAAAATATTCAAGGCAAATGTGGGTCCCTTGAAGACAGAAGCAGGGGAATTTATTATGGGGAACAAAGAAATGGCAGACGAGTTAAACCGTTACTTTGGATCTGTCTTCACTGAGGAAGATACACACAATCTCCCAAATGTTCTAGGGGCCGGAGAAACTAGGGTGATGGAGGAACTGAAGGAAATCCACATTAGGCAGGAAATGGTTTTGGGTAGACTGATGGGACTGAAGGCTGATAAATCCCCAGGGCCTGATGGTCTGCATCCCATAGTACTTAAGGAGGTGGCTCTAGAAATAGTGGAAGCATTGGAGATCATTTTTCAATGTTCTATAGATTCAGGATCAGTTCCTGTGGATTGGAGGATAGCAAATGTTATCCCACTTTTTAAGAAAGGAGGGAGAGAGAAAACGGGTAATTATAGACCAGTTAGTCTGACATCAGTGGTGGGGAAGATGCTGGAGTCAATTATAAAAGACGAAATTGCTGAACATTTGGATAGCAGTAACGGGATCATTCCGAGTCAGCATGGATTTACGAAGGTGAAATCATGCTTGACAAATCTACTGGAATTTTTTGAGGATGTAACTAGGAAAATTGACAAGGGAGAGTCAGTGGATGTGGTGTACCTCGACTTTCAGAAAGCTTTCGACAAGGTCCCACATAGGAGATTAGTGGGCAAAATTAGGGCACATGGTATTGGGGGTAGGGTACTGACATGGATAGAAAATTGGTTGACAGACAGAAAGCAAAGAGTGGGGATAAATGGGTCCCTTTCGGAATGGCAGGCAGTGACCAGTGGGGTACCGCAAGGTTCGGTGCTGGGACCCCAGCTATTTACGATATACATTAATGACTTAGACGAAGGGATTAAAAGTACCATTAGCAAATTTGCAGATGATACTAAGTTGGGGGGTAGTGTGAATTGTGAGGAAGATGCAATAAGGCTGCAGGGTGACTTGGACAGGTTGTGTGAGTGGGCGGATACATGGCAGATGCAGTTTAATGTAGATAAGTGTGAGGTTATTCACTTTGGAAGTAAGAATAGAAAGGCAGATTATTATCTGAATGGTGTCAAGTTAGGAGGAGGGGGAGTTCAACGAGATCTGGGTGTCCTAGTGCATCAGTCAATGAAAGGAAGCATGCAGGTTCAGCAGGCAGTGAAGAAAGCCAATGGAATGTTGGCCTTCGTAACAAGAGGAGTTGAGTATAGGAGCAAAGAGGTCCTTCTACAGTTGTACCGGGCCCTGGTGAGACCGCACCTGGAGTACTGTGTGCAGTTTTGGTCTCCAAATTTGAGGAAGGATATTCTTGCTATGGAGGGCGTGCAGCGTAGGTTCACTAGGTTAATTCCCGGAATGGCGGGACTGTCGTATGTTGAAAGGCTGGAGCGATTGGGCTTGTATACACTGGAATTTAGAAGGATGAGGGGGGATCTTATTGAAACATATAAGATAATTAGGGGATTGGACACATTAGAGGCAGATATCATGTTCCCAATGTTGGGGGAGTCCAGAACAAGGGGCCACAGTTTGAGAATAAGGGGTAGGCCATTTAGAACGGAGATGAGGAAGAACTTTTTCAGTCAGAGGGTGGTGAAGGTGTGGAATTCTCTGCCTCAGAAGGCAGTGGAGGCCAGTTCGTTGGATGCTTTCAAGAGAGAGCTGGATAGAGCTCTTAAGGATAGCGGAGTGAGGGGGTATGGGGAGAAGGCAGGAACGGGGTACTGATTGAGAGTGATCAGCCATGATCGCATTGAATGGTGGTGCTGGCTCGAAGGGCTGAATGGCCTACTCCTGCACCTATTGTCTATTGTCTATTGTCTATTGAAACAGAGAAAATGTCCCGAGAAGATGTGAAGTTCTTTGATATTATGAATCGCTCAGCAAGGATGACAGATGGATACTATTGTCTAGACTTACTTTTCAAGCAAGAAAAGCCAGCATGCCAAATAACTTGCATTGGAGAGCAACGCGTTCAGAACCTGTGATGCAAGTTTGGCAAGAATGAGAAATTTCATGAAGAATGTACATCAGTCCGAAACGTCACCCATTCCTTCTCTCCTGAGATGCGGCCTGACCTGCTGAGTTACTCCAGCATTTTGTGAATAAATATCTTTCCTCACAGAAATGATTGACAATGGTTATGCTGAAAGGGTACCAGTGGATCAGTTGAATCGAAGTAATGGAGAACTCTGGTACATCCCTCACCACGGGGTGTATCATTCAAAGAAAGGAACTTTAAGGGTGGTCTTTGACTGTGGTGCAGTCTTCAAAGGATCATCACTTAACTGCCAACTGCTGCAAGGCCCAGACCTAACCAACTCACTCATTGGAGATCTCATCAGATTCAGACAGGAACCGGTTGCTTTGATGGCTGACATCAACGCAATGTTTCATCAGGTCAAGGCATCAGGAAGGCATATTGGCTATCTGCGATTCCTGTGGTGGCCCGATGGTGATGTGCAGCAAGATCTTGTTGAATACCGGATGAAGGTACATCTTTTTGGAGCCGCGTCGTCAGCAAGTTGTGCAAACTTTGCATTAAGGAAAACTGCTGAGGACAATAAAGCTCACTTTCCAGCAGAGGTGACAAACACAGTAAAGAACAACTTCTACGTAGATGATTGTTTAAAATTCATGCCTTCGGAACAAGAAACAGTTCAAATGGTAAGAGACCTGACTGTCACCTGCCAAATGGGAGAATTTATGCTGTCAAAATGGATCAGCAACAGTCATGCTGTATTGGCACCCATTCCACAAGAAAACAGAACCAAAGAGATCAAGGAGATGGACAAAGACAATCTGCCAATGGAAAGAGCACTGGGATTGCGCTGGTGCGTTGAAACAGATGTATTAAAGTTCAGAATTGCTGCACAGGAGCGACCATACTCTAGATCTTGTCCATGATCAGCTCTATATACGACCCTTTAGGATTTCTAGCACCATTTACACTGCCAGCCAAGCTGATTATGCAGGAGCTCTGCAAGGAAATACTTGGATGGGAAAACATACCCCTGTGGCGGCTCCCAAGGGTCGGGCCATACTACTACCGACCCCTCGGCACGGGAATGGACCAGTCCAAGGAGGTGGTCCAGTACCATGTATATAAGGACAAGGTTTTGGGCGCAAAGCCATTCCGGCAGACTCGACCCGTCTGATAACCGAGGTATAATAAAATATAACGTCCCCGAAATACCTGGCTCCTTGCCTTTATTTCGTGCCTCCGGTTCTGGGGGGGGGGGGTCCTGTGGCGGCTCCCAAGGGTCGGGCCATACTACTACCGACCCCTCGGCACGGGAATGGACCAGTCCAGGGAGGCGGTCCGGTACCATGTATATAAGGACAAGGTTTTGGGCGCGAAGCCATTCCGGCGGACTCGACCCGTCTGATAACCGAGGTATAATAAAATATAACGTCCCCGATATACCTGGCTCCTTGCCTTTATTTCGGGCCTCTATCGACGCGCCAAACCCCAAACCTTTTCTCAGCGATGGACAGGATGGCAAGCAGATCCAAACAAGATTGCGGAAGCCCACAAGCTTTGGTCAAATCAGATATGCACAGCTGCACCACTTTTTAGACGCCAGCGAAAGTGGCTCTAAGACTGGAAAACGATAGCAAAGAGGTGCATGTTGCATTCATAATGGGAAAATCCATAGTGGCACCATTAAAACAAATGACGATTCCCAGAATGGAGCTTACAGCTGCAGTCCTAGCTGTCAGAGTTGACACAATGCTGCGAAAAGAATTACAGCTTCAACTGGACAAATCCATCCAACAGTGCTTAAGTACATCAACAACGAAATTAAGCGCTTTCAAACATTTGTAGCAAACAGGATCTCTATTGTAAGGGTTGCTACTGATATATAACAATGGAGATATGTTCACACGAAGGAAAATCCTGCAGATGAAGCCTCGAGAGGACTAACAGCAGACTGCTTCTTAAGCTGTAAAAGATGGATCAAGAAACCAGAGTTTCTTTGTAAGCTAGACAGAGAATGGGCAAAACTTCACTTGGAATCTGTTGTCTCTGCTAATGATCCAGAAATCAAGCAAGACATCACAATGAACGTCATTGCCAAAAATCCATTGAACCCCATAAACACTCTGATCACTTATTTCTCATCATGGAGGAATCTGGAGACTGCCGTAGCTTGGCTTCTTAAAGTAAAGACAACACTCTTGTGGCTGACTCGAAGGAGAAAGGAAATTCAGACTGCTGTGAGTAGCCTTGAAAAAGATCCTGGCAAACTAACGAAAAAGGTTGAAAAGGAGATGCAAGTCTTTAAAGCAACACTCCGCGGACAATGTTTATGTCCTGAAGATCTTTTCCAAGCAGAAAGCGCAATCACCTCTTTCAGTCAAAGACAAAGATTCAAAGAAGAGCTATCAGTCCTAGAAGCTGGTAAAAATGGTGTCAAAAGAAGCTTTGCTCCTGGTGACATTGTTGTGGTGGCTGATTCCACTGCACCAAGAGGCTCCTGGCTAATGGGCAGAATATTGGAGACTATTAATGACTGAAAATGAGATCATCTTGGCATTATCACTAATAAGGTTTAGTACTAAACGCTACCAATCACAGTTGTGGAGACATTGGTACAGTTGTCTCGTTGTTGATCACTAATGACTGATGCTTTAAACCATGCATTGTGCTTGTATGTAATTTATTGTGCTTTTGTTAGTAATTTGTTAGTAACTTACTCTGCTTTTGTATGTCTTATTGTGCTTCTGTATGTTTATTATATGTAATGTCTTGGCTTTTATCTGGACCTTGAGTCTGTAATAAAGTATTGATTGATTGATTATACCAGATGCACAAGGTCTTGTGCGCACAGTTCGACTTCAGACTAAGAGCAACATCTTGGAAAGACCGATAACAAAGATATGTCTGCTCCTAGAAGCTGCTACCTGAGTACAGCAAAGACTGGTGGTCTTAAAGATTGAAGAATCACTAAAGTAGATTAGATGCCAACATATAGTACATACCTTTTTTTGATTATGTGTAAAGTTTTTATAGCTCCTTTTAATGTTCATTGGTAATTGTTTTGTTATATACGTAGAACAGTTAGGGGCCGATGTGTAGGAGCCATTTGCGTTTAGACTGGCTGCTGTTAGCATATTATATTATTTTGTCTAGATATATCTTGCCGTCTTATTTTGGACACTTGGGGGCAATCGTTAGCCAGAACTAGGTGGTGTATATATATGGGTTCCGGGACTGGGAAGAGTTAGACACAGGGATGGAGAGTATACAGTTCTTACCAGACCTGTGACCAGAGCTGCAAGCAGACGGGTGAACAGAGCAGCCAGCTACGACCTGTATGCAAAATAAGTACAGCCTGGTATGTTCATCTCCTTGTTTGTACAACTACTTCAATAAACAACTAATTAAACTGGAAAAACAACTGGAAGAACGACTGTTCTGTTGGGGTTTGCGTTAAGTTTATTCCGACTCCCTGTATAATAATGGCAATTAGAAAAGAGTTTACTGGAAAAGACTGAAGTTGCCATTACAAAAAGTATATAAAATTATGAGAGGCATAGAATGGGTAGACTGTCAGAAGCATTTCTCCAGGATGAAAATATCAAATACTAGAGGGCATAGCTTTAAAGATAGAGGGGCAAAGCTTGAAGACAATGTGTGGGGCATGTTTTTTTTTACAGAGGGTGGTGAATGCGTCTGGAACTCGCTGCCAGGGATGGTGGTGGTGACAGATAAGACAGTAGCATTTAAGAGACGTTTGGATAGGTACATGGATAAGGAGGGAATGGAAGGATGTAGATTATCTATAGGCAAAAGGCATAAATATAAGTGTTGGTCTTGGCACCATATTCGGTACAGACATTGTGAGCTGAAGGTCCTGTTCTTGTCCTATGTTGTAACACGTATTTTGTTAAAAAGTCTTGTTCCTTTTCATACTTTTTATATCCCCTGGATGTTTTGCCACTGGGTGTTCTCTGTATCTCTCCCTTTCAACTTGATTTGCAGTCGTTCTTTCTATTTTTAAATACTTTTTCTCAAATTTTGATTTTTCATTTCACTTTTTGTTTGCTCGTAGCTGATTTTGAAAGAGGTTTTGCCTCTAACAAGTAATGAACTGGTTCTGTATCACATTAAATTATCTTTGCAGCATTGCTCACTGGTCATCTTCGGTCATTTCATTCATCATTTTTTCAGTTTATGTGGAACTCTGTCACACTACATTGAAATCAGAGCCCTAACCTTTACTGTGAAGGTGCTGTCTTGGTTTGACTTTCCAAAAAGGAACAAACCTGATACTTATCTGAATTAAACTTTATCAGCCATTTCTAAACTTTATTAGCACTTCCAAGTCAGCTAGTCCACTTGCTCAGCTGATCAAGATTCTGTTGTAATTCTTGTTAACCATCTTCACAGTCTACAATACCATGTGTTTCAGTGTCATCTCTAAACTTACAAATCATGCCTTGCATATTCTCATCCAAATATTTGATATAGATGACAAACAACAATGGGCTCTCTGTGGCACACCAGTGTCACAGGCCTCCAATCTGAAAAACAGCTTTTCACCCCCACCTTATGCTTCCCACCATGAAGCCAATTCACTGCACCTTTTCAGGAAAAGTGGCTTTGTTTCTATTGTGGTTTCCCGGACCTTTAATGTCGCCCCCTTGTTCGCATTTAAAAAGAACGGAAATTAGCTTCCCTTAGTCCTCGCCTTTCATCCTACTACTTTCTACATCCAGTTAGTCACTCTTCACCATTTCTGCGTGATGCAAAAAGCTCCTACCACTCACCATATCTTCCCTTTCCCACCTTCTGCTGCACCACTCCCTGTGAACCGTCCTGGTCTGTTGATCCCTCGCCGCTCACCCTTCCTTGACTCCTGCTATGAGTTCCAACACTTGTTCCCACACCTTCACTTGCACCGCCATCCATGGATCTAAACAGTCCTTTCTGGTAAGACAAAGATTCACATGCATGCTCTGCAACGTCATCTTTTGCATTTGGTTATCTGTGTGGCCTCCTCTACATAGGTGACTGGTTTACATTTTTATTCCTTTTCCCATACACCCTCCAACCCCAAATCATCCATTTCTGTCCCCCTCCCTCTGCTGGCTTCATCCACCTACTACCAACACACTTCCCCCATCTGGTTTCGTCTCTCCCTTACCGATTCCCATTATTGCCTTTCTCCTTTCTTTTACAAAAAATGATAGGGATAGGTGTATTAAGTGGTTCTTGGCACAGAGTGATTAATAATTGTAGTGGTCTTATGAGTTCAAGCAAACCACTTGAATTGTTCAGGAACTCGATTGGTTCTAAGATTAGATTGTGATGGTAATTGTAGGTTCCTTCTATGACAGGATGAAGTAGATTGGTTGTAAGTCTTTCTTCATGTATCTTTTTATCTTTGGTCTATTGTTTTGCAAGATCATGAGAATTTGTTAGGAAAATATGTTCCGTTTCGCTCTCGTTCTTTATTTATATATGTATACTAGATCAAGTGGACCCGTTGGGCCCAAACCTTTGCTGCATTGGTGCAGCACCCTCTCCTCCCCCCTTCCCCCCCTCCCTCCCTCCTCCTTCCCTGGGAGATAGATTTAAACCTTAAAATGTGAATAACTTAAAAAAATATAACATCCATTTCAATGAAACTTCTTCCATTAGCACCAAAGGGATGATGGTGAGTAAGGTGGGCCTAAAATTGTTGCGCTATCGTGTACCATTTTGGCTGTAGTTCAAGAACAAACAAACAAACAAACAAACGAGAGATTTAGTATATAATAATATATTTATTTTATTTTATTTACATAGATGTGTATATGTGCACATTTAGAAAGGAACATGGATAGGATGGGTTTAGAGGGATACGGGCCAAACACAGGTAGGTGGGACTTGTGTAGATAGGACATGTTGGCCGGTGTAGGTAAGTTGGGCCCAAGGGCTTGTTTTCACGCTATGTTTCTATGAGACTCAATTACTCTATACGTTTATATTTAGAATGCGTGTGATCCTAAATATCCTTGTTTTTATCTCTCTTATTCCCCTATCATCAATATTCTTCGGCATTTTTCATTATTATTCCTCAAAATGGCTAGGAGGCAAAATAATTGAAACACAAAGTGCTTGACATTCATTTTTTCCATGTGGGGGAAACCTACTTCTTCCCTTCATTATCTTGCAGTTTGAATAAGAGATGGCAGTATTTGGATGAATGAAATCAGATTGGAGCTCTCGCCAGCAATCTTCTGATTAGAATTTCAATGTTTTCTCACTCGTTTTACCTATCCTATGTAAGCATTGTATAAATCTTGCGTTGGAATTTAAATACTTCTGTTATATCGTGCAATACATATAATGTGTGATGTTCATACTTGAATTTTCTTAAACCATCCACCATTATAGTTTTAGATTTTCTGTACATATTTTTTTTGAGCTTGAAAAGGCTTGCACCTTTTAACTGATGATTGTTTGTGATGAGATCAGTGTGAGGTGTATTTAATTTATACTTACATTTCTGTCCTTCAACTGTGAGGTTCTGAAATATAAAAGCAGAAGTTCAGGTTTTCCAGAATGCTCTTTGAAACTCCTCCTATATTGAAATATCTATTTGTCTTTTAAAATAGAAATGTATTTGTTTTATTGTACAGGTCTCACTGGAGAATGATTATCTTGGCCCACGCAGAATTGAAAGTTTGAAGAAAGAAGATTCGGATTGGCAAAGAAAAGCCCAAAGAGCTGTACTGTCTATACAGGATTTGACAGTGAAGTACTTTGAGATCACAGCCAAAGCTCACAAAGGTGGTTAACCTGAATTCACTGTTATCTAATCATAGGCCTTGTTCATTAAATGTAGGTAGGAATTTGAAGTTTCCCTTTTAAAGATTTCCTTTAACCTGAATCTGTACACTATGGACTGCTTGATTATAATCATATATAGTCTTTTCACTGACTGATATGATATGAGCTTTATTGTCATTCGGTACCAAGATACCGAACAAAATTACATTTCCAACAGTCACAGAACACAAGATACACGACCCCAACACAAACATCCATCACAGTGACTCCAAACACCCCCTCACTGTGATGGAAGGCAACAAAACTTCCACTCTCTTCCCCCCACACCCACGGACAGACAGCGTAGCACACAACAAAAAAACTTTTCTCTCTACCTTGGTACACGTGACAGTAATAATAAATTAAACTAAAGTTGAATAATAACAACAAATTTCAGGCAGTTGGTCATAGATATGTGGATGCATACAAGGATTTTTCAATATAAGTTTGGTGTCATATAGGTCATAAATTATCAATGGGGAAAAATTTGACATGTTTTTTCCTTGTTTAATCTGTGCTGATTGAGGTAAAAATGTTCACTATCCCATACTTTTCTATAGCCAATGCAGGATATAAATATATATTCGCCAGACAGGTCGCAGGACAGAGTGATACAGTGTGGAAACAGGCCCTTCGGCACAACTTGCCCACACCGGCCAATAATGTCCCAGCTACACTAGTCCCACTTGCCTGCGCTTGGTCCATATCCTTCCAAACCTGTCCTATCCATGTTCCTGTCCAACTGTTTCTTAAACGATAGGATAGTCCCAGTCTCAACTACCTCTTCTGGCAGCTTGGTCCATACACCCACCACCCTTTGTGACAAAGTTACCCCTCAGATTCCTATTACATTTTATCCCCTTCACCTTGAACCTATGTCCTTTGGTCCTCGATTCCCCTACTCTGGGCAAGAGACTGTGCATCTACCCGATCTATTCCTCTCATGATTTTGTACACCTCAATAAGATCACCCCTCATCCTCAGTGCTCCATTGAATAGAGACCCATCCTACTCAACCTTTCCCTATAGCTCACACCCTCTAGTCCTGGCGACATCCTCCAGTCTGCAACTCCTCCAATTTTGGTGTGGTCAGCAAACGTACTCACCAACCCATCTTCATTGATGTTCCAGTCATTTACATACCACAAACAGCAGAGATCCCAGCACAGATCCCTACGTAACTCCACTGGGTCAGCGACCTCCAGAGTATCTATCCCCCTCCACAACCTTCCGTCTACTACAAATAAGCCAGTTCTGAATCCATTTGAATCCATACAGTCATCGTGAATTCCGTGCATCTTAATCTTTTGGATCAGCCTACCATGAGAGACCTTAACAAAACCCTTCCTAAAATCCATGTAAACGATATGATAGAACTTTATTTATCCCAGGAGAGAAATTGGTCTGCCAACAGTCATAAAACACAAGATACATGAAACATGAAATTAAAGTGACGAGTGAAAAGGATTAGGGATGTGCAGGGGGGGGAGGGGGGGAATGAGGGGAGTCAGCCCCCAGGACGTAGCCAGCCTTCCTGATGAGCTTGTTAATCCTGTTGGCGTCCGCAGACTTTGCCCTGCTGCCCCAGCACATGACAGCAACGAAGATGGCACTGGCCACCACCGATTGGTAGAACATCTGCAGCATCTTACTGCAGACTTTGAAGGAGCAGAGCCTTCTCAAAAAGTACAGTCGTCTCTGTCCCTTATTGTACAGGGCCTCAACGTTCTTGGACAGTCCAGTTTACTGTCCAGGTAAACCCCAAGGTATTTGTACTCCTTGGTAAACTGCACATCCACATCATTGATGGAGACAAGGGTGTTCCTCTCCTCCTAAAGTCCACCACTAACTCTTGTTTTATTCGAGCAATGGTGAGGTGTTGCACTTTGCGAGGTCAAAAGTAAGAGAAAAATATACAATCAATGGCAAGACCCTTAACAGCATTGACGTATAGAGAGATCTTGGGATCCAAGTCCATAACTCCCTGAAAATGGCAATACATGTAGGGCGGCAGAGTGGCACAGTGGTAGTGTGGAGATGAGGAACGCAGAGGGGGGCGATCAGCAGTAGGGTATATGGCTGCGGGAGTAGGGGGTGCACTGGGGCTCTAAGCATGGTCCTGAGTTCCTGATTGGAAGCCTCTACTCAGGCTGGGATCGGGAAGCCCGCCACCGGTTGGGTGTCTCAAAACCGGAGGGGGTGTTTGGGTACTAAGGGTGAGATACAATAGACCCTCGTCCCATATGGAGTCGCCACCCCCCCCAAACCTACGCCAGCCATTGAATTGCGCAATTCTTTTGATTGTACATCTTTAGTTTGTTTAGTTACGGTTCCCGCTTCCGTTTTTCTTCTCCCACCTCCTTTTTTAAAATGTCAACAGTTTTAGAGCTTCCTTCGTCTGTCAACTTAATGCCCAATTTTACGGCGTTGTCCTGCCAACTAGATAAAATCTCCTTATCCCTCTTTTCTTGGCAAAGCTCCCGCCACTTCTGGATCAGAAGTTTTGCTTCCTTACTGCGGTTTCGGGTCCAGATAAGCTCCTGGTTTTTTTTTACAGTCTCCAGGTCATCTGACCCCCCTAATGGCCACACAGTAGGTCCTAGTTTCTTATTAAGGGCCCCCGATAATAGTCGGAATTGTTTAGCATATTCCGGGAGCTTATCACATAAAAGGTTAAGAGGGGACCTGTCGTCCGTGGTGGTGTCTATTACGTTCCCCATTTGTATTTTATATGTTTTTCTTATCAACAAAAGGAATTGTATATTCCCTGAGTTTCCTCTCGTGCCTTGGCAGCCCACTTCAGGGTCCTGACCTTCGCGTGGGGGATTTCCCCTCTTAACAACCGGTCTAAGGCTGGGTGTTAGGCAGAGAGGTACTCCCTTGTCCGATATACAACTCTTTAACTTTAACTCTTTACATGCAACACACTTATGCTCTATAATTTACCCGAGGATCATTATTGGTTGAGTCTTATTATACCTTTGTTCTATGTCCCCTAGTGAGACACGGTTCACCTTATTAGCTGCTAACGCGTTAGACCTTTTAAATCTTTAGAGGATTGAAACCTCAGGGCCTTTAACCCTCGTTTACCGTTTAGACTCAACGATCCTTCATAAAAACCCTTACCCACCTGTCCGTCCAACTGACCCCCGAGATTCCGTCACGCAGATTAACACATCAGCGGTGATCGGCGGGTCGTAGAGGAGTCACAAAGACGGGGAAAATAGAGTGGCCAAATAAGATACTCACTCTACTGGCCAATTCCACCGTTCTTCGATCCTCGTGCCCTCAAGTCTCAGCCACTATGTATCGATCTTTGTTGTGGAATCCCACCGCTGCCACCATACTGTTTGTGTTCTTTATACATTGTGTTTTTCTCCTCTGAAGACGAGCTGGAACATTCTGCGGTTTGGGCTACTGATTACTACTAGCTTTAGCAAGTTCAGCATTTTTGTGATTACGTAGCCTCAAGCAGGTGTGTGAGAAAGAGAGAGCCTCAAGCATGTTCTTTAACCTAGCACACAATGCTGCAAAGCCCATGCGGAGTCCAGTGGCCGAAGCAAACAAAAAGGACAGATCTGGCTCTGCGTTCCTCATCTCCACAGTAGAGTTGCTGCCTTACAGTGCCAGAGCCCCGGGTTTGATCCTGAACTACGGGTGTTGTCTATATGGAGTTTGTGTGTTCTCCCTGTGACTGCATAGGTTTTCTCCAGGTGCTCCGTTTTCCTCCTACATTCCAAAGACGTGCAGGTTTGTAGGTTAATTGGCTTCTGTAAATTATCCTTAGTGTGTACGTTGTGAAACTGTGATAACATCAATTAACAGCACATGCATGTCTAGCTCAAATAGATGATTTGTGTCATCCTAATGTAATTCCTTTATGAACATGAAATTCGATGAAGGAAACTCGGTAGTCATTATCTTTTTAGGCCAGATGTTTTTACTTATTGGCTGTGGGACTTGCTGGCTAAGAAAGCTTTTATTGCCCTTTCTAAATCCCCTTGATCAGATAGCACAACGTTGCCTTGTTGAATTTCAGTTTTCACGATAGTGAAGGTGCTCACTCTGCTAGACCCAGAGAGCAGTCACACATTTCCAAACTAGAATGGTGACTTGGAGGAGATCTTCAGATGGTGGTGTTCACATACATCAGCTACACTTGTCCTTGATAGCAGAAGTCATGGATTTTGCAGTAGCTTTGAGCAGCAATGCTGGTGCATTTTAAAGATAGTAATAACTGCATTCACAGTGCTGGAGGAAATGGATGTGATGTGATTGAAGTAGACTGATTTGTCCTAAATGACAGCTTTGTTTTTTAACTATTAATGTGTAGAGGCATCTTGGGGTTCAAGCCCATATCCCTGAAAGTGGGAAAACAAGTAGATAAAGTGGCAAAGAAAGCATACAGCAAGCTTGCCTTAATTGGTTGGGGCATTGACTATAAGAGTGAGGAAGTCACAATGCAGCTTTATAGGACTTCGGTTATGCAGCATTTGGTAGTATTGTATGCTGTTCTGATCGCCTCTTTGCAGGAAGAATGGGGAAGCTTTGGAAAGGGTGCAGAGGAGGTTTAACTGAATAATGGCTGAATCCCAGGGATCAATCTCGTGAACCTACGCTGCACTGCCTCAATTACAAGGATGTCCTTCCTCAAATTAGGAGACCAAAACTGTGCACAATACTCCAGATGTGGTCTTACCAGGGCCCCCCTATACAACTGCAGAAGAACCTCTTTACTCCTATACTGAAATCCTCTTGTTATGAAGGCCAACATTCCATTAGCTTTCTTCACTGCCTGCTGTACCTGCATGCCAACTTTCAGTGACTGGTGTACAAGGACACCCAGGTCCCGCTGCACCTCGCCCTTACCTAACCTAACTCCATTGAGATCATAATCTGCCTCGTGTCTGCCGCCAAAGTGGATAACCTCACATTTATCTATATTATACTGCATCTGCCCACTCATTCAACCTGTCCAGCTCACCCTGCAACCTCCTAACATCCTCGTCACAGTTTACACTGCCACCCAGCTTTGTGTCATCCGCAAACTTGCAAGTGTTGCTTCTAATTCCCTCTTCCAAATCATTAATATATATGGTAAAGAGTTGCGGCCCCAACACTGAGCCTTGCGGCACTCCACTCGCCACTGCCTGCCATTCTGAAAAGGACCCATTTACTCCTACTCTTTGCTTCCTGTCTGCCAACCAATTTTCTATCCATGTCAACACCCTACCCCCAATACCATGTGCTCTAATTTTGGTCACCAATCTCCTGTGCGGGACCTTATCAAAGGCTTTCTGAAAGTCTAGATACACTACATCCACTGGCCCCCCTTCATCCATTTTACTTGTCACGTCCTCAAAAAATTCCAGAAGATTAGTCAAGCATGATTTCCCTTTCATAAATCCATGCTGACTTGGACTTATCCTTTTACTGCTATCCAAATGCACCGTTATTACCTCTGTAATTCTCAGCCATGATCATATTGAATGGCGGTGCTGACTTGAAGGGCCAAATGGCCTACTCCTATACCTATTTTCTATGTTTCTATGTTTCTATGTTAAGCTTGGTAAATGCTGCTTTTATATTACATTTCTCAGTATTTTGGTGTATGTTTGAAAACTATGCTTGTGGATCCTGGTGAAAGACAGACTGTGCATTGGTGAGCACAGTGAGTGCTGCTTGACAGGACTGTTGATGACATTTTCTATCTTGTTATGATTATGAGTGGTCTGAAGTGATTCCAATTAGCCAGATTGGATCTTCTGTTCTTTTTGTGAATGTGACAAACCAAAGCAGATGACATTATTATTGTAACTGTACTGAAACAAAACAAGAGGCTTGATGTTTTTTGAATTGTAGTCTAGTAGATTTAGCTGGGATATTGTCTGCTCTCCGATGATTTTTGCTGTCATTGAAATATTCTGAAGATTGCTCTCTGATCACAAAGTCTTCTCGTGAAAGCTGGGAGGTATCATCTATACATTAAGTGCTTCAGCCTCATCTTTAGCAGTCACATTCTAGGCTCTACCAATATTGTGAATGGGGATTTTATTGTGGAACTCTTACTCCATTATCTGTTTAACTATCCACCATTATTTCCAACTGTAGGTGGCAGGATCAGATTTGATTTTTAGTTAAGCAGTCACTGAGCTCCTCACCTGCATCTTACTGTTTGATGCTCATGTTGTTCAGACTAGGGGCTGCTTAAAGACGTACAGGTTATGTAGGTTAATTGGCTGGGTAAATGTAAATGTAAAAATTGTCCCTAGTGGGTGTAGGATAGTGTTAATGTACGGGGATCGCTGGGCGGCACGGACTTGGAGGGCCGAAAAGGCCTGTTTCCGGCTGTATATATATGATATGATATGATAATATTTAAGTCTTTTATATTAATAGTAATATATTGAGTTAACTATAGAATTGTTTGGATTGGCAAAGGGGGAAGTTAATTGTAAGTGGCATTGCGTTTGTTCAGAGACCTGTCAGTAGTGATATACCAAAGTGTTAACACTCGGTGAATATTATTTTCCTAAATGATCTCCCAATTTGTGGCTGATATGAATATTTGACAAAGATTAGGACTATTGATAACACTATATTGCTTCAAGTGCTCTGGAAATACTTTGGAGATTGACCCTGCCACTGACAGTGCTTAAAATGTTTTATAAATGATTATATATCCTTCAGCAAAAGATGTAACTTTAGGTGAAAATTGAAAACAAAAGTTGTGTCTTTTGGTGTACAAAGGAACACAGTGTTGTGTTAGGGAGAGGCAACAGGGCTTTGAGGTGCATTTATAACACCATTGATCATAAGGTGAATAACTCCGCTTTATCCTTCTGCAAACATTTGGTCAACCTTTAGATAGAATACTATGTTCAGTTTTTTCCACATGCGATGAATGTTAGATTTTGAAAAGGATGCAGTTTGAAGCATCTTGGTTACAAAAATAAGCCAAGAGAACTGGGAGTTTGGAAGTTTAGAAGATGAAGAAGGGAATAGACTGCATTTCAGTAAAAAGTTATTTTCAAATGTTTAGGTTTCATAGGGCCATATCTGGTGTAGATTTCAGGAGATGGTTTCTCAGTGGAACTCTGGGATAAGCACCCGGCTTGTGCAGAGGTTGCAAATTCAGTTTCTCCGACTGAGAGCTGGTCTATTCCCAGCTAAGACAAATGTCATGTAAAAGGTAGGAATCAAATGAATATTAAGATCAGAGTGGACCTCTAGACTTGCTTTGCTTTGATTACTTAAAGGAGTTGAAGATTCTCTTCTTCGTAAATTGATTTGGTTCTTTTACTACTTTATTCGTAATGCTCTGGCCGTAAGTGGTTTATTTCTGTCTTGATGAATCGGAGGAGTTACTAGAATTCATACCATCACTGTAATGTTCTATCCCTTCCAGGTTTTTTTGTTCTTTAACACCCCCTTCCCACTACTTTTCTTGCAAACTGTCCAGAATTGTTGAATATACTCTGATCAGACCCTTCTAAGGTGTGCTATAGGTGCAATATGTGGTTGCAACAGCCAAAATGTCATAAATGATAGGAGCAGAATTAGGCCATTTGGCCCATCAAGTCTACTCTGCCATT
Source organism: Rhinoraja longicauda (assembly GCF_053455715.1). Taxonomy (NCBI): domain Eukaryota; kingdom Metazoa; phylum Chordata; class Chondrichthyes; order Rajiformes; family Arhynchobatidae; genus Rhinoraja; species Rhinoraja longicauda. The sequence continues at coordinate 99,242,120 of NC_135955.1, read as the reverse complement.
CAATCATGGCTGATCTATCTCTCTCTCCTAACCCCGTTCTCCTGCCTTCTCCCCATAACCTTTGACACCTGTACTAATCAAGAATCTATCTCTGCCTTAAAAAAGAGATTATGGCCTGATGTAAAGCAAAGTGCAAGTTGGTCTTCCAGAGAAAGGCATAGCTGCAGCAATACAGTAATGAATTATTTTAATACAATGGATTTGAAGGAGAATAAAAATGAGTTTTTCTGAATAATTATTTCCTCCAATAATTGAAAAAAGAACTGTATAACTATAATGGTCTCAAAAAACACCCAAAATGCCAGTATCATTTTTTTATGCTTTAAAGTTTTGGTTATACAGAGAAGTGTGCATCCACCTTGCAAATATAGTGCATCCTTTTCTGTATTATTTGAGTTACTAGGAGAACTGGATTGAACATGCTCAAGTAGAATTTGAGATTTTTTTCATATTCTCCTGAACTGGCTAATGTTTTATTTGAATAAATAAAATTTATTTATGTTTTATTTGAATAAAGATGTCTAATCCAGTCATAATTTCTCCATACTGTTAGTTTAGAAGCTTAACCACTACACTACCATTTGTCTAAGTACACATAGAGAAGTTTACATAAAGAATTTGACAGACTAAATAGTGCAGAACAAAGTACCAAGGTAAGGGATATCTTCCTGATATTCCTACATTAAGAACAAAAGTTTAAAAATATTGTTCTTGCACCAATGGAAAACCAAATTAAATAAACTAACATCTCAAGTTGCAATCTGCACGCAATCTCGCAGCTAAGGTGGTAGAGACAAAGAGGGAATGATTTAAGAAGTAATTGGATGCCAGGGTTGGGAAGTTCAAACATTTGTAGAATAGGTTAGCCAAAATGAGCCAGAGTTCTTCGGAAATCTAAATCCTATTGATTTTCTTTTAGCTGTACATGATCGGATGCGTGCTGACCAGAAGAAATATGGGAAAGCAGCCTGGGCCATAGCAGTAGACAGAATGGAAAAGCTTCAATATGCAGTCGCTAAGGAAACTCTGCAGCTTATGCGAGCCAAAGAGATTTGTTTGGAGCAGAAAAAGAGGACACTTAAGGATGAAGTATGTTTGTACCATAATAACAGTGAAGAAGATAAAAGTAAATGTATATTGCAGATGAAATAAAATGTATGCGGGGGGGGGGGGGGAGGGGAGATATTTTCTTGGGATCTGTGGAAAGGTATGCTATAATTATAAACTGTAGAACCATTATTTTGTCATTTAAAATTTGGAACTCTGTTACTCTTAAAATGCCAAGCGGTATGAAGTGAGTAATATAAAAGACACGGCATGAATCGGGTATGAAAGCAAAGATGTGATTTTGGTGAGATGCATTAATATTTGTTGATCAAAATCAACTTTATCTGATCAGCGAGGAAATAATAATAATAATATATTCCTTTATTTGTCCCACACCAGGGAAATTTGCAGTGTTACAGCAGCAAAGTGGATAGCAAGAGATCATTCATTATAAATAAAAATAAAGACAAGGATAAATTGTCATCAATTTACTGTGTAATCCTTAACTGTTACTGTTGACTCGTCTGCTGGGAGTCTCACAGTCTCACAGCAGCGGGAAGGAAGGACCTCCGATATCTCTCCTTCACACACTTGGGGTGAAGGAGTCTGTCACTGAAGGAGCTACTCAGTGCAGTGACAGTGATACCAATTTCTGATTAACAGAGGAAGAACAATGTTTGAAACTCTCAGTTGAAGTGGAAGTAATTGTACTCAAATGTACATTGTTATGTTCAATCATCATTGACACATGTAATTAATATGTTAAACAGTTACTCATTCCCAAAATGTTGGTAATGGTTTAAATTAAGAACATAGACCATAAAACATAGAAAATTACAGAACAGGAACAGGTCCTTTGGCCCACAATGTCTGTGCCAAGTTAAGCTAATCTCATCAGCTTGCACATGATACACACTACTCCATTCTCTGCATATCCATGTGCCTATCCAAAAGCCTCTGAAACACCACCATAGTATCTGCCTCCACCACTGTCCTAGGTAGCACATTCCAGGCACCCACCACCTTGTGTGTGAAATAAAAACTACCCCACACATCTTTAAACTATGCCCCTCTCATCTTGAAGCTACGCCCTTTCTTCTTAGACATTTCTGCCCTGGGAAAATGTTCTGACTGTCTACACTATCTATGCCTCCCATAATTTTATATATTTCTATCAGGTCCCCTCTTGGGCTCCAAAGCTCCAGAGAAAATAATCTGTACAACTTATTTTTATACCTGATACCCTCTAGGCAGCATTCTGCACCCTTTCCAAAGCCTCCACGTTCTTCCGATAGGGGACAACTAGAACTGTACGCGAAAGTACCGTAAAGCTGCATCATGTTTTCCTAACTCTTGTACTCAATGTCCCGACCATTGAAAGCACACCATATGCCTTTTTTTGCCACTCTGTCTACTTGTGTTGCCACTTTCAGGGAGCTATGAACCTAAACCCCGAGATCCCTCTGTGTGTTAATGCTATTAAGGGTCTTATATTTGCCCCTTTCATTCAGTTGGTTATTTTTGTTTATTTTTTAACAATCAGAATTCTGTCCTGGAACACAGAAGGGTCTATTTAGACTCTCATAGTCTTGTTTGTTTTATTTTTAATTGATTAGTAGAGATGATTAACTGTGATGCAATGCAACACAAATGACTGAATAAATGATTGAAATATACAGCACGGAAATAGGCCCTTTGGCCCATTAAGTCCACGCTGACCATTGATTACCCGTTCACACCAGTTCTATGTTGTCCCATTTTCTCATCCACTCCCTACACTCTAGGGGCAATTTACAGAGGCCATTTAACCTACAAACCCATACTTCTTTGGGATGTTGGAGGATGTAACTAGGAAAATTGACAGGGGAGAGTCAGTGGATGTGGTGTACCTCGACTTTCAGAAAGCCTTCGAAGGTCCCACATAGGAGATTAGTGGGCAAAATTAGAGCACATGGTATTGGGGTAGGGTACTGACATGGATAGAAAATTGGTTGACAGACAGAAAGCAAAGAGTGGGGATAAATGGGTCCCTTTCGGAATGGCAGGCAGTGACCAGTGAGGTACCACAAGGTTCGGTGCTGGGACCCCAGCTATTTACGATATACATTAATGACTTAGATGAAGGGATTAAAAGTACCATTAGCAAATTTGCAGATAATACTAAGCTGGGGGGTAGTGTGAATTGTGAGGAAGATGCAGTAAGGCTGCAGGGTGACTTGGACGGGTTGTGTGAGTGGGCGGATACATGGCAGATGCAGTTTAATGTCGATAAGTGTGAGGTTATTCACTTTGGAAGTAAGAATAGAAAGGCAGATTATTATCTGAATGGTGTCAAGTTAGGAAGAGGGGATGTTCAACGAGATCTGGGTGTCCTAGTGCATCAGTCACTGAAAGGAAGCATGCAGGTACAGCAGGCAAAGAAAGCCAATGGAATGTTGGCCTTCATAACAAGAGGAGTTGAGTATAGGAGCAAAGAGGTCCTTCTACAGTTGTACCGGGCCCTGGTGAGACCGCACCTGGAGTACTGTGTGCAGTTTTGGTCTCCAAATTTGAGGAAGAATATTCTTGCTATTGAGGGCGTGCAGCGTAGGTTCACTAGGTTAATTTCCGGAATGGCGGGACTGTCGTATGTTGAAAGGCAGGAGCAATTAGGCTTGTACACACTGGAATTTAGAAGGATGAGGGGGGATCTTATTGAAACATATAAGATAATTAGGGGATTGGACACATTAGAGGCAGGAAACATGTTCCCAATGTTGGGGGAGTCCAGAACAAGGGGCCACAGTTTAAGAATAAGGGATAGGCCATTTAGAACGGAGATGAGGAAGAACTTTTTCAGTCAGAGAGTGGTGAAGGTGTGGAATTCTCTGCCTCAGAACGCAGTGGAGGCCAGTTCGTTGGATGCTTTCAAGAGAGAGCTGGATAGAGCTCTTAAGGATAGCGGAGTGAGGGGGTATGGGGAGAAGGCAGGAACGGGGTACTGATTGAGAGTGATCAGCCATGATCGCATTGAATGGCGGCTGGCTCGAAGGGCTGAATGGCCTACTCCTGCACCTATTGTCTAAACCGGAGCACCCGGAGGAAACCCATGTGGTCACAGAAAGAACATGCAAACTCCACTCGGACTGCACCTGAGGTCAGGATTAAACCCAGGTCTCTGGCACAGTGAGGCCATAGCTCTACCAGCTACGCCACTGTGCCGCCCAAATCTTTGACGAACATTTGTGTCCCTCCCACTGTAGGTTTCCAAACGTTGTGTCTAAAAAAATACAATTTATAGTTCTTGCCTTATTACTATTTATGTTTTATTACAGATGCAGAGTCTTCAGAGTAGCACTGATGCCATTGCATGGCTGGATCGGCTAGAGGCTGACTATTACGATATACAGCTTCACTTGTATGAGGTGCAGTTCGAGATCCTGAAATGTGAGGAACTATTGATAACAGCACAACTTGAAAGCATTAAGAGGCTCATTACAGGTGCGGTGATAAATCAATGTAATCCAGTTTTGGTCAGTTGAAGCAAAATAATCATATCGGTTGGAAGCCATTGAGATGCAATGTTTCCTTTATTCAATAGTTTATTTATTATGTTTACCAAAGTACAGTGAGATTTTTGTTTTGCATTCAGATCAGTAAAATTATTGTCATACATAAGTACAATAATGCATTGAAACAGCCCACTGAGTCTAAATGCAAATGTATGGAGTTTGCATGTTCTCCCTGTGACTGCGTGCATTTTTTGTAACACTCTTGTAATTTTGAATAAGAGAAAAATAGTACCTGTTAAATTTCCTTCAATGTTCAAGTATTCTTATCACGGGTTGGAAAAAGTAAACCGTTTTAATGGTTTGATCTGTGGTATTTGTTTTCTTTTAACAGAGAAACGCGAAGAAGTTGTTTACTATGACACCTACGAAAGCATGGAAGCCATGAAATCAACCGAAATGGCATCATCAGTGATCCCACAGAAAGTGGAGCTGGTGAAACAGCAGCAGAAGGTGCGCCAGCTTGAGGCTAGACGCAGTCGCATTTCAGCCAAGAAAGCCTACCTCAGAAACAAAAAGGTAAATATATCGTCTTAACCCATAGTAGTTTCTCTCATTATTTTTGAATAGCCTGTGTTTCATCCATTCAATGTAAATGTAAAACGCAAAAATTAGTTTGTATTTATGATTTAACTCTTGTGACTACCAATATATTGCTTTGTTACCAAAATAGGATACATTTCCAAATGTATTTTTGCACGTTTGGATTTAAATTGTCTTGATTATTGTGCTGTTGCTGTTTAGTTTAATTTAGAGATACAGCACGGAAACGGGCCCCGTGCCCCACCGAGTCCACGCCAACCAGCGATCCCCGCACATTGACACTATTCTACACACACTAGGGACAATTTACAATTGTACCAAGTCAATTAACCTACAAACCTGTACGTCTTTAGAGTGTGGGAAGAAACCGGAGCTCGCAGGGAAAACCCATGCAGGTCATGGGGAGTGCGTACAAACTCCGTACAGACAGCACCCGTACTCGGGATTGAACCCGGGTCTCTGGCGCTGTAAGCTCTCTGCTGCTGCGCCACCATATTGCCCAAGTTTGTTAGTCATGAATTTCAGGCTGTCGCAATAAACAAACTAGAATCACTGTGAAATTAAGTAAAAAGATTAGGATCAAAAACTTTACCAGAGAGATAATTTAATTGGAAAAGCATTGGCTTATATGAAAAGTTAATGATGAACTTAATGTTTAGGGTAACTATAATCCAATATTTGCAGAAAATCTACAGAACAAATTATGATTTAGGCTTTCAGTTTGTAAGAGCAAAACTGTAATGTATCAACATTTTGTTTTCATTAATGAGAATTGATGCATTTTGCTTATTGAAAAATGATGGAACATGGCATGTTTGACTCTGGTTTTCATCTCTCTGGCCTGAATTTAACCAACATCATATTGGTGAATAGAAAGTGTGTGTGTATTGCACAATTTGCATCGTTTTTAATATGTAATTTGGAGCAATTGTAAGATTGTTGCTCCAGCAATTCAGGTGTAAAGATTTTTCTTGGAATTAAAGGGCAAGATATGCGGCAAGATATAATTTAAAAAATGTAAACATTAACATTTGCAAAAAACAGTCACAATTTCAAATAATATATTTTAGTATGTTGTCCATAAACTTAATTGTGTAATGTTTAGATGTTTTACATGATACACAGCAGAAAATATCAGTAACAAATTTTTAAAGGCAGATAGTTGTAGTTTCTGATACCGTCAAAGTATTAATATCTAATTATAAATCAATTGTATTAGTGAATGTCCATTTGATATTTGGGGTGGTGGAACTATGGATGTGTTATTTTAAAAAAACATTTTATTGTTTAGGAAAATTAGCATATGTTACAGAAGTTTATATAAAAATATATTTTTTAAACCTATTTATTTTTATGTTTTCATCTGAATGCATTACATTTGTTTCACAGTCACTTCTGTCCAGCCAACCTCAATGGGAGCTTACCTCTTCCACATCCACTGTTACTGTACAACCTTTACAAAGTAACTGAGTTTCCAGCATGGATGGTGAAGGCTGGCAGAAATTTAGTTCATCCCTTACCAGTGGCTTTCACTACCCTTCCTTAGGTGCTCATCCACCCAGACCCATTGGCACTTTCCAGGAATTATAAACCAGTTGACCAGTGCCCAGGATCACAATAAAGAAAATAAACTGCATCTGTATCAAATGCCTTAAGGCTATGTTTGCTCGAACCTATCAAGAACGTGCATGTATGTTCAATGCTTGTAAATGAAAATTTCCATGTAGTCGTTACATGCTATATAGCATGTAATGACTACATCGAAATTTTCATTCATGACAGATTAATACCAACCTGTAACATGTCTTCAGAGCTAGCTGTTGATCTTCCTGCTTAAAATAATGTCTTGCCTCAGGACTTTAGACTTTACTTTAGAGATACAGCTTGAAAACAGACCCTTCGGTCCACTGAGACCACGCCAACGTGGACGATCACCCGTACACTTACACCATCCTATACACTAGGGACAATTTACAGCTGCTAATTAACCTACAAAACTGTATGTCTTTGTGGGAGAAACTGGAGGACCTGGAGAAAACTCACATGGTCATGGAGAGAACGTACAAACTGCACAGACAGCATCTGCAATCAGGATCAAATTTGGTCTCTGGCGGAGTAAGGCATCAATTCTACTGTGCCTCAGCCACTGTGCCATCTTCTAAATGCTTTAAGATCTGACTAAGCTATGTTCCTAAGCCAAAGAGCTGTCAGAAGACTTTGAATGTCTGTGAATATTAAAAAAGAAAGATTTTGTTCTGAGATAGAGTTAAAAGGCAAGATGTGTGATACTTATCCATTTCCATAACTTAAATTGATTTTGATCCTTGATTTTAAAATGTAAGTATAAAAAGTTGCTAAAAATAGTCACAATTCAGAAACATTCAAAATGATCTAAATCTATTGATCATGCTGATAAATCTTTAAAAATTATTGGAAATAATAAATCATTTTGTTTAAAAATTAAAACATTTAAAAAGCTGGAACTATCAGCTATTGATCATGCTGATAAATCTTTAAAAATTATTGGAAATAATAAATCATTTTGTTTAAAAATGAAAACATTTAAAAAGCTGGAACTAATTTAAAAATTAGTATAGGTTCAAAACTCATTTTATGCAGCATCACTATGAAAATGCCCGACTACAACAGGACTCCACAAACATTTCAACTTTGAGCTGTTGGAATGTGGACCGCAGGCATCATTTTAGGAGATCGCAAAGTGCTTTAAAACCAATAAAGCACTTTATGACACATGTTTAAAACAACAATTAAAATAATGATTATGAGAATTTTTAATCCGTGCAAATGGTGACCCATGGCTATAATGCTAAAGAACATTACTAACACGCAGTATAAGAAAATAACTGCAGATGCTGGTACAAATCGATTTATTCACAAAATGCTGGAGTAACTCAGCAGGTCAGGCAGCATCTCGGGAGAGAAGGAATGGGTGACGTTGAAGGGTCTCGACCTGAAACGTCACCCATTCCTTCTCTCCCGAGATGCTGCCTGACCTGCTGAGTTACTCCAGCATTTTGTGAATAAATCGATTACTAACACGCATCTGTCTCCTCAGCTCAAGCTGATCTCCAGTTCATCTGTGAAATTCTTTGCCACAGAAGACTGGAGGCCACGTCAATGGATATTTTTGCGGCAAGATAGATAGATTCTTGATTAGTATGAGCGTCAGGGGTTATGGGGAGAAGGCAGGAGAATGGGGTTAGGAGGGAGAGATAGATCAGCCATGGTTAAATGGCAGAGTAGACTTGATGGACCAAATGGCCTAGTTCTGCTCCTATCACTTTTTATGACCTTATGATCTGGCACTTTGGCACAGGTACAGAAGTTAGAGACAAGCTGACAAACAAGCATGCGAATTAGGAACACTTGGTATTTGAATCCTATTGCAACATTTAATAAGATCACTTGTAACTTTAACTTTACATTCCTGTCTACGTGCTGTAATTTTTCACTCTCCTACTTCTCAAGAATGCATCAACCTCTGCAAGGAAGATGTTGCCAGTGACTCTATGGAACTGGTGGCCAACATTATGTTTTGGCCCAGTGTCAATAGTCGGGTCAATGACTTGCACCTATTTGTGGCAAGAACAAGAAGGCAGATTATTATCTGAATTATGTCAGATTAGGAAAAGGAGAGGTGCAACGAGATCTGGGTGTCCTCGTACATCAGTCACTGAAAGTAAGCATGCAGGTACAGCAGGCGGTGAAGAAACCTAATGGCATGTTGGCCTTCATAGCGAGATGATTTGAGTATAGGAGCAAGGAGGTCTGACTGCAGTTGTACAGGGCCCTGGTGAGACCACACCTGGAGTATTGTGCGCAGTTTTGGTCTCCTAATTTGAGGAAAGACATTCTTGCTATTGAGGGAGTGCAGCAGGTTCACCAGGTTAATTCCCAGAACGGCGCGACTTACATATGATGAAAGAATGAGTCAACTAGGCTTATATTCACTGGAATTTAGAAGGATGAGAGGGGATCTTATAGAAACATATAGAATTCTTAAGGGATTGGACAGGCTAGATGCAGGAAAAATGTTTCTGATGTTGGGGGAGTCCAGAACCAGGGGTCACAGTTTAAGAATAAAGGTTAGGCCATTTCGGACTGAGATGAGGAAATACTTTTTCACCCAGAGAGTTGTGAATCTGTGGAATTCTCTGCCAAGAAGACAGTGGAGGCCAATTCACTGGATGTTTTCAAGAGAGAGTTAGATATAGCACATAGGGATAATGGAATCTAGGGATATGGGGAAAAAGCAGCAATGGGGTACAGATTTTGGATGATTAGCATGATCATATTGAATGGGGGTGCTGGCTAGAAGGGCCAAATGGCCTACTCCTGCACCTATTTTCTATGTTTCTATTTCTTCCTTTACCCCAACCCCTTTCACCTACATTCCTTCCTCTAGCTTCAAATTCACAACTCATCATCCTTTTGTTTCACACCTCCTGCCTTTTCATCTCTGGTCTTTGTCCAACCATCTGCCTACAAAAAACTCTTCTCGCGTATATCAACCTATTACCTGCCAGGCTTTGTCCTGCCCCAACTCTCTTCCAGCTTTTTTACCTCCTTTTACAATTAATGTGAAGAAGTGTCCTGGCTGAAACATCACCTATCTATGTTTTCCAGAGATGCTGCCTTGCTTGCTGAGGTACTCCAGGTCTTTGTATTTTCTCAATAGCTAGACTGTCGGATTGTGAAGTAAAAAATATACGCATTTCTTCTAGGGTGCACCTAGAATGTTTGGAACACCCTGATGATGAAATATATATTCATTATTTTTAGTATTATTACTGGTTTTGAAACTGCCACATCTGTAAATCTTCATTCCATTAAAGGGAATTTCATGAATAAAATAGCTATCTCGCTGGACAGTGAAGTTGCTGCTAGTTTTTTTTTTCAGATTCCCCTTACAGATCATCTTCTGCATACAGAAAATGATTGTAAACATTTCAGTCTAAACTAATTTGCAATGCCTGCACTTTGAATCTATAGTAATTTTTTTACGGTTTAATTTTATAGGAGATTTGTATTGAAAACCACAATGACAAGATGAAGCAGCACAATCAAAGTGAAGATTACAAATCCCGTCGTGCAGAGCAGCTGGTTTGTGAAATTTCCATTTGTAGTGTTTTGTTCCTAATGTGAAGCTCTGACAACTAAAGCTCATCATTGTCATTGTTGTTCCGTGGTACAAAATCATTGACTAAATGTGATCTGAATCTTATAAAGTAGAATGTGATTTTTGCGAATGCACACATGCAATCCAGGAGCCATGAGAGTCCTCTTGCAATACACAATTGAAAAGTTTCTCTTGTTAAATTTAGTTTCATATCAATGCTATTACCATTAATCACAAGCAAGATATTGGGCCTGAATAACAGAGACCATGCATTGCTGCTCGAGTCCCTTTTAAAACTTTCCCCTCTCAACTTAAACCTACACCCTCTGATTTTTGATTCCCGTTTTCTGCCAAAAAGACTGCATTCAGCTCGTGTCCCTCATGATTTTATATACCTCTACAAGGTCGTCCCTCAGACTCTTATGATCCAAGGAATAAAGTCGTAGGCTGCCCAGCCTCTCCCTATAACTCAGTCCCTCGAGGCCTGGCAACATTCTAGAAAATTCTCTATGCACTGGTTCCAGCTTAATGATGGCTTTTCTGCAAAAGGGCCGTCAAAACTGTGCACAATATTCCAAATGAAGCCTCACCTAAGTTTTGTACAGCTGAAACATAATGTCCCAGCGCCTGTGCTCAATGCTCTGACTGATGGCCAGCATTCCAAACAAAGCCTTCACCACCCAGTCGACCAGTGAAGCCACTTTCAGGAAACTATGTACATGTAGTCCTAAGTCCCTCTGTTCTACAACACACCCCAGAGCCCTACCATTCACAATGGAAAGTCCGATGAAATCTAAGCTAAACAACCAAAAACAATTTTAAACATCCAATTAACATGACACCCAGTCAGCTATTTCCTTTATCGCCGTTACCTTTTTGCATATCTTTCATTCGTTTGTTCTATATCTCTCTACATCACCGTCTATATCTCTCGTTTCCCTTTCCCCTGAGTCTCAATCTGAAGAAGGGTCTTGACCCTAAACGTCACCTATTCCTTTTCTCCAGAGATGCTGTCTGACCCGCTGAGTTACTCCAGCTTTTTGTGTCTATCTTGGGTTTAAACCAGCATCTGTAATTCCTTCCTACACATTAACATCACATTGTTATAATTCAGTAGTTCCTATTTTGCCTGTCTTTCCGTGCCTGACCGTACAATCTGTCCCTGGGTAATGAACAGGTTCCATTTTTATAGACATCCATGTTAATATTTTCTGTAAGTTGGAAAATACACAAAAATCTCTTGACTTGGCAAGCATGCCTCCACAGTATTGTAATGAATGACATCAAAAGCACAGAAGACTAATAAGAAAGAATTACTAAAAGTAAAGAGAGAGAGGAAACTCGTTCTGCCATTCATAGGAATGAGTGAATAAATATTCTTCTGATATTCAAATTGAATAATAATAAGGGAGCTTACATGGAGGGGTGTTCATAAATTGGGCATTCGTAACTTGAGTACAGCCCAGGTGTTCTACCCTTAAAGTAGAGGAATTTGCATGTGACATTTTGCAAAAGACCATGAAGGCGAACTACCCATAGCTTTGGGATTGATGGTCTTGGCGGCGCTGCCATAGCAGCTGCGGTCCATTTGTCTTTGTGTTTTGTTGTTTTTTTGTGCCTTAATTGTCGATGTGATGTCGTGTTTTTGTGTTTTTGTACTATGTGTGTACTATGTGTGTATGTGGGGGGGAGGGAGGGAACTGTAAAATTGTAATATGTGTCCCTTCCGAACGGAGACCCGACCTTTGTGTTCTGGGCCGTGTCTCCCTTCCTGCTGCGGCCTACCATCGGCCCAACTCCTGGAGCTGGCGGCCTCCAGGGCTTGGTTCGCAGAGCCCGCGGATCGGACTCACCATCGGCGGAGCCGGCCGCCTTCGGAGGCTGCGGGAGCGGCTGCGACTCGCCTTAGGCTCGGGCCGCGTTGATGCCGACATCGGGAGCTCCGGAAGCGGCAGCGTGCTCGCCCGCCCCGGATTGCGGGGCTTGGGTCGCGGACATTTCACCGTCCGGCGCGGCCTAAAATAGGCCGCGGGATTTTTCTCTGCTGGGCGGGGGCTTCAATGTCGGGAGCCACGACCGCCCCGACGTGCAGCAACAGCGGCAGCGTGTTCCCCCGCCCCGGATCGGACTTATCATCTGCGGAGCCGGCCGTCTTCGGAGGCTGCGGGAGCGGCTCCGACTCGCCTTAGGCTCGGGCCGATGCGGACCGTCCGGCGCGGCCTGCAACCACAACAACCTGACTGCGGGAGAAGACAGCAGGAGAAGGGAAAAGACATTGTGGCCTTCTATCACAGTGAGGAGAGGACTGGAGGAGACTCACTGTGATGGATGTTTCTTTGATGGATGTTTCTTTTTTTGTGTGTTTTTGGGGTTGTGTAATTTTAATGCCTATTTTAATGCTTTTGTTGTTGGACTGTGGGTGACTGAATTTCGTCCAATTTGGATGACAAATAAAGCTATCTTGAATCTATCTTGGATTGACAATACTGGGAGCCCCAATTGTGTCATTATGGGAGAGAATTGCCGATTCTAATCCACACAGCCATGGCCATTCCCGCAAGCAAAGACAATCTGCTGTCGAACAAATCGCTGTAGTGTTCTGACTCCAATTGAGATCTGTACTTGCATGATATTATTCTGAACAAGTATTGTAGCCAGCCAAGGAAGTGATAGCATCTGCAGTATTTTGCTTTTCAAGTAAAGCAATTTTTTTAAAGGAACAGAAAGGGATTTTGGAAGATAGATTTGTAACCACTTTGATTGCCTATCCTGCTACCCTCAAGGACCAGTGGCCATGTTAAGGATCCTTATCTCTTTTGGATGAGGCATACAATGTCAGATCAAGGAAGTTATGCTAGAAATGTATAACACCTGATAGCACAGCTGAGCAGAGAAATGACACTGTGGGATTTCAGAATCTATGACTATAGCAGATAGGTAGATAATAAGGTGGTTTAGAAGGCAAATGGAATACTTGCCTTTTTTTAGATGCGTAAGAAATGTGAAGAAAAAAGTTGTGTAAAACAGTTGCCATATATTGTACAGAATACCTTGTACAGCTCTGGACACCATATAGCACACGACTTGTGGTTGAGTGAGAAAATGGTGCCAAGGATCTATATGAAGTGTCTGCTTCATATAGAACTTTAGTTAAGGAGTTATGAGACTGTAGCATTTTCTTTGAAAAATAGGAGACTTGGATGAAATTTTAATTGTGACGTATAAAAACATTTTGAGAAACATTTCCCCCAGCAGGGAGGTCAATAATCTGGTAATCAGTAGAAAAATTAGATGTGGTACAATATCTTCATTTTTGCTCTGAGGGACATTATTGGTCTGAAAGTCACTGCTATAAAGGTAGTGGATGCAGAAACTCTCATCGCGTTTAAAAAGTAATTGGATAAATGTGAAGTTTTGCAGCATACAAAGATATAAACTAAGAACTGGAATAGGAAGTAATCGCTTTTTCCTCTTGCAAATTCCTATGACTCGATCAAATAATGTTTGATAATTACTTCTAAATTTTCTTGTTTGATGCTAACTTTAACTTTTTACTTCATAGAAAGATTTGTTTCTTTCTGGTGTAAACTTTCTTAACCTTGAGCACAAAATTTCATTCAATCTGTACGTTTCTTCTTTAGCTAAATGAACAATATTTTTGGTCTTTCAGGGAAAGTCGTGATTGTTTAGATGAAAAGTGTACTTTGACCAGTCTGTATTAACTGTTGGTTTGTTTACAGATGCGTGATCAACAACAGGAGGAAGACAAAACTAGTAAATGGGTTAGCCAAGAGCGGCAGAAAACATTGGATAGATTGCGAAACTTTAAACAGGTGAACATAGTCTGAATTCAGAAATGCATTGTATCCATCCAATCACATTTAACAATACCAAAACCTGTAATGATACGGTCCAAAAAGAGCATTTTAACTGAAGTTCTGTTGTGAAGATACATTAGCAAAACTAAACAGTGAAGGGGTGGAGTCAACAACTCATGATTGCTCAAGGGTGACAAATTATACTGGAAAATTCACTGAAACTTTATTATCAGTGTTGTGACAATATAATGGGGAAAAAAAGTGTTGGGATTCATCGCCAACACAATTACATTTACAGAAAGTAGCATTATCCTTAGTTTAGATTAGAAGTTGTTTGGCTTCTCTCATGTGAGGATATCGCGGTCCTTGAAGGCTCAAAACATAGCTTCTAGATTGATGCATTGCTGTTTGCAGGGAATTACATCTTTTGAATATCTTACAAATTGTAGACATTGAAGAGCATTTCTTAGTTACTTATGAGTATAGAAAAATTGATGCAGTTCAAGTGGATAAGCAGTTTGACCAGTTAGTTTAGAAATATGAGTAGAAATTAAGTAAGGGTGCAAATAAATTGTTTTTTCTGGAGAGTCATGATTTATAATAAGTTATCTGCATTTAGACTAGAGTTGATGACTTCCTGAGAATGACAAACAACTGTTTATAGGAAGAGGATGTGAGGGATTGAGTCTTCCAGAACCAAAGGGAGAATTTTTCCTTAATTGTTTATTGTATGATCAGGTGTTTCCTCTTCCAATGTATTTTTAATGTCAAGAGCACTCCTGGCATCATAGACAGCAAAGCTAGGAATTGACCTGCCAAAGATTTTTCCTCCCTTTAAAGGCAGAAAGCCATACGCTACAATCCCAGCATGGAAGACGACAATATTTACTTGCATACTACCAGTGACTCTATTGTTTGTGGCGTACTTACAGTGCCGTAGAATCCCAGAGCAGAGAAACAAGCCTTCAGCCCACTATGTCCATCCCAACCATCAAGCACTGTCCACTCTAGGTCAATGTGGGAATGGGAGGGGGTGTTAAAGTGTTTAGCAATCAGGAGATCAGGTAGGTTTAGGCGGACTGAGCGGAAGCATTCAACGGAACGATCGCCGAGCCTGCGCTTTGTCTCGCCGATATATAGGAGTCCACACCTGGATCAGCGGATACAGTAGATGAGGTTGGAAGAGGTAACTCCCCCTCCCATTCCCACACTGACCTTTCTGTCCTGGGCCTCCTCCATTGTCAGAGTGAGGTCCAACGCAAATTGGAGGAACAGCATCTCATAATTCGCTTGGGCAACTTACACCCCAGCAGTATGAACATTGACTTCTCTAACTTCAAGTAACCCTTGCTTCCCTCTCTCTCCATCCCTACCCCCTCTCCCTTCCCAGTTCTCCGACCAGTCTTACTGTCCCCGACTACATTTTATCACTCTTTGCTTTGTTGTTACCTTCTCCCAGCTAACAATGATCTGTTCTACATTTTCCTTGATCTCCATTCCCCTTGTCTTGTTTTCACACCTTACACTTCCTTATCTATGTACGTCCCTCTCCCCTGACATCAGTCTGAAGAAGGGTCTCGACCGGAAAAGTCACCCATTCCTTCTCTCCAGAGATGCTGCCTGTCCCACTGAGTTACTCAGCATTTTGTGTCTATCTTCGGTTTAAACCAGCATCTGCAGTTCCTTCCTACACACAAAGTCTGATCAAAGATAGGTGCAAAGATATGTCTGTAATGGAACAGTTTGACCTAAGGTTGCAGGTTATATGAAGCTTGCTATATCCAATGTCTTTTTGGCAATAAGTCTTGTCTTTTTGGCAATAAGTATGAACATCTTTTTGGTCACAAAACATCAGATAATCCTGCATCCAACTGAAAGTAGGACGTAAAGTTTATGGATAAGGACTAGTGTGAGACAAATGTGAGATGTTGCACTTTGGATGGTCGAATTTAAGGGAAAAGACCCTTAACCTCATTGATATACAAAGGGATCTTGGGGTCCAGGTCCATTCTTCCCTGAAAGTGGCCACACAAGCAGATAGAGTGGTAAAGAAGGCTTATGGTATGCATGCTTTCATTTGTCAGGTATAATAGTCAGGATGTCATGATGCAGTTTTATAGGACTTTGGTTAGGCCCATAGCATTACTGACGGTAGCTTTTTGAATCTATTCAAAAGGTAAAGTATATATCTAAAAGAAAGCACCTATTCTCTGCAAAGATGCAATAACTTACACCTTATCAGTAGTTCAGAATTATAAAGCTCTTTAAACTGAGTTATTAGTGATGCACAATTATGAAATTTCACAGTTATTAATTCAATAGTGCATTTTAAGTTTGAGGGCCTGGGTAAAGTTAGCAAGTTGTTGAAAACCAAGGGAATTGGATTTAATAGAATTGATAGGATTAGATGAGAGATGAGAAAAAAATCAATTGTATATTTTATCTTGCCCTAAAATAACCTGTAAGAAGGTTTTTAGTAGCTGTCAGTGCATGCAGTTGTGAAGCAACATTCTCTAATAAGCACTTCAAACAGGTGTTATCACAGTCACTGATAGTTTTGTTTATCCTGCTAAAATCTTAGACTATCTACTCAGCAAAGTGAGTTTGATATTCTTGAAGAATCACAAGTCCCACCTGGACTGTAGATAAAAGTAAAGCCATGAGTATTCTAAATAAATATAGGCTAAAAGTCTCAATATAGGTCTTGTAAAATAAATAAATTTTGGTAGAATTTAGTTTGAATCAGCTGGGTATGTCAGTACTACAAAAACAATCATACATTTGTTCGATTCTTTCACCTTTATTTCAGAGATATTCTGGGCAAGTTGTACTTAAATCGACAAGACTGCGATTCACAAATATCAGAAGGAGAGATAATACTGGTTCAGTGGCTTGTGCCAGCAACGATCAAGCACTATCTCTTCCTGGAACCTTAAAATTACAAGAAACTGAATTGGAAAGCACAGCGCAAAAACAGGAGTGTGCGTCTTTGCAGACAGAAGAGGGTTTGTTGCAACATGTTTCCCTTCTGAGCCCTTGTGTGGGAAGGTCCAGTGACATTGATGTTGTGCCTCCTCCACCTCCACCTCCTCTGCCAGCACCACCGCCACCACCAATGCCACTGTGTGAGGAATCGCCTGAGGCTCATCCCCAAGTGGAGAAATCTGCTCAGCCCGGTGACTGCAAAGAAATATCACAGAGCTTCAGTTCACCAACACCCCAGTTATTTGATAGCAAGCAGTTACTAAACGCCAGAAAAAAATTAAAGAAAACTGCATCAAGTGATGAACTGAAAAAACAAAGAGGTAAGTATTTCCTTTGAATGCTTTAAGATTTTGAAGACCTGCTATTGTTTGAGCTTTTGAAAGCTTTTTGGATTGCTTCTCGAATGAGTAAATGCTTTCTCAGGTCACGGTGTAGTACTTGGCTTGATGGAGTTCATGTGTTAGTTGCTCATATGTGCATTGAAGAGCGCCTGTTTTATCACAGGAGTGGAATCATTACTACCTGCATGGGTTGGGCCAAGGAGCTTATGAGGTGCTTGAAATGAATTGCATATGGATCAAGACAAAATTTTAAGAGAGTAAAGGGATGTTAAAGTCAGTCCTTTCATTGAGGTGGTAAAGGCTTTGGACATACCCATCCACATGTGGTGTCATTGCAGAACATTTTTGGCAGGATTGGATGGAAAGATGCCAAGTCATGGGTCCTCTCGGTATTTCCCTTGGTCAAGCTTTAGTTTTGAGTATCATCAGGTCTTGTGTAGAGCACAAAGTGCTGGAGTAATTCAGTGGATAAGCAACGTTTTAGGTCAAGACCCTTCTTCAGATCCCATCAGTTATAATCAGCAAAGTCTTCGATTTTTTTTAGTTTAGAGATAGATTGGAAACGGGTCCTTTGGCCCACCGAGTCCAGCGCAATCACCCGCACACTAATTCTATCCCACACACTAGAGACAATTTACAGAAGCCAATTAACCTACAAACCTGCACTTCTCTGGAATGTGGGTGGAGACCGGAACAACCGGAGAAAACCCACGCAGTCACGGGGAGAACTTTCCATTTCCCCAGGTACAGCACCCGTTAGTGGTATTGGTTGTGTGACAGCAAGAATATGTGAGCAGTTTTGGCCCACATATCTGAGGAAGGATGTGCTGGCATTGGACAGGGTCCAGAGAAAATTTACGAGAATGATCCCGATCGTTGAATTAACTTATATGGGGCATTTGATGACTGTGGCCCTTCACTCACTGGAGTTTAGTAAGATGAGGTGGGAAACCTAGCAAATAATGAATGGCCTTGAAGGAATGGATGTGGAGAGGTCTTTTCCAGTAGTGGGAGAGTCTAGGACCAAAGGGCACAACCTTAAAACAAAAGGACGCATTTTGAAAGGAGATGAAGAGGTATTTCTTTAGCCAGATTGGGTGAATGGATAGAATTTCTTGCCACAGGCAGCTTGGGTATTTTTAAAACAGAGATTGACAGGTTCTTGATTAGTAACGGCATGATCGAATGGCGGAGCAGACTCAATGGGCCAAATGACCTAATTCTGTTCCTATGTCTAAAACCTTTTATGAATCATATATTTTCAAACAAAACAATTTAAGGAGGCCATTTCACCAATTGCGTCCATTATTGCTTGAAGCCGAGTAAGAGGCTGCATGTTAGAAGGCATTGGCATGATTTTAAGCCATTCTGTTGCTGTACTAATGAGATAATTCCCTGTTGCAGTGAGCTCACCGATGGATGATGTACTAGCCTCCCTGAAGCGGGGTAGCTTCCATTTACGAAAGGTTGACCTACGCTCTTTGCCTCCATTTCCGGATGAAGATGACAGCAATAATATACTTGCACAAATTAGGAAAGGAGTGAAGTTAAAAAAGATTCAGAGGTATGGCCTGAGAGAGGCATCAATAGATCTGCATGATGCGGATCCTCTAACACGCAGCATCCACGAGGCGTTGAGGAGAATTAAAGAGGCGTCCCCCGAATCAGATGATGATGATGACGAAGGTCTACCATATGCGGAATGGGACAACTAGCTCCTTGGCCAAGGCTTTCTACAGCATACATTTTTAAACATAGCCTCTGGTTCCTCCAATGTGCTGTTCACTTTTGATGGTCCTGTAGATGAGTGGGTGGTCCCTGTTTGATAGAGAGGTGGCCCCCTTGAACTTGTGCCTAATATGGAGTCACTTAATGTCTAAACTAATGGGCAGCATATTACACAATACTTAAGATTTCCACAAATGGATGGAAAGTTTTGTGTTGCATTGGTCTGGTCAAATGATACTTTTTTAGTGATTATGACTGAGTTGTTCTCGTGTCCATTAGATTTACTTGCATAGTCCCGCCATTAATAACTGTCGATACTAACTGAAGAGGATCAAGAAAATAAATTAATCAGTTTTTAAAATAAAATTCCAGGTTTCCTACTGCACATTAATGAAAAGTACAGTTTGACCTGACTCAAATACTAATTTGGTACTTAAATTACCAAAGTCTTTTGTTTAATAATCTGAATCCTAAAGAGTATTTCTGTACATCAGTAAAAGTAAAGAACAACAGCGTATTCAATCTCACAAAGTGTTAATACAGGATAATTATTGCATTAATGCTTTGGAGCCCACATCAGCCTTCACAAAAGTATATTTGAATGACTTGCCAACTTTTTGATCGAGGTAATTGCAATAATTAGGACTATAACATTTTAGTAGTAAGTAAAATAACTAAAATAGTAAAATAGGGTTAGAAAGTAAAATAATTTATTGCAAAATAATAGTTTTACAGTATTTAATAGTTATGTAGTAGCACAATAATTTAAAGACATATTTTTGAAGTCTATTAATTTGATCAAATAAGTTGCAGATTGACTGACCTCTGTTGAAATTATCCATATGTAAAAAGTGATTGCCTTATGCATGTCTGAAAGATTTTAAGAATTTTAAGGGAAAGGTTTAGCGGTTGCATCATCCATTTGACTGATAATTGGATGTCTCCTGAGTATTTTAAGACTTAAATTTAGCCTGAAGAGTTTGATTTGCCTTGTCTCGTCTTCAACATTCAAATTTGGCTGAAATTATATAATGGATCTCAGCCACTAACCTAGTTGTATATGGAAAATTGCATGGCTCAAGAACTAGAGGTAATGTCTGCAGGAATAGTTTAAATGTGGGAATCGCGTTCCCCTTTATAATGGAAGACAAATGCGCTTAAATAGCATCTGAAGTACCACTAGATTAGTGTATGTCATAAGCTAAAATATCAATTTTCTTGGCATATATACATAAATATTTTGGATATCTATTCAGGGAGACATTTTCCTTGTGACTTATATGGGGCCGAACCGACAAATTAGTGTTATGCCTTTCAGTTTGGAAATGGGGAGAACAAGAATGTGGCATTATTACACTTAAAATAGTCGCGTTTGATCTATAAAATTCATTCAGCATTTTGTCAATACGAAATGAAAACAATAGAGCAACAAAACGTTATTCAAATAGTGCAGAATTAAATTGTTTTTGAGAGCAAGGGTTTTGTTTAAATCTAGATTTTAATTAATATTGAACTGATAGATTTGTATTCGTTGTATTTATTACAAGTACATTGTAGACTTTGAGGAAGGAAAATTGGGATAATTATCTTGGATAAATAGATTCCCCACCCCTCATAAGATTTAGTTGTCTTCTTCCTTGGACCAACATCATCCAAATGTTTGGGAGTGTTACATGCCTAGCATGTACCTTGGTGTGACCAGTTTTGAAAAATGAGAATCATTGACCACCCTGCAAGTTTATAGTTTCACCAGTAGTTTAGTACATTCTAACCATATAGTTAACAATGGGCACAAGGCCATGAAGATCGCGGGTTGGACCAGTAGAAAATAATGCATTTATGAATAAAAACTCCAGTAAGTCAATGACTCAAAGGTGAGGAAATTATCAAGCGAAACTGTGCCTGGGCATTGCTTAGTCGCTATGAATTCCAACCCAAATATTAAACTGTTTTGTCACATTGTACCTTTTTAATGCACTGATCAAATATACCCTAAAATGAAAATGAAGAAAATGTAACAATTTCTGAAACAATATGTGGATATGGAAGTATCAGTTTGTGTGGTTGCTGAGATTACTCTTTTACACATGTACCAAGCAGAATGCATTTTGCATCATTTTGTATTTTTGATCAATGCATGCTTTTGTATGAATGATTTGATCATTTTGCTGCATAAAAGAGTCTTATAAAGGAGCAGTTATTTATGTTCACAAGCATGAGTCTGAGAAAAGAATTTGCTTGTTAAATCAGGTTTTATTTTATTTGTAACAAAGCCTGAAGAAACTTTGTTTATAATGTATTTTTAAATGCATCCCTGGCACTGTGGCAAGAATCTAACCTTCTAGAGGACTTGTTGAGTTTTATTGAAACCTCTGTTTACATAATTCCAGGATAATCCTCTTTAAGAAGAGAAAAGAAAGTAAAGTACTAATTTCTGAGATTTGATGATGAATATCTTGCATGGGATTATTTCCCAAAAGATAACTTTACTTTATTCAAGTCGACAAGATTTTGTTTGAAAAAACTCGAGTCTCACCAAGTTGACAGATAAAGCACAACTATAACAATATTGGATTAAAAAAAGCCGCAAGTTATTTTGCTCAATTTGATAAATTAAGGCATTGTACAATATTTTTTTGCATGCTTTGTAATACTATATTCAATTTGGTAAAAGAGTTTGTGCAATTATCCAGGGCTAAGAGAAACAAAATCCCTTCGATGTTGAAATGTCATCCAGAATTGGGACGAAGAACAAAATATTAGCGGACAATGTGCATGAATGACATTTGACAAATTGGGTAGGGAAAGGGGAAGAAATTCAGCCAGTTTCATGATTACATCTTGCTCATCCAAGGGATAATTTGCAATGTTAAATCTATTCTCTAAAATTTAGATTTAATTATAATGACTGCATAATGTGACTGCAGGCAGCACATAATGCTGAATTATTAGGCTGCTGATTCAGATACTTTGGAAATATTTATAAACATTTTGAAGGTGTCCAGTGATATGGTTTATTTACATGATATTTTCAGGTACAGTGTTCATTGGTTGCTTTAATTTCAATTCTCACTAGGTTTAAGAGCTTTTTGCCGGAGGCTATCATTATCAGCTCATTTTTGTGACATTGGCATTTTTAGTAACAATAATTTCTTCAGCTATTAGTAATCAACAGCCGTTGGAGTGATGTACAATTTGAGTTTCGGATCTGATAATCCAACTTGATGCCTGTTAACCAATGCAAAAATAACAAACTGACAATGCATAAAAGTAGCAAACTGCAAAGGGGAAACTGCTTAAATAAATTGTAAATCTGCAGCATTAATATTTTCACACAGGTGCTCATCTTGTAATGGTGATTTTATTGAACATCTTTCCCCATTAACATTCCAATTAGGTTCAATTAAGTTTGCATGCATTCACTACTTTGAAATGTGATTGATCTCAATCAATTAGTCTGTAAAAGACTCGAGGAAAATTCTAGGAACGGATTTAGGGCTCCCTAAGTCTAATTACCAGTTGCTCACAAGTGTGATGCACTACTGAATGTCATGTTTGAAATAGACCCAAAATGCTGGAGTAACTCAGCAAGTCAGACATCATCTCTGGAGAAACCGTTGGAGATTACCCGTTACCGCATTTCAAATGTCTTGTGACAAATGAATAATGCATCTGAATATCCATGTTTCCATAGTGTCTTTTAATAGATCAGTTCCATACTTTACACATTGCTTTCATGAAGGTACCTATCAGATTCCCATGAGTTAACCCACAAGTAGCTAACCTATTACCTATGATTGACCTGGTCATGACCACGTCATTGATTATGTCAGACGTAGAATTTATTGTTCCTTATAAATCATTTACATTATTTTATTAGTATATTTCCAGCACAGTTTGGTTGCATATTACTGCCAGAGCAGTGGTCTGATACATGAGGTTTGGTGTTTTTTATGTCGTGGCCTTTTGCTATGAAAGAATTTGGAATGAGCAATGCATCGTGCACGCATTTTCTAAAGGCAGAGCAAACAGTTATGATGTTTCATCATTGGCATCAATCACAAGTTATAAAATTCTGAGAATTGTGGCTTTGAACTAGGTGGTCTCATAAGCATTTTATAAGTTAAATTCTCTGGACAAAAAAGCATGGTTTAAAGTAGGGAAGAGCCAAATTTAAGATTGGCGTTGGGTAATTGTTTAAACAAAGCTCGATAAATATGAAGTATTCTTTAGGATGGTTTAATGAATTCAAATATAATGGACCAATTTACGGAAATTCTGGATATGACGGTGGAAACACTGTGTTCTTTATGAATCAATGAAATAGGACGAATGGCGTTCTTTTTAATTATCTGAAGCAATACAATGAAATGTCCAACACATCACTGATCACTGGACATTAGTAAATGAAGAAGAGAGTTGATAAAAATATCCTCAAGTTACCATACATTTGTATGTTCAGCACTAAATTCTGTTAATATGTTACGTCCCTTTCTCAAAAAGGTGAAGTGAATTATTTCAGCTGCATGTGTAAGGCAATTATTTGCATCCTGAAGTATTCATGTTGTAAACGTAGTTGATTTTAATCTAATAATTTATTTATCTGGGTTCATCAGTATTCTGACAAAACACTATTTTTATCACCTGGATGTGATGCTATTAGAGTTTTGTAGGAGACAATGTGATAAAATATCCAGTTCATCCTGTAATTTTCTAGATTACATATGAGTTGAGGCACGATCTGTTCTCCAAGAACCGGTTATCACATCTCTTAAAGCAACGGATTAGACTAAAGTTTAGGAACGTTTCCACTTCGATGCTGCTCAGTATTTGAGGATGTCACCTAGCTATAATGCTCCGATTTTAGTGTTTATCTGTTCGGACGTTTTATTGTACATCAGTATGATGTGTGGCTTAACTTCAGCTTATTTCATTGGGGGCGGAGGGAAAGGAGATGTAGACCCAGGTATGTGTTGGAATCACACTAAAGATGTGCTGTTAAATTGGACGTAGCTTTTGATGGTATTCTGTATTTATTATCACTTTTACCAGCGAGCAAACAAAATGACTTAAGAACTATGCTTGTGGTATTTTAGATTGCAGCAGAAAATATTTTAATCTAATAATCTGAGCCTAAAGATATCGATTAGAATCATGGCTATTTATTCAGAATCCTGACATATTGAAAATATGATTAGGCAAATGATCAATTCATGAAGGAGTGCAGTGAAAGGGTTTTTGGATAAGTTGCAAACAGTAATGCAGGTGCACGTTACGATCAATTGTAGAACCAAACCACGGGAAAGTAAAGAAGGGACCATGGGTTTTCTGTTCCTCAAAATCAGTGTAATTTGTTCCTGCTGTACAAACTGACATTTATTAAAATAATTTAAGTGAAATAACCTCATGTAGTAAGTGGAAAGTTGAGACCAGAGAGAGTGAGAGAGGTAATTGTGGTTGGCAATGAGATGAATCCACCCAAAACTGAAGATTTCTGTATGACCCCCGACCTTCAGAAAAGATGTTTCTGCTAGGCCCCCAACAATTTGTGTTGTTAATGTTTTGATTTGCATTTTTTTAGATTTTAATCGTTATAGAAACAAGACAGTGAAAAGATTTCTATTAATGAGAGTTTAAGAAATATTTTGCATCAAGATGCAGTTATTTTTGCACCATTGAGGTTAATTTTGCTTCATAATTTAAACTTTATACAGAGTCTACATAAGTAAGTGTGGAAGAAAGTATGATGTATGTTTATAAGGGGTATGAATATGCATTATACTCAGAAAACAGCAGTAGATGGGCATAAGATAGGTCGGTGAATTATTTTCTTTTCTCCACTCTTCAGGCAGTTGATGCTTTAATGTTGAAAATGAAGAATGAGTTGTATTGCTGAAATAAAATGCAACCACACATTTTATTATTTTTCTCTTACAAATAATCATAGTATTTTAAGTCTCCATTCCAAAAGCAGCATCTATGTAAATATGATTTTAATGGGGGGTTTTAATTGCTTGCTTGAAATAATGTCTCTGAATGATTTGATAATTTCCATTATTTAGACCAGTTTTATGAGCTGATGAGACTAAGAGCTTTACAGTTATTGCCACAAGGGAACTATGCTGGGAGTACAAGTCACAAGTTCTGAGCATAACTCTGATGCTCATGGCTGATCCTACGCATGATCATACCTTTAAAGAAAGAACATTCTTTTGGCACTTTCTACAGTCATCATTGACTTAAACCAGTCAAGAGCTTGCTCTAGGTGTTTTGTTGGGTCGCAAAGTAACACAAAATGTCTTCTTCCCTTGACTGACAATTACAATTTTTTAATAATGAACCTAACTTGTATCCTAATCACTGTAATGCAATAATTCTACTAAAATTGTGGCATTTGTTAATTTTACAGAAATCTCCTTTAGACATAATTGAAAAGTCATTTGATACAAATTCTCTTTGCTTTTAAATGTAGTTGGAGTAGAAATCTTGGTGTGCTTTCTCTGTCCCCCTTGTGTGCCGTTTTGTTTTAGATGTATTCAAAGCATTTGCTGTGTTTTCATGTTGTCTCATCCCAAAATTAAGCTGCAACTCAGCTCCAAGGTTTAACATAGTTTTTTTATTGCACTTACTATATAAATATTTACTCTGTCGAGAAAAGGTCTACTGCATGGTGTGGTTCTCCACCATGCTTGTATTACCCAAGTGATGGCATTTACAAATCGAGCCACTCGGAAGCTGCAGTACTGTAGTTAGCCGAAGCAAATGGGTGAAGGAAAAGACTGACGAAAGACTGGTCTTCTGCAATATTTGAGTTCACTCAAAGAAGAAACACACTAGCACAATGCTTTAACTTTATGACATTTAACATATTTAAAGCAAATTGTATTCTGAAACAGTTATAATTAAAACCCATAGTACGTAAGTTTTTAATAATCAAATAATATTTATTGAGCAACTTAAATATAAAATTAATCTTGAAACTTAAGGAATCACAGCAATATGAAATTTAAAAATACATGCTCTAGTTGTCTTATCCTATAAGTCCTTGACATCTGTATTTTACATAATTATTTAATCTTGGTATTATGTTCTATTTTATTGTTTTTTACTTTATGTTTAAGGCTAAAGTCCTCACATACTGTAATCACCCTTTTAACATTGCGTTCACTGTTTTGGTGCTGAAATCTTGTTTCATTCAATAAAATATGATATTTAATTTATTTTCTGCCTTTCGGAGTATAACTGATCTATTTTCCATTTTAGAGAGTTTAGTTTTTGCACTGATTTATTTGCTGGAGAAAAGGCTTCCTCCAGAATTTGGTGGTTATGAATTGAATTCTCTGCATGTAAAGAATTGAAATCCTGTTTGTGCGATTTTAAACTCAAACGGTAAAACACAAATTATTAATTAGAAATGCACTACCAAAGACCTGCTACCTGATGTCATTAGCTCCCGAGAGCCAGCTTTTGTCCTTGTTTTCAAAGGAAAAGCCTCATGTATTTATGTCCAATCCCCACAGACAAGCAAAAGCTAATTCGAAAATATAAATGGTAATAAGGTTTATCACACAACAACTTCCTAAATAGTCCTACCGACTATGCCTAATCTGTTTTTGAACATTCAAATTGACTCCACTCTAAAAACTGGCTCCACTCTAAAAAATCGTTGAACGTGATATGAAAAAAAACGTGGCATCTGATCCGGGTCACACTGTTTAAACTTGTTAGAGTCCTACAACATGGAAACAGGCCCTTCGGTCCACCTTGCCTATGATGACCAAAATGCCCCATCCACACGAGTCCCACCTGCCTCTGTTTGGCCCATATCCCTCTGAACCTTTCCTATTTATGTACCTGTTCAAATGTCTTAAATGTTGTACCTGCTTCAACTAGTATAAGAAGATAACTGCAGATGCTGGTACAAATCAACGGTATTTATTCACAAAATGCTGGAGTAACTCAGCAGGTCAGGCAGCATCTCGGGAGAGAAGGAATGGGTGACGTTTCGGGTCGAGACCCTTCTTCAGACTGATGAAACAGGCCTTCAGTCTGAAGAAGGGTCTCGACCCGAAACGTCACCCATTCCTTCTCTCCCGAGATGCTGCCTGACCTGCTGAGTTACTCCAGCATTTTGTGAATAAATACCTGCTTCAACTACCCTGCTGGTACCTTGTTCCATATACCTACTACCCTCTGTGTGGAAAGTTGCCCCACATGTTCCTATTAAATCTTTACCCTCACCCTATACCTATGTCCTCTGGTTCTTAATTCCCCTTCTCTGTGCATTCTGAGCAGATAGGTTTGATGCACAGAGTCTTTTACCCAAAGTTGGGGAATTAAGAACAATAGGAACCTACTCTGGGTAAAAGACTGTTTATCTACCCTGTCTATTCAGAATGCAGCATGTGTTAGAAGGAACTGCAGATATTGGTTTACACCGAAGATAGACATAAAATGCTGGAGCAACAGCAGGTCAGGCAGCATCTCTGGAGAAACGGAATAGGTGACATTTTGGGTCAAGACCCTTCATCAGACTTCAGAATGCAGTATTTTACCCACAGTAGGGGAATCAAGAACCAGTTACTTAAGAGACGGAAAGTGAAAGATATTCAGTTGTAAAGCCCATAGTTAAAATTAAAGTCATGGATAAGAATAATCAAAAAACATAAAGCAGAGGTGGGAGAACAACAAGGGGTTCAGGTCTTTCTGTGACACTCTTGTTTGTTATTGGTGGAGTAGGAGCGAACAGATGAACAATGATTGCTAACCACACAGTAATTATGAATGGATAGACACGAGAAAGGGTTTATTAACCCGTGAGATACTAAAGGCAAAAAGGAAGGGGAACCTAATAAGTCCAGTTCAGTTTAGTTTATTGTCACGTGTACCGAGGTACATTGAAAAGCCTTTGTTGCTTACTAGCCAGTCAAAAGACAATACATGATAACAATCAAGCTGCCCACAGTGTACAGATACATAAGGGAATATCGTTGAGTGCAAAGTAAAGACTGATCAAAGATATTCCAATGGTCACCAATGAGGTAGATAGAATTAGGATGATTGAGGTGCCTGATTACAGCTGGGAAGAAACGGTCCCTGAAACTGGAGGTGTGCGTTTTCACACATCTGAACCTTTTGCTCGATGGGAGAGGGGAGTGGCCAGGGTGCGACTCATTCTTGATTATGCTGCTGGCTTTGTCGAGGCAGCGTGAGGCATAAATAGAGTCAATGGAAGGGAGGTTGGTTTGTGTGATGGCCTGGACTGCATCCACAATTCGCTGTAATTTCTTGCGGTCTTGGATGGAGCTGTTCCCAAACTAAGCTGTGATGCATCCTGATAAACTGAAAGTAGAAGAATAAAACAAAGGAATAAAGAATAAAGAAATCATGAGCACCCATAGGGAGGGGCAGGAAAAGGCTTTGTTTTGACTTTTGAAAAAGGTATTTTGCAATAAAAATGTGATGAGACTTCCCAGAAGATCATGCAGGTGTCCAAAGCAAGAGGAACAAGCAATGAACTCCTGGAGGGTCTCGGTCTACATTCCACATTGAGTCCATTCATCTAGGCAGTCAGAGGAGAGCTTCTTCAATGGCATGCTTTAAAGGGTTTTTTTCAGTGGAGCAATAAAAATCAGAGGTAGGGACTCAACCCAAAACATCAACTCTCCATTCCCTCACCACTCACCAGCTTTGCTGCCTGGCCCACCGATCTACAGCATTTTGGTTCTTGCTCCAGATTCCAGCATCGGCAGTCTCATATCTCCCAAGAGAAACAAGCAACTGGTTTATATATAGAACATAAAATATGGTTTCATCTATCATCCACTCTGAGCAACGGAGAAGGTAAAATGTTCAAAATTATTAGTTCAAAAAATGAGAATAGACATAACGATGTGACATCGGCAGAGCTATGGTCAAACCTTAAAACACAATCATAGAGCACAGGAGGAGGCTGTTCAGCCTACAATGCCTATGCCGAAAATGATGCCAAGATAAATAAGTATGACCGTTCCAACATGAAAAGGATCTACAGGAGGTGCTGCCTCAAAAAGGCAGCTCATATCAAATCTCCACATCACATTGGCCACCCTCTCATCTTGCTAATACCATCAGGAAGAACCTACAGGAGCCTGAGAACCATGACCTCCAGGTTCAAGTTTACAGATGATACAAAAGTGGGTGGTTTTGCAGATAGTGAAGATGGTTGTAAAAAAATTGCAGCAGGATCTGGATCAATTGGCCAGGTGGGCTGAGGAATGGTTGATGGAATTTAATGCAGAAGAATGTGAGGTGTTGCATTTTGGGAAGTCTAACATGGGCAGAACCTACACAGTAAACGATGGAGCTCTGGATAGTGTAGGGCAGAGGGATCTAGGAGTGCAGGTGCATAGCTCCCTGAAGGTCATCGCCTTAGAATTAAAGGGCACTCATTTAGAAAGGAGGTGAGGAGGAACTTCTTTAGTCAGTAGGCAGTTAATCTGGGGAACTCATTGCCACATCAATGGATATTTTTGAGATGGAGATTGACAGATTTTTGATTAGTACGGGTGTCAGGGGTTATGGGGAGAAGGCAGGAGAATGGGGTTAGGAGGGAGAGAAAGATCAGCCATGATTGAATGGTGGAGTAGACTTGATGGGCCGAATGGCCTAATTCTGCTCCTATCACTTATGGACTTATGAAGGACAGCATCTTCCCAGCCACCATTAGACTCTTGAACGCTGCACACTAACCACAGCCCTACGACTGCACCTATGAAATACTCTCAACTTGGTTCTGCTTGCACCACAGATTTGCTTTTGTACAATTACAGTCTGGTTAACCTAGTATGACTGATAATTAATTTATTGTATTATTGATTATTGACATTTATTTATGCTATTGCGTTGATGGGCTTGTAAGAATTTGCAGTATGACAAATATACACTCTCGACTTAAATCTAGGATCGGTTTCTATTCAGGAATAAAATGCAAGTATTAGTTATGTCTACTGTTAACCTAGATGAGTCAAAAATCCATATTTTTTTCATTAATGTTCTTTAGGGAAAGTAAAATGGGGCTGCATGTGACCACATGGCTTTTCTCCAGGAGCTCTGGTTTCCCCCCACATTCCAAAGACATGCAGGTTTGTATGTTAATTGGCTTCAGTAAAAATTGTAACTTGTCCCCAGTGTGTAGGATAGTGCTAGTGTACGGGGATCACTGGTCGGCGTGGACTCAGTGGGCCGAAGGGCCCGTTTCCACACTGCATCTCTAAACTAAACTCTGTCATCATTACATGGCCCATTTACAATTTTAGGATTAGAATCATGGAGTCATGCAGCATGGAAACTGCCCTTTGGCTCAACTAGTCCAACCAGCCCACATTTGGCCCATATCCTTCTAAACATGTCCCATCCATGTACCTGTCCAAATGTCTTTAAATGTTGTTATAGTTCCTGCCTCAACTACCGCCTCCAACAGCTTGTTCCACACACCCACCACCCTCTGTGTGAAAAAGTTGCCCCTCAATAATAATAATAATAATAATAAACATTTATTTTTTATAGCGCTTTTCCAGATGCTCAAAGACGCTTTACAAAAACAGTCAAGACATAAAAACAAACAAATGAACTGTCCTGACGAAGAAGCGGCGAACAAATAGCGCCAGCGTCCTCTCACGTCAGGGTCCGGCAGTAGACAATAAAGAACACAAGACACACAATTACAATTTTTAACACAAACAGCCATCACAGTGATTGCTCCAGGCACACCCTCACTGTGATGGAAGGCAAAGAAAAGTCTTATCTCCTCCTCATTCTTCTCCCGTGGTGCCACGAGGCGATCAATCTTTCCCCTCTCACCTTAGCCCTATGTCCTCTGATTCTTGATTCCCCTCCTCTAGAGGGCAGACCAAACATAGACTGGGTGATCGTTTCGCTGAACACCTTCGCTCAGTCTGCCTGGACCTACCTGATCTCCCGGTTGCTAAACACTTTCATTCTCTTTCCCATTCCTGCCTGTCCTGGGTCTCCTCCATTGTCAGAGTGAGACTAAATGCAAATTGGAGCTACAGCATCTCATATTTTGCTTGGACAGCTTACCGCCCAACAGTATGAAGATTGATTTCTCTAACTTCAAGTAACCCCTGCAATCCCTCTCTCCATCCCTCCCCCACCCAAGTTGCACCAGCTTCTCATTTTCACACAAACTAACAATGGCCTGTTTCCTTTACCATCGTCACTTTTTTGCATGTCTTTTATTCGTTGATCTTTATCTCTCTACATCACTGTCTATATCTCTCGATTCCCTTTCCCCCGACTAGCCTGAAGAAGGGTCTCACCCATTACTTCTCTCCAGAGATGCTGCCTGTCCCGCTGAGTTACTCCAGCATTTTGTCGATCTGGGTAAATGACCTTACACATTTACTTCATCTATTATAAGTGCCAAATAAAACAACTTTGGAAACATACTCGCCTGTGATTTCGCCTTAAATATTCGGAAAGTAGAAATAAAATAGATTTTCTGTTTTTCCTTTACTTTTCCAGCATCTGCAGTATTTTAGTTTGATAATGACTGATTTGGATTCAACGCTCTAATTAAATATATTTAGCTTGGAAGCAAGTCATTTACACAAGCAGAGCAAACTGGAGAACACAATCAATATCTTAAATGGGAAAAATAGCACCATTTTGTAACTTCATTTTCATTAAACACTCACTACATTATTCCATGCAAGAGAAAACAAAACAATTTCAGTGTTCTGTTTCAAATGCCAGAGATTGAATCCTGGCAAAATGTCAATAAATCTGTACGCTAATTCAATATGTCTGCTAAGATAACGTTTTTATTTCTACAATTCTATGGTTGACAGAACCTAATCAACTTCAAAATTAAAATAAACATTGGATCCGTATTAATTTTTTGGCAAGGGATACTAAAACAATGCCAGCAACATTTCTCTAGATTACCTGGAACAGAGGTTTAAAATGTGCCTTCAGTACCCAGTGACTATATCCAAAAACTGGGACTTTGGGCAGTCAAACCTCTGTTCAAATTATATGTTTGCCCATTGTTGCATTGAACAGCAAACCACTGGAGTGCACCACCTCACAGCCTACATACACACCCACCAGGCACCCTCTTCCCTATTTATAGGAGATCCTGCAGATCCCACATTGGCCTGAACAAACCATCTCAGAACTTGGACTGGACGTAAGTTATCTCTCATCCCAAATGGTTGCACAAAGCGGTGAGTTGGACAGGATTGACTCATTTAGATGCAAAGAACTGCAGATGCTGGTTTGTACCAAAGATAGACACAAAGTGCTAGAGTAACTCAGCAGGTCAGGCAGCATCTCTGGAGAAAAAGGATGGGTGATGTTTTGGGTCAGAACCCTTCTTCAGGTTGAAAGTAGGGGATTGGGGGTGGGGGGGGGTGTGGGGGTAGGGTTGCCAACTGTCCTGTATTAGCTAGGGCATCC
This sequence comes from Rhinoraja longicauda, assembly GCF_053455715.1. Taxonomy (NCBI): domain Eukaryota; kingdom Metazoa; phylum Chordata; class Chondrichthyes; order Rajiformes; family Arhynchobatidae; genus Rhinoraja; species Rhinoraja longicauda. The sequence continues at coordinate 99,209,509 of NC_135955.1, read as the reverse complement.
CATATTTTGGGCTAAATTGCTTTGTCCCATACGGGACCGCCCTTGTCCCGTATTAGACCCAGACACTGTAGTCCGCTGTAGTCCCAGACAGTGTAGGCCCGGGCGCCACCTAACAGAGGTTGCATAGCAACCCGCCTGGTAGCCGCCTTTGGTGGAGCAGGAGCACGTGGCCACTGGCTGGGTGAGGTCACGTGGGGCGCGGGGCGGTGACATCACCTTGTCCCTTATTTGGGAATGAGGAAGTTGGCAACCCTAGGTTGGCAACCCTAATGGACACTGTAGTTGTAAATCTGTGGAATTCTCTGCCTCAGAAGGCAGTGGAGGCCAATTCTCTGGATGCTTTCAAGAGAGAGCTAGATAGAGCTCTTAAAGATAGCGGAGTCAGGGGGTATGGGGAGAAGGCAGGAACGGGGTACTGATTGTGAATGATCAGCCATGATCACATTGAATGGCGGTGCTGGCTCGAAGGGCCGAATGGCCTACTCCTGCACCTATTGATGGAGTGATTGAAAGAGACGAAAAGATGAAAATTATTCCCAGTCTCCTGACCAAATTTCTGCCACCTTTCTAAGGCTCCATTTTAGATTGCACAGCGAGCAGATCCCTGGTTTTGGGCCTCACTACAATGCAAATGTGTACAGTGCAATCTGGATTTCCAGGAGCACGGACGCAGCGGCTCACAGCTCTCCCTTTCGGTGCGTTTTATGTGTGTTATCTGTGTTATGTCTGTTAGTCAATTTTAGTCATGCAAACCAGGAAAATCAGGCAAATCCTACCTACAACCGAAAGGACCTTCTGATCATCGGATTCCAGTGCAATCGGGACCTTGTGCGCGAATTTCCACACCCGCGAAATATACCGGAAGAGATAGCCAGGACACCGGGCGCTCCGTGGATAGTTGTCGGCGCGAACAGGCGTCGCAGGCGGAGGAGAAACAGGAAGCAAAAGCGAGGATGCCGGTCCGGTATACTTGCCAAGCTAAAGAGACAGCCACACAAACCACCGCTACCCAGCATGTTCCTCACCAACGCCAGATCCATCATCAACAAAATGGACGAACTAAAACTACAGATATCAGCAAACAAACTCGTGGAGGACTGTTGCATTCTCTTAGTAACAGAGACATGGCTTCATCCACTTATCCCAGACGGAGCCATTGAGCTAGCCGGGCGTACAGCGTTTCGTTGGGACAGAAACATCGACTCCGGTAAGAGCAAGGGGGGGGGGTTATGCATTTATGTGCACAACAGCTGGTGCACTAACATCCAAATCATAGATAGCCACTGTTCTCCTGATCTGGAGTCCCTAACAGTTAAATGCAGGCCTTTTTACCTTCCTCGCGAATTTACAGGGGTTATAGTAACAGCAGTCTACATCCCACCGAATGCTAACGCTAGCACAGCTTTAGGCTACCTGCTCGGTGCAATAAACTCACAACAGAGCACATATCCAGAAGCAGCCCACATCATAGCCGGGGACTTCAACCATGCAGACCTAAAGTCAGTTCTCCCGAAACTTGAACAACACATAAGATGTGCTACCAGGGGGGAAAACACACTAGACAAGGTTTACTCAAATATTAAGAAGGGTTTCAGGTCAGCACCACTACCACACCTGGGGCAGTCAGATCACCTGTCCATATTCCTAACTCCAGCATACACCCCACTCAGGAGGAAAGCTCCAGTCACCATAAAGACTGTTAAGACATGGCCTGAAGGAGCTTCCTCGCAGCTGCAGGATTGCTTCGAAAGGACCAACTGGGATATTTTTGAGGATCAGGACTTGGAGGAGTACACATCAACTGTACTTTGCTACATCCAAAACTGTGTTGACAATGTCACCGTCGACAAACGCATCCGGTTGTACCCCAATCAAAAACCGTGGATGACAAAGGAAGTCAGGTCTCTCCTCAAGGACCGTAACACCGCCTTCAGGTCTAGTGATAGAGCTCTATACAGTGCTGCTAGAACCAACCTGAAGAGAGGCATCAAGGATGCCAAAGCGTCCTACAAGAGGAAGATTGAGGACCACTTTTCCAACAATGACCCACGGCGGGTATGGCAAGGCATCCAGCACATCACCAACTACAAAACCAGCAACCGCACGACTGCCGACGGCGACGCCTCGCTGGCTGAGGAACTTAACTGTTTCTTTGCTCGTTTCGAGGTGAAAGCTACAGTGGCAGACATTACACCCTCTCCAGCACCTGACAGCAACACCTTCACTGTGCAGGAGTATGATGTTAAGCGCGTGCTCAGAGCAGTGAATCCCAGGAAAGCTGCAGGCCCCGATGGTGTGACGGGCAGAGTGCTGAGGGAATGTGCAGACCAATTATCTGAGGTCTTCACAAAAATCTTCAACCTGTCCCTTTTAAAATCCACCATCCCTCCCTGCCTGAAGTCCGCCATAATCATCCCACTGCCGAAAAAGTCTGTCATCAGCGGTCTTAACGACTACCGTCCGGTAGCACTCACACCGGTCATCACAAAGTGCTTCGAGAGACTGGTCCTGCAGCACATCAAAGCCAGCCTCCCACCCACCTTCGACCCACACCAGTTTGCCTACAGAGCAAATAGGTCTACAGGGGATGCCATCGACACTGCTCTTCACACTGCACTGACCCACCTTGAACACCAGGGGAGCTATGTGAGGATGCTCTTCCTCGACTTCAGCTCTGCCTTTAACACGGTCATCCCGAGCAGACTGGTCACCAAACTTTCCGACCTTGGATTTTCCCAAACCATCTGCCAATGGATCAAGGACTTCCTGACCAACCGCCCCCAGACAGTCAAAATAGGCCCTCACCTCTCCTCCACCATTACACTGAGCACCGGCTCACCACAGGGCTGTGTGTTGAGCCCCATCCTTTACTCCCTCTACACTCACGACTGCGCCCCCACCCATCCCACCAACACCATCATCAAGTTCGCGGATGACACGACTGTGGTTGGACTCATCTCAGAAGGAGATGAGACAGCCTATAGGGATGAAATCCAAAGGCTGGCAGCATGGTGTTCAGTGAACAATCTGGTCCTGAACTCCTCCAAAACAAAGGAACTTATAATTGACTTTAGAAAAACCAGTGGAGATTACGACCCACTCTACATCAATGGGGTCTGTGTGGAAAGGGTACCAGCTTTCAGGTTCCTGGGTACGCACATCGCAGAGGATCTCACCTGGTCTACCAACACCATCACCACAGTAAAGAAGGCACAGCAGAGACTCCACTTCCTGAGGATCCTCAGGAAAACCAACCTGCAGGAGAAGCTCATGTTGTCCTTCTATCGCTGCTCCATCGAGAGTGTGCTGGCATACTGTATAACAACATGGTATGCCAGCTGCTCAGAAAAGGACAGGAAGGCCCTTCAGAGGGTCATCACGACGGCCCAGAAAATCATCGGCTGCTCACTGCCCTCCCTGGAGCACCTGTTCAGCCTACGCTGCCTCAGTAGAGCAGGCAAAATAATAAAAGATCCATCCCACCCCGGCCACCGTCTGTTTGTTCATCTGCCCTCTGGTCGACGTTTCAGGCCGATCAAATCCCGAACAAACAGACTTAAGAACAGTTTTTACCCCAGGGCCATACGAGAACTGAACACTACCTTGCACTAGGCAACACCGTTAAAAAATCGGTCATATAATTGTATTTAATTGTATTTATGTATTTATTTGTTTTTGCATTTATTGCATATATGTTTGTACGCACCGTCAGGATTGGCTATTTTTTAATTTCGTTGTACTCGTTGCAATGACAATAAATGAATATTATTATTATTATTATTATTATTATTATTATTATTATTATTATTATTATTATTATTATTATTAACTTTGCAATCTGCTTCATTTTTCAGTTAGGAACTCAACTCTTTGTAGCAGAACCTTAACTTCCACGCCAAGTGCCCTGTTCGCCAACAATGTAGTTATAATAATAATAATAATAAACATTTATTTTTTATAGCGCTTTTCCAAATGCTCAAAGACGCTTTACAAAAACAGTCAAGACATAAAAACAAACAGACAAACTATTCTGACGGAGAAGCGGCGAACAAATAGCGCCAGCGTCCTCCCACGTCAGGGTCCGGCAGTAGACAATAAAGAACACAAGACACACAATTACAATTTTTAACACAAACAGCCATCACAGTGATTGCTCCAGGCACACCCTCACTGTGATGGAAGGCAAAGAAAAGTCTTATCTCCTCCTCATTCTTCCCCCGTGGTGCCACGAGGCGATCGAGGCTCCCGACTTTTGAAGCCCCACCGGGCGATGGAAAGTCCCAGGGCCGAGCCGAGCAGGCCAATGAAGGTCCTGAGCCCCCACCGGGCGATGGAAAGTGCCGCGGCCAGGCCACGCAGGGCGATGAGGGGCCTGCGAGCGGGTCAATCAAACCTCGCGCTCCGGGGCGGTCGAAGCTGCTACGGCTGGAGCTCCAGAAAGCCGGTCGCCAGCCAGGGACCTGCGAACTCCAGATGTTGCGGTCTGCAGGGCCCACGGCCGAAGCCTCCGAGATGGTAAGTCCAGGCCCTGCAACCGGAGTCTTCAAGGTTGATCCCAGCTGGAGGCCGCCGACTCCACGGTGTTAGGCCGTAGCATGAATGGAGACACAACATGGTAAAGGTCGCATCTCCGTTGAGGAGATTGGAAAAAAGGTTTCCCCCACCCCCCCCCCCCCCACATATACAGAGTTAAAAATGAATCAAAAGAAACATTTAAACGATAACAAAGACAAAAACAACAAAAAAAGACAGAGAGACTGCCGGTGAGCCACAGCTGCAGAACGCAGCCACGCCCCCACAGTTACAAACGTTAAATACTTTGTCTTTCACTGCATCTTATGGAATAGCCTAAACTGTAAATAGACACAAAATGCTGGAGTAGCAATGGGCTGAAGCATAAACTGAAACCTATTTGAAAGTGGATGTTAGACCTTCCCATTTTTAGTCTTCATTTGCAATTGAACAGCTCTCTTGCAATGGAAACTGGAGCCCACTTGATTTAACTTTCTGATTTCATTCACTGGACCATCATTTGCAGTAGTTCAGCTGAACCCCGACATTCCATTCAGACTTCGAGTACACTGGAAGGTGGGGGACACAAGAACGCTCGTAACATTTTAGTATACGGACAAGTACACAAATGGAAACAACGCACCAAGTGGTGGTGTATGAGATGGGCCTAGATGGGTACTTGACGGTCAGCATGGACATGGTGGGCCATAGGGACTGTTCTTGAGCTCCACGACGATTTGCATAGGGCATTATCTTCTAGAATTCCTAATTTTTCCACTTCATTAAAAGCTTTCAAAACAAAAAGTAATTCCACCGAATACCACTGGTTCAATTCCTTTACAAATTTAAAAAGGAAATACTTGGGCGTCACAGTGGAGCGGCTGGTAGAACTGCGTTGAGTTTGCACGATCTCCCTGTGATTGCATGGTTACCTCACACATCCCAATGACGTGCAGGTTAATCGGTTAAATGTGCATGCAAAGGCGGGAAATGAATCTTTCGCAGTGCCAGCTTTTGGCTGCATCCTGCTGTCTGCCGAGGCTCACTCTACCAAGGCCCAAATGCCACCGTGAAACACTGGCAAATAGCTCAGACAACAAGAGCTTGAGGGTGGTGGCTACATGGAGCAGACTGCCAGAGGAGATGGTTGAGGCACACATTTAACAGACACTTGGACAGGTACATGGATCGAAAAGGTTTAACAGGATAAGAGCCAAACGCAGGCAAATGGGACTAGCTTAGATGGGACATCTTGGCATACATGGACAAGTTGAGCTGCCAGTTTCCATGCTGTATGACTCTAAATTCAGAAGGTAGGCTAAAACAGGAAGGCATGAAGCTTTGAAATACATTTTGAAAAGAAACTTTAAAGGGAAGCACGAGGAGTAATTAGAAAAGACATACAATTGGTGCTTAATGTGCAACAGCCAGAGATGTGTGAACGGGTGGAATACACTAACACAGGGGCCTCCAAACCTTTCAGCATGAGGGCCACATTATATATTTGGCGCATTTTTGTGGGCCGCAGGAAAAAATAAAGAAGTGAGTTTTTTTTACTCAATTTAATGAACTCAAAAAGGTTTAGACTAGGTTACGCTAGATTAGATTAGGAAAGGTTAAACTAGGTGAGGTTAGATTAGGTTAGTTTACATTAGGTTTATATGGCAACAAATAAATAATATTCAATGTTTAAAAAGAGCTTGAAATATTGGAATATATATATAAACATAGCACAAAAAGTAAGGAAATTTGTGTTTGGTAGATTATTTCTTTATTGTAACAATGCTTCTTGGCAATAAATCTTATACCGTTGGAAAGCCTGTTTATTTCCCTTTTAAATGGTGCCACATTTGTAAGGAACATGCATTTGTGGGATGAGCAGCAGAGCTGAGTATGTGGGTTGTGCCCATGAAAAATCTGCCAAATCTTCTCTGCCAATGCCAAACAGCTTATTCTGCCATTGACTCTTGTTCGGTGTTGTTTGGTGGATTGGATGATTGAAGTCTGAAGAAACAAGACATATTGGCAATTTAACAATTTATTCATTTAATAAACAGGAGCCTCAGTAGCGTGTGGAAGAACCATACACAGCCACAACAGCCTGGCACCTCCTCCTCATGCTGGTCACCAGCCTGGTCACACACTGTTGTGGGATGGCATCCCATTCTTCAACCAACATTTGTCGCAAGTCAGCCAACGTGGTTGTGTTGGTCACTCTGGCACGAACAGCACGCCCAAGCTGATCCCACAAGTGTTCAATGGGGTTGAGGTCAGGACTGCTGGCAGGCCATTCCATTCTCTCCACTCCCAAATTCTGGAGGTAGTCTCTGAGAAACCCTGCTCTGTGGGGGCGAGCATTGTCATCTTGGAGGATAGAGTTCGGTCCCAGACTGTGGAGATATGAGATTGCCACTGGTTGCAGAATCTCATCTCGATATCTCTCTGCATTGAGATTGCCTCCAATGATGACAAGCCTCGTTTTTCCAGTGAGGGAGATGCCGCCCCACACCATCACACTGCCTCCACCAAAAGATGTTACTCTATCGGTGCAGCAATCAGCATAGCGTTCTCCGCAGGCAGAATCTGGACTCATCGCTGAACATAACGTTCCTCCACATGTTCAGGTTCCAGTGCACGTGTTGCCGACACCAGCGCAAACGGGCCTGACGGTGAAGGGCAGTCATGGCAGGCCTCCTGGCAGCCCTATGAGACCGGAGATCGGCTGCGTGCAGTCTGTTCCGAATTGTCTGGGCAGATAGCCGTCGGCCATATCGTCCTGCAAACCTTGACTGCAAATCTGTAGAAGACAGCCTACGGTTCCTAAGTGCTGACAGGGTGCGGAAACGGTCTTCTTCGGGTGTCGTCTTCTTGGGACGCCCACTTCGCGGCCTGTCTCTGACATCCCCCGTTATATGGAACTTGGCCTTCACTTTGGAGATGGTACTAGGGCTCACTCCAAATAATGCCGCAACTTGGTTTTGCGGAACACTAGCTTGAAGTTGCCCTATCCAGATCAGTCAAACGTGGCATGCCGATTCTTGGAGCAGACACCTACTGACCACTGTAGCAGGGCCCATGCTCACAGATGCTGCCAATCAGGTGCCAATCAGGCACCTGATTGTCAGCACCTGGGTGTACCAGAAGCTCAAAACAAGAGTCAATAGCAACAGCAGAATAAGCTGTTTGGCATCGGCAGAGATTTGGCAAATTTTTCATGGGCGCAACCCATATACTCAGCTCTGCTGCTCATCCCACAAATGCATGTTCCTTACAAACGTGGCACCATTTAAAAGGGAAATAAACAGGCTTTCCAACGGTTTAAGATTTATTGCCAAGAAGCATTGTTACAACAAAGAAATAATCTACCAAACACAAATTTCCTTACATTTTGTGCTATGTTTATATATATACCGTAGGTATACAATTATTTATAAAACAGAAAAAATACAGTGACCGCCACTGGGGGAAGAGAGCAGAGAGAGAGAGAGTGTGGGGGTGGGGGAGAGAGTTGGGGTAGAGGGAGCAGCGGGTGAGAGCGGGAGCGTGGGGAGGGGGGAGGGTGTCAGAGGGTCCAGTGAAGGAGCGCTGCCACTTGCGAGGGCTGCTCCCTCCCTCCCTCTCTCCCAGCGCCAGCGAGATCTGCCTCGCTGCTCCACTCTTTTGCCCAGCCCCGTCTCCCTCTAACGCAGCGAAATAAGAACAAACACAAGTGTTGTGGTTGTTGTTCAGAAGGCCACAGTTTAAGAATAAGGGGTAGGCCATTTAGAACTGAGATGAGGAAAAACTTTTTCAGTCAGACAGTTGTGAATCTGTGGAATTCTCTGACTCAGAAGGCAGTGGAGGCCAATTCTCTGAATGCATTCAAGAGAGCTAGATAGAGCTCTTAAGGATAGCGGAGTCAGGGGGTATGGGGAGAAGGCAGGAACGGGGTACTGATTGAGAATGATCAGCCATGATCACATTGAATGGCGGTGCTGGCTCAAAGGGCCGAATGGCCTCCTCCTGCACCTATTGTCTATTGCTCCCTCTGCCCGACTCTCTCCCACCCTCTCCCCGTGGTGAGCGGCGACGAGGAGGGAAGTTTGTTGTTGTGCGAGGGGGCGCTGCGATCTGTCGTCTTGTCCCGGCTCTAGGTCGGTGGCGATCCGCTCTCTGGTGTACCTTCGCCGGGCAGCTTCTGCCTCCAGTCCCCGCCATCTAAGAGCTTGCTGCAGGCCGGATAAAATCTCCTGGCGAGCCGGATGTGGTCCGCGGGCCATAGTTTGGAGATCCCTGCACTAACATGTTGACTGAAGTAGGGGTGGAATTGGAGATCATGCAGGTGGAAGATTGTGATGAGAAAGAATATCAAAAGTTCAGTTTATGAAATGAAACAGAATGCCAGGGCTATGAACAATCTGACAGTAACAAGAGAGGAAGATGCAATCGGGTACAAAATCAAAGTTTGCTGCAAGATCTGAAATTTCTGACTTTGGTTTTTCCAATATTTAACAGGTGGTGGTTATGTATCATCCAAAAATGAATGTCGGACCACGACCACAGGAGAAGTGAAGGTTGGGAGAAGTAGAGACGCCTTTCAACCAAAGCACCACCATCTAGAGAGCAGTCCTGAACTACCATCTACCTCATTGGAGACTCTCGGACTATCTTTGATTGGACTTTACCAAGCACTAAATGTTATTCACGTTATTCCCTTTATCATGTATCTGTACACTGTGGATTGCTCGATTGTAATCATGTATTGTCTTTCTGCTGACTGGTTAACATGCAACAAAAGCTTTTCACTGTATCTTTGTACACATGACAATAAACGAAACTGAACTCAACTGTATACATGTTATTGTATTGTATCTGTATACATAATATTATAAGGATAGTGTGGATACAGACGAGGAGGAAAATCGGTGTTCCAAAGATACACGTTTACTTATGTTACCTCAATTTTCATTGTAAGAAACCTAGCATATTTTTTTCTCCTAAACTTAATGTTACAAACTTTAAAAATTGATGTTTATATTTACGATGCATATCTTAATACCTTGTCTTCCAGTATAAGAAAATAACTGCAGATGCTGGTACAAATCGAAGGTATTTATTCACAAAGTGCTGGAGTAACTCAGCAGGTCGGGCAGCATCTCAGGAGAGAAGGAATGGGTGACGTTTCGGGTCGAGACCCTTCTTCAGACTGAGACCCTTGTCTTCCAGTGGCAGTTTACTTTGTATAACTAATTTATAGTTTAGAGATACAGCGTGGAAACAGTCCTTCCGACCCACTGAGTCTGTGTCGACCAATGTTCACCCATGCACCAGTTCTATCAGACACACTAGAAGCAATTTACAGAAGCCAATTAACCTACAAACCTGTACATCTTTGGAATGTGGGAGGAAACCGTAGCACCCAGAGAAAACCCACGAGGTCACAGAACGTACAAACACTTTACACACAGCACTTAAAAGAACAAAAAGAGTTCTTAATGTTGTTGTCATTATCTTTCTAGTTTTATCAATGGATGAAAAAAGTGGCATCTTTGTCAAATCAACATGCACTTTTAACTATTATCTCAAATATTCTTTACAATTTGGATGACATTATCCTTTATTTTATAAAGGTGTTCTATTTTAGGTTAAAATCAATATCAATATCAGAAAGAAAATTACCAGTGAAAGTGTTTTTTTAAAAACATGCCTACAGGAAAACAAAATTTTTATTATTACTCAGATATCCTGCTCCACTTGTTTGTGAATTCACATTTAGTGTACAATCCTAATTATCTATTTGTATGAATTTCATGAAATTTCATGTCATTTTAAAAGCAATGTTACTTACCAGTCACAGTACGATAATTTAAAGTAAAATATTTAACAATTGGAAAACTGCAAGACGAAGCAAGGCCCCCATATATCGGCGAGCCCAAGCATCGACAAGGCCATCACTTCACTGAACACCTCTGCTCAGTCCGCCTTGGCCTACGTGATCTCCCAGCTGCCAAACATTTTAATTCCCCTTTCCATAACCATACTGACCTTTCTGTCCTGGGCCTCCTCCACTGTCAGTGAGGCCACACGCAAATTGGAGGGACAGCACCTCATTTTTGCTTTGACAGCTTACACCCCAGCAGTGTGAATGCTGATTTCTCCAATTTCCAGAACTCCTGCATTCTCTCCCCTCCCTCCCCCACCCTATCTGTTCCACTGTTCGCATCTTAGTGTGCCTTGTTATCACACCTTCCCCAGCCAACAATGGGCCACTATGGACTCCACGCTTCCTGAGGTCATCTGTTGCCAACCTAAATTTGTTCTGACCTTTTCTCACCTTCAGTCCCGACCCGAAATATCACCTATCCATGTTCTCCAGGGATGCTGTCTGATCCGCTGACTTACTCCAGCACTATGTCTTTATTTGTAAGACAGCATCAGCAGTTCCTTGTTTCAACATAATCATGACCTTTTTCACCTGGGGCATTCCCTCTTTCTCCTGTTGGCAGAAGACAAAATCTTGAAAGCACATACCAACAGATTCAGGAACAGCCCCTTCCCTGCTGTTATCAGATTTCAGAATGGTCCTCCCATAAGCTTTGGTGTTGTACAATGTTCCAAGTAGTGTAGGAAAATAACTGTAGATGCTGGTACAAATCGAAGGTATCACAAAATGCTGGAGTAACTCAGCAGGTCAGGCAGCATCTCAGGAGAGAAGGAATGGGTGACGTTTGACGTTCAGTCTGAAGAAGGGTCTCGACCCGAAACGTCACCCATTCCCTCTCTCCCGAGATGCTGCCTGACCTGCTGAGTTACTCCAGCATTTTGTGATACCTTCGTACAATATTCCAACCTACCTCATTATGGACCTTGAACTTTTTCCTCTGTAAATGTAACACTATTTTCTGAACAGCTTTGACTTGATTGTACTCATGGATGGAATGTTCATATATGGTATTGCGAGGAGCAAGGGCCGGTAGGAGGGTGAATCGGGATAAGGGAGGCCTTAAGGGAGGCTGCAGGAGGCGCCTCTGGGACACAAAGATGGCCGGGCGAGGAGAGGGATGTTGGTTCGTGGGAACTGCTCCAGTACATCGAGCGCTCGGGCCCACCGGACTGAATAATGTCGGCTCCTGCATGTGTAATACATGTAAAAAGGATTTCACTGCGCAGTTGCATAGGTGACATATAAAGCACCGTTGACTATTGATTTGACTGGGTAACAAGCAATCAATGCTTTTCACTGTATCTTCGGATACCGATAATTTAAAAACAAGATGTTCAGCAATTATCTGGTGATGCATTTATCTGATGTTAATGGTGGAAAACATGCACAGCAACAGCTACAAACAAAATGTAACACCAAGCAACATGAGGAGATATTAGCACAGATGAATTCTCAGTGTCAGTCACAGTGGAATTCACAGTGTGCCCTCAGTCACAGTGGAATTCTCTGCCAGAGAGGTGGAATTCTCTGCCACAGAGGGCAGTGGAGACCAAATCACTGGATGAATTTAAGAGAGAGTTAGATAGAGCTCTGGGGGCTAGTGGAATCAAGGGTGCAGGTGCAGCCCAGTGAGGGAAGTGCCCAGTGAGAAAAGTGCGAGTCTTTGGCTGCGAGTCTTCGGCGAGGAGGCTGAGGTGAGGAGGATACCATTGTTTTAAGCCAGAGCTGGTTATAGGCACAAGGTGATGGCGGAAAAGTTGGTGCGGTGTGTTTCCTGCAGGATGTGGGAAGACAGGGACGTCGCGGGAGCTTCTGGGAGCTACACCTGCAAGAACTGTGTCCAGGTGCAGCTCCTGAAGGGACGTGTGGTGGAGTTGGAGAGGCAGTTGGATGACCTCAGGGCCATCCGGGAATGCGAGAGTTTCCTCGACAGGACCTATTGTGAGGCTGTCACGCCAAGGGTCCAGGTCGAGCGAAGGTGGGAGACTGTTTCAGGGAGGAGTGGACGTGGACTACAGGACACCCCGGTGGCTGTGCCTATTGCAAATAGGTATACCCTCTTGGGAACTGTCGGGGCAGAAGACGTTTCCAGTCCGAGTGGCGGACCTGTTGGCAAGGATACACGACAGGGGAGACCGAAGTCTGGAAGAGCCGTAGTGGTCGGTGACTCCATAGTCCGAGGGACGGATAGAAGATTCTGTGGCAGCAGGAGGGACTTGAGGATGGTCTGTTGCCTCCCTGGTGCCAGGGTTCAACACATCACAGACCGGCTTCAGAAAATCCTAGCGAGGGAAGGCGATCAACCTGAAGTCGTTGTGCACGTGGGCACGAATGACGTCGGGCGGAAGAGGAAGGAGGTGCTACAGCGGGAGTTTAGAGAGTTGGGAAAAACGCTGAGAAGTAGGACGTCGAAGGTAGTTATCTCTGGACTGCTACCGGTACCTCGTGCTGGTGAGGCCAGGAACAGAGAGATAGAGGGTATGAATTTATGGCTGAGGGACTGGTGCAGAGAGCAGGGATTTAGATTTCTGGACCACTGGGATCTCTTCTGGGCTAGGGGTGACTTGTACAAAAGGGACGGGTTGCATCTTAACAGCAGGGGGACAAACATTCTGGCAGGCAGGTTTGCTAGTGTGACACCTGTGGCTTTAAACTAAGTAGTGGGGGGGAGGGGTTAACAAATTGTGAATATGAAGATGAGGTAAAAGGGAATACAGGAGATATTGCAAAAGACTTTCGGAAGAATGGGAACAGAAGTTCTAGAGCGGAAAAGAAATTAAGGGCAGGGCCAATTGTGAACGATGTGAGAGGGGAGGTAAATACAGAAGTTAAAGTGTTGTACTTAAATGCGCGTAGTATAAAAAATAAAGTGGATGAGCTTGAGGCTCAGTTAGTCATGGGCAAGTATGATGTTGTAGGGATCACTGAGACATGGCTACAAGAGGACCAGGGCTGGGAACTGAATATTCAGGGGTACACAACGTATAGAAAAGACAGACAGGTGGGCAGAGGGGGTGGGGTTGCTCTGATGGTAAGGAATGATATTCATTCCCTTGCAAGGGGTGACATAGAATCAGGAGATGTTGAATCAGTATGGATAGAAATGAGAAATTGTAAGGGTAAAAAGACCCTAATGGGAGTTATCTATAGGCCCCCAAACAGTAGCCTCGACTTGGGGTGCAAGTTAAATCAGGAGATAAAATTGGCGTGTCAAAAATGTAATGCTACGGTGGTTATGGGAGATTTCAACATGCAGGTAGACTGGGAAAATCAGGTTGGAAATGGACCCCAGGAAAGAGAGTTTGTAGAGTGCCTTCGAGATGGATTCTTAGAACAGCTTGTACTGGAGCCTACCAGGGAGAAGGCAATTCTGGATTTAGTGTTGTGTAATGATCCTGATCTGATAAGGGGACTAGAGGTAAAAGAGCCATTAGGAGGCAGTGATCACAACATGATAAGTTTTACTCTGCAAATGGAAAGGCAGAAGGGAAAATCGGAAGTGTCGGTATTACAGTATAGCAAAGGGGATTACAGAGGCATGAGGCGGGAGCTGGCCAAAATTGATTGGAAGGAGGCCCTAGCAGGGAAGACGGTAGAACAGCAATGGCAGGTATTCCTGGGAATAATGCAGAGGTTGCAGGATCAATTTATTCCAAAGAGGTGGAAAGACTCTAAGGGGAGTAAGAGACACCTGTGGCTGACAAGGGAAGTCAGGGACAGCATAAAAATTAAGGAGAGGAAGTATAACATAGCAAAGAAGAGTGGGAAGACAGAGGATTGGGACTCTTTTAAAGAGCAACAAAAGTTAACTAAAAAGGCAATACGAGGAGAAAAGATGAGGTACGAGGGTAAACTAGCCAATAATATAAAGGAGGATAGCAAAAGTTTTTTTAGGTACGTGAAGAGGAAAAAAATAGTCAAGGCAAATGTGGGTCCCTTGAAGACAGAAGCAGGGGAATTTATTATGGGGAACAAAGAAATGGCAGACGAGTTAAACCGTTACTTTGGATCTGTCTTCACTGAGGAAGATACACACAATCTCCCAAATGTTCTAGGGGCTGGAGAACCTAGGGTGATGGAGGAACTGAAGGAAATCCACATTAGGCAGGAAATGGTTTTGGGTAGACTGATGGGACTGAAGGCTGATAAATCCCCAGGGCCTGATGGTCTGCATCCCAGAGTACTTAAGGAGGTGGCTCTAGAAATAGTGGAAGCATTGGAGATCATTTTTCAATGTTCTATAGATTCAGGATCAGTTCCTGTGGATTGGAGGATAGCAAATGTTATCCCACTTTTTAAGAAAGGAGGGAGAGAGAAAACGGGTAATTATAGACCAGTTAGTCTGACATCAGTGGTGGGGAAAATGCTGGAGTCAATTATAAAAGACGAAATTGCTGAGCATTTGGATAGCAGTAACGGGATCGTTCCGAGTCAGCATGGATTTACGAAGGGGAAATCATGCTTGACAAATCTACTGGAATTTTTTGAGGATGTAACTAGGAAAATTGACAAGGGAGAGTCAGTGGATGTGGTGTACCTCGACTTTCAGAAAGCCTTCGACAAGGTCCCACATAGGAGATTAGTGGGCAAAATTAGGGCACATGGTATTGGGGGTAGGGTACTGACATGGATAGAAAATTGGTTAACAGACAGAAAGCAAAGAGTGGGGATAAATGGGTCCCTTTCGGAATGGCAGGTAGTGACCAGTGGGGTACCGCAAGGTTCGGTGCTGGGACCCCAGCTATTTACGATATACATTAATGACTTAGACGGAGGGATTAAAAGTACCATTAGCAAATTTGCAGATGATACTAAGTTGGGGGGTAGTGTGAATTGTGAGGAAGATGCAATAAGGCTGCAGGGTGACCTGGACAGGTTGTGTGAGTGGGCGGATACATGGCAGATGCAGTTTAATGTAGATAAGTGTGAGGTTATTCACTTTGGAAGTAAGAATAGAAAGGCAGATTATTATCTGAATGGTGTCAAGTTAGGAGGAGGGGGAGTTCAACGAGATCTGGGTGTCCTAGTGCATCAGTCAATGAAAGGAAGCATGCAGGTTCAGCAGGCAGTGAAGAAAGCCAATGGAATGTTGGCCTTCGTAACAAGAGGAGTTGAGTATAGGAGCAAAGAGGTCCTTCTACAGTTGTACCGGGCCCTGGTGAGACCGCACCTGGAGTACTGTGTGCAGTTTTGGTCTCCAAATTTGAGGAAGGATATTCTTGCTATGGAGGGCGTGCAGCGTAGGTTCACTAGATTAATTCCCGGAATGGCGGGACTGTCGTATGTTGAAAGGCTGGAGCGATTGGGCTTGTATACACTGGAATTTAGAAGGATGAGGGGGGATCTTATTGAAACATATAAGATAATTAGGGGATTGGACACATTAGAGGCAGATAACATGTTCCCAATGTTGGGGGAGTCCAGAACAAGGGGCCACAGTTTGAGAATAAGGGGTAGGCCATTTAGAACGGAGATGAGGAAGAACTTTTTCAGTCAGAGGGTGGTGAAGGTGTGGAATTCTCTGCCTCAGAAGGCAGTGGAGGCCAGTTCGTTGGATGCTTTCAAGAGAGAGCTGGATAGAGCTCTTAAGGATAGCGGAGTGAGGGGGTATGGGGAGAAGGCAGGAACGGGGTACTGATTGATAGTGATCAGCCATGATCGCATTGAATGGCGGTGCTGGCTCGAAGGGCTGAATGGCCTACTCCTGCACCTATTGTCTATTGTCTATTGTCTATTGATATGGGGAGAAGTTGGGCACAGGTTACTGATTGTGGATGATCAGCCATGATCACAATGAATGGCGGTGCTGGCTCGAAGGGCTGAATGGCCTCCTCCTGCACCTATTTTCTATGTTTCTATGATCATATGCTTGGTCAAAGACGTACGCTTCACAATGCATCCGAGAGGAGGAAAGAGATAGAAATAAAAGGTGCAGAAAGGGTTAAAATCTTGGCTGTGTAGGAAGAAACTGCAGATGCTGATTCATTACGAAGACAGATATAAAATGCTCGAGTAACTTAGTGGGTCGGGCAGCATGCCTGGAGAAAAGGAATATGTGATGTTTCGGGTCGGAACCCTTCTTCAGACTAATAGGTGAGGTTTAAGGTCAGGACCCTTCTTCAGGCAAAATCTTGGCAGTTGAAGGCATGATAGACAATATTGGACCAATTAAAAATAGGAAGCACAAGAGTTCAGAATTAAAAGTGCAAATGCATTTTAGCATTAACAGATTTTTGGCATAGTATTAAGATTTCAAAATCAGGACAAAGTTCAATTGAAACAAAAATCATTAAATACTGGAAACGAGCAGCAGATCGGACGGACAGAATGTCCTGAAAAGAGAAGCAGAGTTAAGGTGAAGAATCTCTGCCTGTTCTGATGAAAAGTCTAGAACCTAACTATTAATTCAGTTTCTATTTCCATGGATGCTGCCCCACATGCTGGTCATTTCCCGAGACTCAAGTAAACTGCAGATGCCGGAATCTTGCGCAAAACACAAAGTGCTGGAGTATCTTCGCGGATCAGGCAGCATCTCTGGAGAAAATGGACAGGTGTTGTTTCAGGTCTCAACCTTCAGGAATGTCTAGCATTTTCTGTTTTTCTTTCAGATTCACAGCATCTGCAGATTTTCCACTTACGTTCAATGCTCAGTTGGAAGCTGGCATAGGTCAATGTCCTCGGGAATGAAGAGAGAAGGGCCCTTGTTCGGTGCATGCCATTTGGCCCATTGAGTCTATGCCAGCTCTCAGAGCAATTCCATTCTGTCCACTTACCTTTCTGTAAACTATTCAGTCTTGTGTCCAACAGCATTTCTTACCACTCCTTGATTTCCCCAACAGCCACCCACACTCAGTAATTCACAGGAGCACATTTTTGGGATTGGGAGAAAGAGAGAGTACAAGTGGTTAAATTCACCTGCAATACTCAATGAAACAAAACCAGAGGCCAGAATTCGATCTGGGTTACTGAACTGCACGACTAGCAACATCACTGTTAGATGTTATCCCAAGAGTTAGCACCAGGCAGCAGAATTCTGTACGAGCTTAATTTACACATGGTGGAATTATATAACCCTGAGTCACCAAGTAAACATCCACTGACCACAAAATCAGAAGTGACTTAATATTCCCTTCTCATATTTATAATTAATATAGACAAATGAAATAACAAATCCAGAATTATATAACTATTTATTGCTGAAGCTGATTATGGTATATGTGATCGAGATGAACTAGAATCACCTCTTAATTCTTCAAATTATCTTAAAAGCATTAAATTGCTGAGTGAATCTTTACTTTAGACATACAGCATGGACAAAGGCCCTTCGGCCCAACGAGTCTGTGCCGACCGATGATCACCCTGTACACTAACACTGGGGACAATTGTTACCGAAGCCAATTAACCTACAATCCTGCACATCCATGGAATGTGGGAGGAAACTGTTGCACCCAGAGAAAACCCACGTGGTCTTCACAGGGAGAAGGTACAAATTCCACACGGACCACACCTGTAGTCAGGATCAAACCAGAGTCTCTGGCACTGTAAGGCAGCAACTCTACCACTTCACCATTGTACTGCCCTCAATCTCTTTCTGCGTTAGGATGCCCAGGTTTAAATTTCACTGTGTTTATACTTTTAGAATTTAGTTGTGATAAAAAGATCAGCGACTTGAAACATCAACTCTGTTGCTCATTCCCAACTTGAGGATTTCCAGATCTTTATTTTTATTTAAGATTTTCCAGTGTTGCATTGAATTAGCAATTGACTGGGTTAATTTGCTGAATCCTCGGCATAGCAGCACCTCACAGGCATTTTGCTTGAATTCAATTACTCTGGTGATAAGCAATTAGAAAAGACGTGGCTGTAATGGGTGCTTATTTTAGTGGATGATAATCTACCAATAAGTATTCTATATATTTACAGCCAGGTCCTGATCAATTGCACTGATCTTCTTTTACAGGGATTACAAATTGCAACTCATTTTACCCCTTATAAATCACTATTTTTAATTTTTTTTAAACCTCAAGTTACATGACCTCTCAGTGTCTTCAGAGGTGCTCCATAATACTGAGATATTAATTGTGCTTTTTGTGCGTTAGATTCTTTTTTTAAATTTAATTGTATTTTTTAGAGATACTGCGCAGAAACAGGCCCATCGGCGCCACCGGGTCCGCGCCACCCAGCGATCCCCGCACATTAACACTATCCTACACACACTAGGGACAATTTTTAAAAAACATTTGCCCAGCCAATTAACCTACAAACCTGTACGTCTTTGGAGTGTGGGAGGAAACCGAAGATCTCGGAGAAAACCCACGCAGGTCACGGGGAGAACGTACAAACTCCGTACAGTACAGCACCCGTAGTCGGGATCGAACCCGAGTCTCCGGCGCTGCATTCGCTGTAAGGCAGCAACTCTACCGCTGCGCCACTGTGCCGCCCTTCATTTTAATCCGACATAAATGTAACCATTATTTTAATATAAATTAAGCAACAGCAATAGAAGTCTGCAATGTTGCAGTTTTTAATACAGTACAAACAGATTCTTTTGGCACAAGGGCTTACATGGATTCTAAAATAATAAAATCCACTTTAAGACACACCATAAGAATATTACAGTATTGCAATAAACCAACGACTCCATATTTGGAAAGACATTCACATATAAAAAAGAATTACTGACGGTTTCTGTAAAAAGGACACTGGGTTTGTCAATTCTGGCACTGCTGTTGACCAGCTACATTTTATGTTAAAGACAGTAGTTATACCCAAATAGTGGCATAACCGAATAGCCTAGAGCATTGACCCACCATACTTTGCATGCTTGGAACAGGACGGCTCTATACTATACACTTCGAGTCGATTTGTACCCACTTGTAAACCAGAACCCACCTGTTCTCCACCAGAATAGTGGACTTGAAAGCTCAAGGTACATCATCCAAGTGCTTCTAATCTCTGTCCTCGTATCCGATTCAAAGCCATCATTGTTATAGAATTGTCAAAGCATTACACCCATTTAATTCAAAGATTCAACATGCAATTTGGTAACATAAGTAATAGGATGCTACCAGCCCAAGACACAATTTCAAATCAAAGCTAATTCACCCATCATAGACAATGTTAACTTTGCCTTCTTTCAAAATATAGGCTCACACTGTAACTGCAGACGGCTTAAAATGGTAGAAATATATTTTTGTGGAAGCGTAAAACTGCAGGTGTGTTTGTGGTTTTTAACACCATTGTTCTGACTACTGCTCTCCATACACCGAAAAAGGACGAAAAAGATAATTGTTCAGTTTAATTTAGACCAAACAGTTCAGCAAAGAAAGAAAATGGACACCACTTTTACCAAGCCACCAATATTGACCAGCTTTGAACAAGCATTTCTTTCTTCTGAAAACAGCAGAAGTGCCTTTACAGACTTAATATTACATAACTTACTCCAAAAAAAAAAATCAAAATCCTAATGGTGTTATCTTATGAAAATCAATCGAAAGTATTAATTTAATTTCAATAATAAAACAATGACAAAGTACAAAATATAAAGCTGCAGTTTCCTTTTCCTTTATCAAATCTTGTTCCAATTTGCCACATAAAACTGAGCACCATCTATTTCTTGCAACATGTAGTAACCCCTGTTTCACAAGCATGCAGTATGGGGTCAAGACTCTATTACATTTCCTGAGCCCAGTGTAACAATAAACTTTAAAAACATGAGAAACAGATCTGACCCCTGCTCTGAGCATATGAAAGATGACACAATTCTCCAAGACTCATTAAGGGCAGGTGAATATTCTGTTTTCTCAACTGAGGGAAAGTTTACCTGTGACCGGTTGAATATAAAGCAATATACTTTTGCTAACCTGGGCACAGCATCCGTATCAGTACATGGACCGGAAGCTGGTATTGTTCCCAGTTGATTTTGTTTAAAAATGCATGGGTGATCCAGAAGTGAGATCTGTCATGAATCTGCTGCAGGGCACTATATACCCCAAAACTCTTGATGGTTATCTCCCCAGTTCTTCACTCTTGCTGTAGGAGGTTCGATCTTTATGGAGTATATGTCTTTTCATTTGAAGTCCATGCTCATCTGGCCATCATACTATCAAGGTCCAGTAAGTGCGAAATGTTCATTTCTCTTCCAACCAAACTACAGCTTTGGTAAGCTACGCCAAACCTCGATTGGGACTGAGAACGTATTAATTCTCAGAAAATAATATCTTACATTGTTTTACTGCAGTATCAGGAAGTCTGTACAATTGTCCTTTAAACATTTCTTAAATAAACATTCATTTGTTAATTATGTCATATATATCTCATCAGCAGGCTTGATCAAGATCTATTCTAGACTACTTTTCTAGCAGCGTCAACATGTTGAAGGTTACATTTGTGTTTCTGTTCACCAACTTGGCTCTATGGTTCCTCAGTACAATCATTATATAGCCATTGTCATGGTTCCTTTTTCCGTTACAAACAATTTGCAACAGAAGCACCTCTTAATAAACCATGTTAATGTCTCATCCAGTCTGCCAATTATTGCAACATCAATCAACATTTCCAATAGTTTACAGGCTGTGATAATAGACAGGTACATGTTCTCTGAGAGCTCAATAAACATTAAAAATGTGTAGCATTTCAATACTACCGGATTATTTTAGATCTATAAAGGTGCACTATAAACCACCATAGCTTTTGTAACTTATACAGTAGATAGGTTTCTCACAACCTGTACCCTCCACTTATTTTCTTTTTGAAATCAGCTATTTATTGGAGTCTTCAGTGAATGAAACTTCAGACCTTTACAGCACCTATGCTGAAACTAGAGTTTCATTTTTTTAAAAAGCATGTTATTTTCCAAGGTATACAAGCAGCTTCATCATCCCTAACCAAAATACATCATCTCTCATTACATGGTAAATAACCAATTAACCATTACTTAGGTTTGCTTACACACCTATAAATTTCTTAAATGCACAATAAAAAATGATACTCTGAATAAAACACATACTTAAACTGATAGTGGCAATTGATTATTGCTATATAGTACACATCTTAAAAATTGATGCCTGCCCAATATTTCTTAGATTTTGATCAATTTACTTCTGGATTCATGTATGGTTAGTGTATTAGCACTACTTTGGAAAAAACACAATGCATATGTTTCATAAAGAACAATAGTTATAACAAACTTACATGTTTATTAAATTTAAAGAGACGTCATCCCTTTTATCAATTTGCACAAGTGCATCTCAGAACCAAAGTATATACCACATTCAAGCATTTCTAAACCTTTCTTAGAGAACTAATTAGTGTTCTTAATAAGTCATAAAATTCTTATAAAGAATCTCTTTGGAGCCCGTAAATAAATGCATCTATCAGTGCATCATTTTTCACTGTTATAATGTGACAGCAAAAATGAATTAAACTTGGTTAAGATCCAAACAGCAAATGGATGTTACCATTGACAGCTTTTACATAACTGCATAGAGAAAGGGATCCTGTCTCCTTGATTCCGTAAAATCCATTTGTTTGCATTTAAAAGGCTTCATTTTGTTAATATATATATATATATATCATAAACCTTTCCAAGTTGCCTAGAGTACATTTTGATGCAGTCTCCTGCAATACTGGGAATTTTAAAAATTAAATGTACAAAATTCTTGTCAAGAGCATCAAAGAGAGGAAATAATATGGGGAAATGTTCATTTATAATTAGGCTTTATGTACTTGCTCCTCCTTAAGTAATGGATATAAAACACTAAATAAAGAGTGCAAAGCACATCTAATGCCATTATAGGTCGCTACAGGGAGCCTACAGTATTCCACCACCTTCCACTGGAAAGAAAGGAAGATTTCAATCTGGCATTTATATGTACTGTATCTGGATGACAATGCTGATGTAGAGAGGTTTGTGTTTTAGCTACCTTCTATCAACTTTGCCAAATTATCTCGTAATTCCGATAGTTCAAATATTTTTCCGTCTAGAATTTCTAGAAGTGTTTTTAAGTTATTGCGGAAGACCCCTTGCTCGTTCTGGCTCTTCTCCAGGCGATGTTCAAAGTCGGCCAACTGCTCCACCAGGTCTCGGTTACGGCTTTCTACTTCCTGCGGGAAGACAAGATAAAGCAAGAGTTTAAAGAATTCCACGGAAGGTCTAATATTCTAAATATTATTTGCACACAACCATGTAACACATGAATGGATAAGGTTGCTAAACACTAACTCCGCTGAGTTACTCCAGCTTTTTGTGTCTATCTTTGGTTTCAACCAGCATCTGCAGTTCCTTCTTACACACTTTAACTCCCCCTCCCTGTTAGAGTGAGGGGAGGAAATGCAAATTATAGGAACAGCACCTCATATTTCACTTGGGCAGCTTACAACCCAGCGGTATGAATATTGAGTTCTCTCTCTTCAAGTAACCCTTGCTTTCCCTCTTTCTCCATCCCTCCCCCACCCTAGTTCTCCTTCTTGCTTCAATATCCTCCTGATTAATTTTACCGATGGTACCCCTCGTTGTCAACTTCCCCTCAGCTAACAAGGAACCATTCTATATTTCCCTGTATATTGTCTGCTTTGATCTGACCTTTTCACATCTTACATGCTCTCTGTACCCTTCCATATCTCTAGTTTCCCTCTCCCCTGACTATTAAGTCTGAAGAAGTGTCTTGACTCCAAACGTCACCCATTCCTTCTCTCCAGCCTGTCCCGCTGAGCTACTCCAGCATTTTGTGTCCATCTTCAGTGTAAACCAGCATCTGCAGTTCCTTCCTAAAGTTATGAACAGACACTGGTATTTTTTTGATTGCTCAATCCAAATGACAATTGTTTGTCCGGATCAGGAGGGTACTGTGACAATAGACAATAGGTGCAGGAGTAGACCATTCAGCCCTTCGAGCCAGCACCGCCATTCAATGCGATCATGGCTGATCACTCTCAATCAGTACCCCGTTCCTGCCTTCTCCCCATACCCCCTCACTCCGCTATCCTTAAGAGCTCTATCCAGCTCTCTCTTGAAAGCATTCAACAAACTAGCCTCCACTGCCTTCTGAGGCAGAGAATTCCACACCTTCACCACTCTCTGACCGTATGACATTATCACATTCATGCTCTCCAGAACGATTACTGCACCATTAACCTCAGGCGATGGAAAGGGGGGCTTCCATGATTGATCAACAAGAAGAATTTGAGGTCAGTTACAAGGTTCCCAAGAGGTTGTTGCACAACCCCGAAGTAGATATCAATCCAGAATTTTGAGCCAGAGTTCTTGACCGCACTCAATGATCCTGCAAGACTATTTTGGAACAGGAAGATGAACGTTTTATCCATTGACTTGTTGGGAAGTATCAAAATGCAGTGCACTAGAACAACAAGGATTTTTTTCTCTTACACGTTGAAATATTAAAAGAAGAATATCAGTGAAGACCATAGTCAAAATATGGTTAATTCTATGCAGTTGCCTTACATGCAGAGTTTGGATAGATCTGTTACAATCCCTAAGGTTTGTACTACAATTGACTGGTGTTGTTCTTGGGGGTGACCACTAGGTAATGTTGCTCTGAATGGTAGCAACATCACCTAGTGGTCACCCCCAAGAACAACACCAGTCAATTGTAGTGCAAACCTTAGGGATTGTAACATCTAGTCCTACTAATCAATCAGTATTGAACATTGAGTAGTTCAAGTGCACAGAGGTACAGTGAAAAGCTTTTTGCTGCGTTCTCTCCAGTCAGCAGACTGACTATACATGATTACAATCAAGCTGCCCACAGTGCACATGTACAGGATGAAGGGAATAATATTGAGTGCAAGATAGTCTAGTGAAGTCTGAGTATTATAATTATAATTATTATTATTGGATTTTTGGGCATTTGTTATCACTCTAAAGCTGGCAACACAAGAAACTAGTTGCTGGAATCTTGGGCAAATAAAAAAGGGCCGGAGGAACTTAGCAGGTCAGGCAACATAGACCATGGAACAGTACTGCACAGAGACAGGTCCTTCGACCCACCATCATGTTGAACATGATGACTAACTCTTATCGACAAACTAAACAACTGGAACCGTCCTGAGCTACCATCTACCACATTGGAGACCCTCAGACTATATTTAATCCAATTTTACTGGACATTACCTTGCACTATACGTTATTCCTTTTATCCTGCATCAGTTCACTGTGGACGGCTCGATTGTAATCATGTATGGTATTTCCCTTAACTGGATAACGCACAACGTAAAGCTTTTCACTGACCTTGGTACATGTGACAATAAACTAAGCTAAACTAATCTGTCTGCATTCGGGACATATTTCTCCATTCCCTGCACATTCAAATGCAAATCCAAAGGCCTTTTAATGGCCACCATCATATCTGCCTCCACCACTGGCAGCGCATTCCAGGCACCCTCTATGTTATAAAATAAACTTTCCTTGCCCATCTCCTTTCAACTTAGCATCTGTGGAGAGAATTGTCGGACTGATAGGAGTAGGGAGTGAGAAAGCTGAAAAGAGGTAAGGAGGGACAGGACCCTTCTTCAGACTGCGGTTTCAAGCCACCCAGTTCGGGCCCAATCAAGACCCAACGTACCTACACTCCATCCACCATGTGACCTGCTGCATTACTCCGGCAGTTGTGTACCACTCAAGATTCCAGCATCTGCAGTTCCGTGTGTCTTCAACTTATTGAAAACTTCATTTTCTTCTCCCCCACTTCCCAAGTCTGGTCCCCGATCTTATCACTTCATCCAATCGAACTGCCATTTACGACTACTTTCTTATGCACCTCATCTACATTTCCTCTGCTCCTCAAAACCCACTTTCATCTACATCTGCTCTCCACAAATCATTTTAAATGAATTTTCAAACTTCCACTTGCTTTCCCTTTACTCCATAATTGTCTAAATTCCTCTGCAAAGGTCCTACTCCACCAACGATGTTTTTGCTACCATTGAAACCATCAGTTTATCGCATCCAAGCCATTGGAGTCTTAGTTATACAGCATAGAAACAGTCTGAAGGGTCTCGACCCGAAACGTCACCCATTCCTTTTCTCCAGAGATGCTGCCTGACCCGCTGGGTTACTCCAGCATTTTATGGCTGCCTTCGATAGAAACAGCCCCTTTGGCCCACGCTGACCAATATGTCCCATCTACCGTGCCCTCCATAATATTTGGGACAAAGACCCATCATTTATTTATTTGCCTCTGTACTCCACAATTTGAGATGTGTATAGACAGGTTCTCAATTAAACTCCTCTGGGTAAGAAACTCTATCTACCCATGCTATTCCTCTCATGATTTCATACACCTCCATAAGATCACCCCTCATCCTTCTGCCCTCCACGGAATAAGAGTCCCAGCCTAGTCAACCTCTCCCTGTAGCTGAGACCCTCGAGTCCTAACAACATCCTCGTAAATCTTTTCTGTACGCTTTCCAACGAGAACATTTAGACTTTAGTGAACCCTGTCGTCGATGTTTCGTGTCTCATTAGGCAGAGTCCAGAGCATTTCTAGCATCTTGCTTTTGTCTGTGATAACATGATAGACACCATTAACCCCCGATATGTCCTCATATTCCATATGCATATTGATAACATCCATATGTAGTTCACCCCATTTACCGTGACTGCTTCTGTCTTTAAGACATCGACGTACCCCGGTTTGCACAGACAGTTCCGAAGTACAGATGCCCGAAAGCCTCAAATTCCTAAGAGTCAATATCACCAACAACTTCTCCTGGACCACCCATATTGATAGAATGGCCAATAATGTACAGCAAGTCTGAAGAAGGGTCATAACCCGAAAAGTCCGTCCCCCCCCGCACGGTACACGATAGCGCAACAATTTTAGGCCCACCTTACTCACCATTGTCACTTTAGTGATAATGCAAGTAGTTTTATTGAAATCGGTCTTATATTTTAAAAGTTATTCACACATTAAAGTTTAAAAGGAGGGGAGGGGAGGGGAGGAGGGAGGGAGGAGTGGGGGAGAAGGGAGAGGGGAGGTTGAGGAGGGAGGGGAGTGGGGGAGGACAGGGTGCTGCACCAATGCAGGAGAGGTTTGGGCCCAACGGGTCCACTTGGTCTAGTAGTTCAACTAAAAGTGGCGAGTCAGGTGGACAGTGTGGTGGTGAAAGCATTTGTTGCCTTCATTGGGAAGGATATCGAATACAAAAATAGGGACATCATGATGCAGTTGTATAAGTCATTGGTGAGATCACACATGGAATATTGTGTGTAGTTCTGGTCACCTAGCTGCAGGAAGGGTGATATTAAGTTGGGAAGGGTGCAGAAAGATTAACCAGGATGTTACCCGGGCTTGAGTTATAGGGCGAGCGAGGTTGGATAAACTGGGACTTTTTTCTTTGGAGCGTGGGAGATTAAGGGACCTTATTGAGGTGCACAAGATTGTCAGGGACATGAAGTCTTCTCCCCCCACAGCAGAGGATTCTAAAACTAGAGGGCTTTGTCTTAAGATGAGTAGGGAGAGATTTAAGGGGGACTTGAGGGGGAACTTTCTCACTCAGGGGATGGTGTGCATATGGAACAAACTGCCAGAGGGACTAGTAGATGGGGACACTATTATAAAATTGAAACAACACTTGGACAGGTAGCAACATAGAAAAATTGTTGCAGGAGTAGGCCCTCTGGCCCTTCGACCATTCAATATGATCATGGCTGATCATCCAAAATTAGTACCGCTTTCCGGCTTTTTCCGGTACATGGAGAGGAAAGATTTAGTAGGATAAGGGCCAGGTGCAGGCATATGGGACTAGCTTGGTTTGGTAACTCAGTTGGCATGGATGAGTTGGACCACAGGGCTCGTTTCTGTGCTGTATACCTTCATAACTCTATGAAAGCATCACAAAGAAAATTTCGACAGAGGAAAGTGATAAATCTCATGTTCCTCCACTGTAGGTAAAAATAATGTGTTACAGCACACATCCTCTCCAAACTTAGAGATTCCAAAAAAAAAAGAAGAATTTTGCTGCCAATAATACTAAAGCTAATGCAGATATTGGTGCCAACAACCAAAGAAAATGCCAGCCAGATTTTTGCCATTCCTTTTCAAGTATTCTTTCCATTCACTCAAGCCAAATAACTGTTGCATGACAATTTCCCTTGAACTGAACTCCACTTCTCTGCCAAGCCAAACAGGCTTCAAAAAACACATTATGTCAAATGCACATACTTCTCTTCAATTTCCTTTTTTACATTTTGTCTGTTTTGTTTCAAATTATCTCTGCCTCTGCGCTATATTCACCTTAACTGTTCGTGCATTTTATTGCAACTTACAAACTAATTAACTATTTCCCCTTCTAGGGATGCTGAAGGAGATTGCAAAATGTCTTCTGACTTCTTTAAGCTTTTATTCTTTATTATTATCATCAATCTGGAAAAATATCACTTAACTGCTGTAGATATCTTCGTGTTGACATAGCTGATTAAAGCAGTGAAGGATCTGTAGTGTTCTTTGCATCTTGCTTTCCGTACCACTAATAATGCTAACAACCAAGACAATAGACAATAGGTGCAGGAGTAGGCCATTCGGCCCTTCGAGCCAGCACCCCCATTCAATGTGATCATGGCTGATCATTCTCAATCAGTACCCCGTTTCTGCCTTCTCCCCATACCCACTGACTCCAGTATCCTGAAGAGCTCTATCTAGCTCTCTCTTGAATGCATTCAGAGAATTGGCCTCCACTGCCTTTCTGAGGCAGAGAATTCCACAGATTCACAACTCTGACTGAATAGACTGAATGACTGAAGAGGCACGATGAAAGTTAAAAAAAAGTGCGACTCGCTCTGAAGATAGGCAAAAACAATACCCACTCCAGTACACCAGCAGAACTTTTTGTCTGACTGAGGAATAGTTTTGTTTAGAGATACAGCGCGGAAACAGGCCCTTCGGCCCACCGAGTCTGTGCCGACCAGCGATCCCTGTACTCTGGCACTATCCAACACACACTGGGGACAATTTTTACAATTTATCGAAGCCAATTAACTTACAAATGTATGTCTTTGGAGTTGGAATCCTGTTGGCAGACAACATTCCGGACAAGGTTTATCATTAAGCTGAGCAACAGTGATCTTTTTCCACAGACAGTTAACTAGGTACCTCACAGTACAGAAAGTCTGAAGGGTCTCGACCCGAAACGTCACCCATTCCTTCTCTCCCGAGATGCTGCCTGACCCGCTGAGTTACTTCAGCATTTTGTGAATAAAAACCTTCGATTTGTACCAGCATCTGCAGTTATCTTCTTATACTCACAGTACAGAAATATCAGTAATGTGTCAATGTTTAAAAAAACTTCCAAATCCATTGACAGGATAAGCAAAGTAATGCTAGTTCTTTCCCAGGCCTACATTTCCAACAGTTTTTGATTACATTCAACCAGATGGAATGGGCAGGCCAGAACACAACACCATCCTTATTCTACATTGCTCTGCATTCATTCATTTTGTATGCACTGTCCCAAATCTGGCTACACTGGCATAAATTCCAAAAATCCATCTGGTCCACCACACACCTCAACATGCTGAACAACAACTGTGCATTTCAATCAAATTAATATGAGGCAGAGTACAATATGTTGTTTTAACATATCCATCTCTCTTGCAGATGAAGAGACAGTGACCCCAGCTGATGCAAGCAGGATTGATGTATGGTTTTCACTCATAAAGTCAGCATGCCAACTCTTTCATCAACAGTTGGCAACCAAAGCTAGGTCTCTTTCCTAGCATCGGCCAAGGTGCATCACTTTGTACCAGTCAGTCAGTGCCACAAGCAT
Organism: Rhinoraja longicauda; assembly: GCF_053455715.1. Taxonomy (NCBI): domain Eukaryota; kingdom Metazoa; phylum Chordata; class Chondrichthyes; order Rajiformes; family Arhynchobatidae; genus Rhinoraja; species Rhinoraja longicauda. The sequence goes on along the minus strand of NC_135955.1, from coordinate 99,180,291 downwards.
TTGAAAATTGAGAAACAGCAGCTTTTGATTTGTTGAAAGAATTAAGAAAGAGCCCTTTCAGGGTGCACTGTAGATTAGAGACAAAGAGCAGGTGCTGGAATCTTGGGCAAAGCACTCAGAGGAATTAATCTGTGGTGAAGCACTGGAGGAATGTGGCAGTCGGGCAGCATCTGGGATGGGGATGGACAGGTGACTCAAGAGACTGAAGGGTCCATTCCCTCCCTAGAAGCTGCCTGTAGGGAGGAACTGCAGATGATGGTTTAAACCAACTATAGACACAAAATGCCAGAGTCTGAAGGGTCCAAACCTAAAACATTGCCTGTCCATTCCCTCCCTCGAAGCTGCCTGACCACTATGTTCCTCTAGTATTTTTACCACAGATGAATCATTTGGGCGAAGAAGAAAAAAAGAGGATTGAAGGCAATGTTTAAGTTTAACTTTTGTAACTATTTGGCATTTGGGTCTACAGTTTCAGGGCAACTTTTACATTTGTTTAGATGTTGCCCGAATAATTTTAATGTCTTTAATCTAAGGCTGAAGGAGCGAAGGAGGACACATTGAAGATTTAAGCAGCAGGGCTCTGTGCAAGATCAATGGGGAGGAACAATAGTAGTCCACCCAGATTAAATCATCAAGTTATGCAGTTACCCTGCACGAATTTATAAAATATTACTCGTATAAATGAGTGAGACCGTTCTCTATTTATGAGTAGCAGCATGTGTTAAATCAATGACATTCTGCGTGCTGATAAAAAGACTGCTAAGAATATGTGCACTCAAGTTGATTGCAGAGGTCAATAGGTAAGATATGCTTAAAGATATGATTTAAGATATGCTTGTTCACTCTTCCAAAGAAAACTGTACTCGTGCAGTTTCGACTGCTGCCCACTAAAGAACAGTCTCCGTCAGATGGTAAAAAGTTAAAGGTACTGGTGATCTTGGGAGGTATAAAATTATAGACATCCCCTGCTTTCAACAGCCTGATTGGAACAGCACAGACAGCTGAAGCAATACTTTACAAATAGATTATAGTAACAGACTGCCCGTGAGTAGACAATAGGTGCAGGAGGAGGCCATTCGGCCCTTCGAGCCAGCACCACCATTCAATGTGATCATGGCTGATCATTCTCAATCAGTACCCCGTTCCTGCCTTCTCCCCATACCCCCTGACTCCGCTATCCTTAAGAGCTCTATCTAGCTCTCTCTTGAATGCATTCAGAGAATTGGCCTCCACTGCCTTCTGAGGCAGAGAATTCCACAGATTTACAACTCTCTGACTGAAAAAGTTTTTCCTCATCGCCGTTCTAAATGGCCTACCCCTTATTCTTAAACTGTGGCCCCTGGTTCTGGACTCCCCCAACATTGGGAACATGTTTCCTGCCTCTAACGTGGCCAACCCCTTAATAATCTTATAGGTTTCGATAAGATACCCTCTCATCCTTCTAAATTCCAGTGTATACAAGTACACACTACGCTGCTGCTGCTGAAAGCAACCCATTCATTGCCCACGAGTGGTTGTGCCCCTTCCTCTCACCCTTATCGTTGCTGCCTGAAGAAACGACCCATAAAAGTGGGAGAGATTGCAAAGGGAGGTAAGGCAACAAAGGTATGCATCCCACTGTTGAGAAGCTAACAAAATGTAATAGTGTGCCGAGTACAACGGGGTCTCAGTTATATTCAGGGCTAGCACCGTGCACATACAATGTTATTTAGTTATTCAACTTCCATCTTTCATGGATGTTGATTGACGTCTAATGAACACGGAGGTGGAGGAATGGAAACTGTAAAACAGGCACAGGATGTAGTTCTCAATTGGTAATTTAGCATCTTCTGAAGACAGCTACACTTGGACAGCCCAACTGTCACAGAGCATCAAGGCTAATCTTTAGTCCCGACCACCTTTGAATAGTGATCGCCATTGACAACAATCTCACTCTCGCATTAGAAGGATGGCTGCCATTTCCTACTTCCCATCCGTTCCTAGTATTTCTTTTGACTTCTCAATCTTCTGAATCCCTTGTTCAGCTATGCCTACTTTAAAGGGTTCAGTTCCGAGAAACCCATCGGAAACCAAAAGTATTGTAAGTCGAAATGCATTGAAAATGCGCGATCATGTGTCTGGATGCAAGCGATGGCTCGCTCGGGTCACTGCCGTTGGATAATAGGTGCAGGGAGGCCATTCGGCCCTTCGAGCCTGTACGCACCGCCATTCAATGTGATCATGGCTGATCATTCTCAATCAGTACCCCGTTCCTGGCTTCTCCCCATACCCGCTGACTCCGCTATCCTTAAGAGCTCTATCTAGCTCTCTCTTGAATGCATTCAGAGAATTGGCCGCCACTGCCTTCTGAGGTAGAGAATTCCACAGATTCACAACTCTCTGACTGAAAATGTTCTTCCTCATCTCAGTTCTAAATGGCCTACCCCTTATTCTTAAACTGTGCCCCCTTGTTCTGGACTCCCCCAACTTTACACCATCACAAAGTCGAACTATCGCAAGTTGAAACATTGTAAGCTGAGGAGTACCTGTATATATATATCATGAGCATAATTTAGCTAGCGATAATAAAATTAAATCTGTCCTTAATCATATTTTGGGATTAAAACATTAAATTCTCTTAATTTCGTTTTAATTTTAGAGATACAGCGTGGAAACAGGCCCTTCGGCCCACTAACTCTGCACCAACCAGCAATCCCCGCCCATTAACACTGCCCTACACACACTGGGGACAATTTTAAATTTATAACCAAGCCAATCAACCTACAAACCTATACATACACATCTTTGGAGTGTGAGTGGAAACTGAAGATCTCGGAGTGAACCCACGCAGTTTACGGGGAGAATGTACTAATTCCGTACAGCCAAGCACCCATTGCTAGATTTGAACCGGGGTCTCTGGAGCTGTAAGGCAGCAACTCGACCGCTGCGTAACTGTGCTGCCCAACAATAATATCCAGAAATCATTTGATTACTTTGCTCTCACCCTCTCTAATAGAGGTAACTTTTTGAAGTAGGGATTATTTATATAGTTCTTTTTGGGCATGAAAAAGGATACAGGTTGATTGATGAAATGAATGGTATATGCAGTGAGAAAATAATCATAAGTAGTTCTGCATTAATTCCATTTATCCACTTTATTCAAGTGTTTGTTGCATTCTATTTCAATCCATTTAATTATAAAAAGATAGTGTTAAATTAACACGGTCAGCTAACGAATTAGCTCTAACCAACATTACTACTTTAGAAGGTATTTATTCACAAAATGCTGGTGTAACTCAGCAGGTCAGGCAGCATCTCAGGAGAGAAGGAATGGGTGACGTTTCGGGTTGAGACCCTACTTTAGAAGTGTCAATGTGAACAGGTAGCCCGGAGAGACCCGGGAGAATCTGACCTGCTGCTCCCAAGCAACTGACTCAACTAAAACGATTTTCCACCACTCTGGAACAAAATCAAAATGCTGAAGTAACATAATTGCTATACTAGGAAGTGAAAGTTACCATTAAAGGTGAAAACCCTTTTCTGTGTTCAATTCCAAGGTAAATTGTTTTACGTTTCCCCAACAAATTCCCTTTCAAAATTCCAATTCCTTCAATCTAAATAAATTTACCAATTTCACCAACGCACGTCTCCTTCAAAACCCTTGTAAAATTTCTAAATCATAATCAAAATACCATAAACTATTGGAACAGGTCCATCAAATCCCTACCCAACCGGCAAATGAGTAGATCACGTTCAATGCTTTGAAGTCTACACTAATTTTTCCTTTTAAAAAAACAAGCAGACATAGGCAACAGGGCCCCTTGTGGCTACTTGGGCAATTAGGAGGAAATCGACCAGAGCAGTGGACTTGAGGCACAAGAACTCAATGATTTCCAAAGATAGACAAAGAGAGCTAGAGGAACTCAGCAGGCCAGGCAGCATCTCAGGAGAAAAAGGATAGGTAACGTTTTGGGTCAGGACTCTTCTTCAGACTCTACCCGAGAAGTCACCTATCTACTTTCTCCTGACCCATTGAGTTACTCCAAGACTTCTGTGTCTATCTTTGGTATAAACTAGCATCTGAAGTTCTTTGTTTCTACCCAATGATTTCCAATACCCTTTGTCAACAAAAATCTTTGGGTCCCACGTATGAATATGTTTAGTGACTGTACATTTGCAGTTATGTAGCGGAAAACTAAATTTAAGTGTAAAGGAATCCTGTAAATTAACAAATTTAGCTTATCTAAATTGTCAACTCCACCCCAGAAATGTGTTCTATGGTACTCCAAACCCATGCCACTGGAAGCTGCCATCTTGTCAATCCCTTTCAGAATTACCAAGATCACCTCATTCTGTCAAACACGAGCATACATAGGGCAATCCTCTCGCTCTCGGACCAGAAATTAACCCAATTGAATCTTTACTACACTAAGTCCAAGATGAGTACATACTTTAAGGTGGGTGCCTTATTCGGACTACCACAAGGCCTTGTACAACCTCAGCAAGACTGCCTTACTCAAAGCCCAGTATTCCTCGAGTTGCATGGCACAGAATCGGGCCCTTTGGCCCAGTGAGTGCATTGACCATCATTGAGCGATGGTTGGTGCATTCATACACATTTTGGACAGGGTTCATAAGTGATTGGAGCAGAATTAGGCCATTCGGCCCATCCAGTCCACTCCGCCATTCGATCATGACTGATCTATCTTTCCCACTTAACTCTATTCTCCTGCCTTCTCCCCATAATCCTTGACACTCATATTAATCAAGAATCCATCTGTGCTGTAAAATATCATTTGATTTGGCCTCCACAGCCTTCTGCGGCAATGAATACGACAGATTCACCACCGCCTAAAGAAATTTCTCCTCGTCGCCTCAAACGAATGTCGTTTAAACACAAGGCTCTGACCTCTGGTCCTACTAGTGGAAACATCCTCTCCACATCCATTCTAATTCTGATTCTGGTTGATTACTGCGCAAACACCTCATAAGTGGTTATCTCACGCAGGTGATGGACAATGCACTCAATCTAATTACACTAATCCGACATGTAGTGTGATTATTGGCCTCACATCCCCATTACTCACCACCCTAGACTCTGCCTTTTACCTACTCGGAGATCATTTACAGCAAATTAACCTGCACATCTTCACAGTATGGGAGGAAAACGGGGAAATCAATGGAATCTCAGGGGGAAATGGGTGAAATCCAGTCTGCAGGGGGACAGGATAAAGCCTGGGTCACTAATGCTGCCACTCTGCCAAGTCATTTGGTCTCCCTACACATTTACTTTCATTGTCACACAGATCCGACAGCACAGCGGCATTTAGTTCCTAATTGTTTAAAAACTCTGGCTTCCTGGCTTAGTTTAGAGATACAGAAAGGAAACAGGCCCTTCAGCCAGAGTCCATATCGACCCACTGATTACCCGTTCACACTTGTTCCAAGTTATCTCACTTCCTCATTCACTCACGACACACCAGGAGCAACTTTAGAGGCCAATTAACCTGCAAATCTGCACGCCGTTGGGATGTGGGAGGAAACCTGAGGACCCAGAAGAAAGCCATGCAGTCACAGGAAGAATGTGCAAACTCCACACAGAGAGTACTTTAGGTCAGGATTGAACCTGGGTGTCTAGTGCTGTGAGGCGGCAGCTCTACCTGCTGTACCACTGTGCTACCCCTGGCCCTCCCAACAAAGTACATTTCCTCACTATACTCCATTTTTACCTCTTGGCTACTCACCACATCAGCCTATGTCACTCTGAATCAAATGAAGGGAACAGAATCTGCACTGCATCACCCCCATTTGCTAACTCTTGCCTATTCATTCAAGTCATTAATCTAAACTAACACCAGGTAAAGGACTTGGTATCGACTCCGGCAGCACATCAGGAGTAACAACCTGCCATACTAAAAGCAATTCAATGGTCTGAAGGGTCCCCGACCCAAAACATCACCTATCCATGTTCTCCAGGGATGCTGCCTGACCCGCTATTATTCCGGCATTTTGTGTCTTTCCTTGGTAAACCAGCATCTACAGTTACTTGATTCACCAATTCAATTATTTTTGCTGTCTGCCTTTCTTTGGGCTAAGAATTCCACAGATTCACCACCCTCTGACTAAAGAAATTTCTCTTCAACGCCTTCCGAAAGGAACGTCCTTTAACTCTAAGGCTATGTCCTCTAGTCTTAGACTCCCCCACTAGTGGAAACATCCTCTCCACATCCACTCTATCCAGGCCTTTCACTATTCTGTACGTTTCAATGAGGTTCCCTTCTCATTCTTCGAAACTCCAGTGAGTACAGGCCCAGTGCCAACAAACGCTCATCATATGTTAACCTAGTCATTCCCGGGATCTTAAGCTCTGTGCAACTGGACCAACGGGACAGTGGCCGAGGGAGGATGGTGGAGGAGAGAAAGGGGAGGCCTACGAAGCAACAGACAAATAATTGGATTGTAGGAGGGAGGGGCAAGAACTGTGAAATAATTTTGAATAACTGTAAAGTCCGAGGTATGCCAAAAGTGTGGAAATGTTTGAAGGACAACTGCAAACAACTTTACTTTAGAAGTCAATCTTGGACAAGGCTAAAGGTTAATTTACTGCTTTATCTCCTGCCTCAGACAAAGGCTCATTTTGTTAGAGGTAAAAGGCTCATAGAAAATACATCGAATTAGACCGTATTAATGTTTAGAATTATGTTAAATCTGTGCAAGAACCTAGTCGGCTTGAAAGTGAGCTCATCTCAGCTGTGGTCTCCATTCAGAAGGGTCGGGAAATATCACAGAGAGAGAGAGAGAGAGAGCAACAGATTAACAGTGGTTACCTGGCCTCTGTCTGTTCTTAACTTACGTTAAGAGACCAGGTCAATAGTGTCACAGATAATGCGATCCATTGAAAAATAGATAAGATGATGAAAAAGGACCCTAAAGTGTTTTTTTTGCTATATCTTCAAAGAAACAATGATATAAAAAGATTGAAAGCAGGGTTAAGAATTAATCTTTACTAAGGTGACTAATCCTTTTGATGGACAGGACATGGGAGCTCAAACTTAGCTGAGATGAGCAAGTATTATGAACAAAGATAGATACAAAATGCTGGAGTAACTCAGCAAGTCAAGCAGCATCTTCGGAAGAAAAACGATAGGTGACGTTTTGGATTGTCACCTGTCCTTTTCACCAGCGATGCTGCCTGACCCACTGAGTTTCTCCAGCACTTTGTCTCTTTTAGGTATAAACCAGGATCAATGTGGAATTCTTTGCAACAGACAGCAGTCAATGGATATTTTTAATGCGGAGATTGATAGATTCTTGATTAGTACAGGTGCCTGGGGTTATGGGGAGAAAGCAGGAGAATGGGGTTGAGAGGGACGGGTAGATCAGCCATGATTGAATAGCAGAGTAGACTTGATGAGCCGAATTGCCTAATTCTACTCCAAGAGGGTATCTGCTTTTTTTTTGTTTATAAGTATTACGAACAGTTGATTATGTCTCATTGGGCAGTGAATTTAAGAGTTGCTGCTGGAAGTTAGAGAATTGCACTTTCCCCAACAATGAGTTGCAGACATAATGACCCAGTCAATGCTGGATGTCAGGCAGAGAGTTTGATAGCATAGGGCGAAGTGCGCGGTGTGCACAAGCAGATAAAACCACCACCATCTTCCCCGTCAGGTCATAAATGATCCTGAAATATATCACTGTTCCAAGGGTCTATATCACCGGGTCTTTTTCTTAGAAATTTCTACAGTGAAAAGAAGCTTCACAAGACAAACTGCAGCAGTGTCAGGTGTTGGTTCATCATCTCAGCCAGAATGATGAAATCTCATCAAGAAATGGCAAAATGGTCACCCTTTGCCAGCTTTACCCCAAATTTGTATAAACTCTTGAAGGCTTTGCTGTATAATGCAGCTTCTGATTTAGAACAGCCAGAAAAAAAAATTGCAGGACCACACGACAGGAGGTTTGCAAATGTTTATTGAGTGCAACAAGAAGTCCAGAAATGTGAAGTCAACTTCCCTCATCGGTTCTTACACCATTAATCGACGAACTCAAGTACAGATGCTCCTCGACTTACGATGCTTCGACTTACGATATTTTGACTTTACGATGATGCAAAAGCGATACACATTCAGTAGAAACCGTACTTTGAATTTTGTATTTTGATCTTTTAGCGATGTGCCTTTTCGATTTACGATGTTTTCGATTTACGATGGGTTTATTGGAACGTAGCCCCATCCTAAGTTGAGGAGCACCTGGAATTTGGTTTCACATTCTAAAAGCTCTCCCACTGAAGAGAGAGTTTGTACTTCTACATTAACATAGAAAATAGGTGCAGGAGTAGGCCATTCGGCCCTTCGAACCAGCACCACCATTCAATATGAACATGGCTGATCATCTAAAATCAGTATGTCGTTCCTGCTTTTTACTCCCCCCCCCCCCATATCCCTCGATTCCTTTAGTCCTAAGAGCTAAATCTAACTCTTGAAAACATCCAGTGAATTGGCCTCCACTGCCTTGTGTGGCAGGGAATTCCAGATTCACAACTCTCTGGATGAAAAAGTTTTTCCTCATCTCAGTCCTAAATGGCCTACCCCATATTCTTAAACTGTGACCCCTGGTTCTGGACCCCAACATTGGAACATTTTTCCTGCATCTTGCCTGTCCAATCCTTTAAGAATTTTATAGTTTCTAAAAAATCCCTTCTCATCCTTCTAAATTCCAGTTAATACAAGCCCAGTCGACCCATTCGTTCATCATATCTCAGTCCCGCCATCCCAGGAATTAACATGATTCATCTTGAAAGATCAGATTATATCTTCAAGCTCTGAAGTTTCCTAAAGAAAAGCTCTGACTTTCAAAAACAACTGCAGCAGCTTCGAGCCATGTTCCAAGTCAAAGCCAAGCTGCAAAGGCACAAAATTAGCTGAAATGGTTAGGCTATCCAAAAGACTTGCAAAAACTAATCGCTCATATTTATCTGCTTTTGTGCTTTAAAAAATTGTTCCCATTTGAAAACAGCAACATTATAGACAAAATAGAGTTAAACATTCATTTTGCAGAATAACACTAACTGCTTCCATCGTGGACTTGACTTATATTTTTACAATATCTTAAACATACATAAATTACTTAACATTAAAAATTCAAGAGTTTATCAATTTTACATCTTTCAAAAAAAATCCTTAAAATGTATCTTGATTCTCAAATCCCAAGTCCAGTTCATTTGTTCCAAGACGCTGCATCTTCATGGGCAAATGGAGAGACACTCTCCAACGTAGTAACGATTCTTCCTGGTTTCAGACAGTTATTTTGATTTGCAAAATGAAAGCAAATCTTTTGCGAAATGCTGAAGAATATTCAAATTTAAGCACGTTTCTTCATGAGGCAGCAAAGTATATTAGATTGGTCAATCACATTATTCTTCATCCATGCGAATCTTCGTCGAGAAATAGGTAATAGCTTGCAGCATCATTTACAGGAATTATCACATATCCTGTTAGACTCTGTCCTTGCAATACCATTTGATCACAATTGCAAGAATGACTCTGACTTATTTGGCTGTTGTATTAATTTCCTTGTGGAGCCTTTCCACATTTTTTAAGCAAAAGCATTTTAGTAAAAATGTGCTTGTCTACCAGAGGTTCAGAAAAAGGCCCACCAATTTTTTTTGTATACCTTCTGGTTGTTATTGCTGAATATACTGAGAAATCAGATAATTTGCTATCCATTGCTGCTTTACTAACAAATTCTTTCAAACAGTTAGCAAAATAAAATCAATTTCAGCAACAGTTTCCATTCTCTGAGTATTTCTATTTCCAACTTTCAAGCAACTTCAAGATCAACACTTTACGACAACACCCAACATTCGCACTTAAACAAGTTCATCGTTAATCTTCCACAACTTAATTAATTTCCACTTTCATAAATTAGCCAATGAACTCAACATTTGCTCACTTCAAATTTGCCTTTATGCTTCAAGACAATTTTGTGTATGTGATCCTTCAAATGGTTTCCACACTTGGACCAGAACCAGCTTTCATGCAATTCTGGCCAGGCTTTCCAAATGTAGAGGAGGACCAAAGTTAAAAGGAATAATTTTTTTTTAAGTTTGAGTTATCCAAGCACACTCAGTTTAATGTTACAACAGAAACCAAGTTTTAAAGATGTTAAGGAGTAGGAAAAAAAACTGCAGATGCTGGTTAAAATCGAAGGTAGACACACAGCGGGTCATGCAGCATCTTGGGAGAGAAGGAATGGGTGACATTTCGGGCCGAGACCCTTCTTCAGACTAAAGATGTTAATCCAGAATATTACAGATATTACAGAATATTACTTGCATTCCAATGGGAATTATTTTCCTAACGAGAACAATGTACAGGACAACGTACAGCTATGTATCAAATGGAAAAACAAAGCCCCAACCAAAGAGTTTATTTGGAATACAGATGCAGGCCTATTTTTAAACCTAAGCACAAAGAAACAAAAAGGGTTTATTTCAAGCAAGTGAAAAAATGGTGGAATGTGCTTTAACACGACACTGCAAACCCCTATTCAAGTGATCTTTTGGCAGCAGGCAGTGCAGAGAAAAATGTGTTCGGAAACTAAAAGAAGGTAGTGAATCTGTGGAATTCATTGCCACAGAAGGCCTTGGTGGCCATCAATGGATATTTTTTAAGGCAGAGATTGATAGATTCTTGATTAGTAGGTGTCGGGAGTCATGGGGAGAAGGCAGGAGAATGGGGTTGAGAGGGAAAGATAGATCAGCGATGACTGCATGGTGGACTAGACGGTGGGCCGAATGGCCTCATTCTCCTATTACTTATGAAACTGATACTGCTCTGAAAGTGTCAATATTAAGCAAACCATTGAGTCAAAATGATCAAAAGCCACCCACATTTTTCTTTAAATGGACCAAAATCTTTAATTAAATTGCAACCTAGAGATTGCTACCATGCCCATTATCTATTCCATATTCATGGATGTCTGAATTTTGAAATCTTAATCATTTAAGATTAAAATTTTGCTTCAAAGAACTCCTCTGAACTGGTAACATTAATTATGTCATAAAAGTAGTGAATCTTCAAATACCTTCACTGAATACCTTTTAGATTCTACACAAGATTCCATGAAATGCTTCAACAATACCATCACCCACCTAAAAATGATTGATGAAGCATCTATCAATGACCAAAACTATGGTAACATTTGCTAATTTTCTGAAGTAACTTTATGTGTGTAAATGATCTCAGTAGTTTACACTGGTTATATTTCAGTTCCATCGATTCCAGTTTTTAAACAAAAATAGAACTATTTCAAACAGATGAACAACTGTACACTAGTTTGCATTCGATCAGTTTGTAGATTAGGCCATCTTTCATCTGAAAATTGAATTGCAGGTGATTGGAAGTATGTGTCCAGCCTCTTGAGCATTTGCTATTTTCCACGGTTCAGTGTGGGCACATTACACAACAATAGCAAAGTATGTTGCATTTTGGAAAGTGTGCTAACTAACCACACATTGAGCCATATGTGCTGGTATTTTCTTGAAAATCAGTGCCACTCAATGATAATGTTCCTGTAGAAGGGTTTCCATCAACTAGATATCAATTGCAGAATCAACCATTTTTGGCCTCGTCCCTCTCCCAGAAACCTTTGTGCTTGGCCAAGAAAGCACCATCTCGTCGGAACGTTGTTACATCGTTAACAGAAGGCACTCATTGCTTATAAATTTCTAGACAAAGTTCAGAGATTTCTACAATTGAGATTGTGCACACTTCCAATTACAAAGTTGAAACACAGCAGTAACAATGGTCAGGAACTACAGAGAAGTCACGCATGAATGGCCAAGAAATCTGAACGGTTGGGGGCCAGCTGGAACATGTACCTGTAATTGTTGTGACAGTGTGTCCCTCTGTGCCTCCAACTCCCTCGCTCCTTCAATATCTTTCTTTAGCCGCTCAATTTCCTAAACAAAGAAATGCAAGCGTCAGTCAACATATTGTCATCATTCAGTGACTTGCCCCATGAATCATTCCAAGTATTAAATATTCTTTGTACAGAACTAATTTTTATATCTCACTTTCTGGGAAAAAAAATTTTTTTTTTAGAATTACAATGGCAAGAGTGAATTAACTGGAAACCATGTAATAAGCATGTAATATTTTTGGAAAATTAAAACCTTATCGTACAATTTTTGCAAAACAACTAGTTCATTTCTAGAGTGTAGAACAAGGAACTACAGACACTAGTTTACCAAGGAAAGACAAAATGATGGAATAACTCAGATCAGGCATCATCCCAAGAGAACATTTATTCACAAAATGCTGGAGTAACTCAGCAGGTCAGGCAGCATCTCAGGAGAGAAGGAATGGGTGACGTTTCGGGTCGAGACCCTTCTACAGACCGTCTCTCCTGAGATGCTGCCTGACCTGCTGAGTTACTCCAGCATTTTGTGAATAAATACCTTCGATTTGTACCAGCACCTGCAGTTATTTTCTTACACATCCCAAGAGAACATGGTTGAGTGACATTTCGGGTTGGGACCATCTTTCAGACTGAAGGGTTCCAAACAGAAACGTCACCTATCCATGTCCGCCAGGGATGGTGCTTGATCCACCGAGTTACTCCAGCAGTCTCTTTAATTTATATTTTGTTGATTTGCTCCTGAAATTTAATATTGTCTTTTCAACCTCAGACTTGGGCATAACCTTTTCAATTAAAAAAAAATTGAAGAGCTACATTCAGTTGCCAGTTTTTGCAACAGACTGAAGCCCATGCCTCTTGCCCAAGTGGATAGTTGGATCCTCAAGAATCAGGAGAGAATTCCGCCAACATTGCGGTCTATAGATTTCCTCACTGAGGTAACTAGTTTCAGACCTGCTGAGTGGGACAAGTAAAGGAATGCGAAATTACAAAGGATAGTTGGAAACAATTGTGTTGTTCAAATCAGCACAGAGTCAAGTAATTCAAGTTATGAGGAAAGACTGGGCTTGTATTCACTGGAGCTTAGAAGGATGAGAGGGGATCTTATAGAGACGTATAAAATTATAAAACAACTCGACAAGCTAGACGCAGGAAAAATGTTCCCAATTTTGGGGGAGTCCAGAACCAAGGGGGACAGTCTAAGAATAAAGGGGAGGCCATTTAAAACTGAGGCGAGAAGAAACTTTTTCACCCAAAGAGTTGTGAATTTGTGGAATTCTCTGCCATAGAAGGCAGTGGAAGCCAATTCACTGGATGAATTTAAAAGAGTTAGATACAGCTATAGGGGCTAGTGGAATCAAGGGATACGGGGAGAAGGCAGGCACAGGTTACTGATTGTGGATGATCAGCCATGATCACAATGAATGGCAGTGCTGGCTCAAAGGGCCAAATGGCCTCCTCCTGCAACTATTTTCTATGTTTTCTATGTTTCTAATTAGTTCACCCCTATCTGGGCGGCACGGTAGCGCAGCGGTAGAGTTGCTGCTTTACAGCGAATGCAGCGCCGGAGACTCAGGTTCGATCCTGACTACGGGTGCTGCACTGTAAGGAGTTTGTACGTTCTCCCCGTGACCTGCGTGGGTTTTCTCCGAGATCTTCGGTTTCCTCCCACACTCCAAAGACGTACAGGTATGTAGGTTAATTGGCTGGGTAAATGTAAAAAAAATAAAAATTTGTCCCTAGTGGGTGTAGGATCGTGTTAATGTACGGGGATCACTGGGCAGCACGGACTTGGAGGGCCGAAAAGGCCTGTTTCCGGCTGTATATATATGATATGATATTGGGTGTATCATAAGTGGAAACTTTCTAAAAATCTAAATATCAATCTGCCCTCATTTAATGCAGAAATAAAAAGGCGTTCAGAAAATAAGATGTCTCCTTAACCAAGCGAAAGGGAAAGTGGAGGGGAGGGGGAAAACTGTTTCAGAGGCATCAATAGGATCAATAATACATTCATCCAAACGTATCAACACAAACAAATGCTGAAAATCAGACTACCCCTGATAAATGTCAATGGTCAAAAATAAACCAACACTAGTCGAGGTAACAAGCAGTTACATTGTAATAGTCACTGTTAAACAGAAGATACCCAAGACCAAGCACATATTGGAATAATTAAGAGGTGAAATGAGCAACCATTTAATAGATAAAATGGTATTTAGATACGTCCATAAGACTATGGGTAGACAAGGTAGCAGGATGTGTCTTTGGACCCAGAGGCGGCAAAGGAGGAAATTACAGCAACATTTGAGATCCACTGACTGCAGATGAATGCTGCACAGAACCAATTTTTAAGAGTCACTATTATTCCAGATTGTAGGAAGGAAAATGTAAGGAGATATTACAACAAATCTAAGACGTACAGGTATGTAGGTTAATTGACTGGGTAAATGTAAAAAATTGCCCCTAGTGGGTGTAGGATAGTGTTAATGTGCGGGGATCGCTGGGCGGCGCGGACTTGGTGGGCCGAAAAGGCCTGTTTCCGCGCTGTATATATATGATATGATAAGTGAAGGAGAAAATTTAGGATTAGTTGAAGGTAGACACAAAATGCAGGAGTAACTCAACGGGACAGGCAGCATCTCCAGAGAGAAGGAATGGGTGATGTTTTGGGTCGATACCCATCTTCAGACTTATTCTGATGATTAGTTGACACTGATTTCCAAAGCAACTGTCTTCAGACAATTTAAATGTTGTGGAAGCAACAGATATTATTGAAAGGAAATGACATATGAAACCTTGAGGAACATCATTGAGAAAGTTGAGATTTTGTAAGACGATGGAATGAAGTGTCAAAGGATCGTAGTTAATGACAATTACTCAAAAATACATTAGGGCCAAAGGAATCAAGGGATATGGGGAAAAAGTAGGAACAGGGTACTGATTTTAGATGATTAGCCATGATCATATTGAATGGCGGTGCTGGCTTGAAGGGGCTACTCCTGCACCTATTTTTCTAAAAATGGTCAAATGTAGCTAGTGGACTACAATACTACAGTCATTTGTGGGTAGTTTGCTGATCTGTGTAAAGGCCTTGGAGGGAATTGCAAGATCATTTAGACGACAACAATGTAAAGTTTGTTAATTACTTAAGACCAGTCGAAACAACAACGTTACGAGTCTGAAGAAGGGTCTCGACCCGAAACATACAGGCAGCATCTCTGGAGAGAAGGAATGGGCGACGTTTCGGGTAGAGACCCTTCTTCAGACTGATGGCTGGACTGGATTTTTGGGATGGTATGCAGAGGTACGTGTAGCAGTGGCTCCAAAAAGTTAAAACTAGATTCAATTTTAAACTTTTATTCACAAAGATTAACAAAGTTTAAAAATAAAATATATTGAACTAGGCAGTCAGGCCCTCGAACAGCTTACAGGATGGAGATCTACCGTAGACACTGATGGCAAGGAACATTTGTTTGCTAGCACCTGTGTCCACAAAACAAAAGCATCCTATCCCCCCTGGTTAAATCCCTCCCCACCTATGTCCAAGACACCTCACACGCTCTCCATCTCCTGGATAACTTCCGGTTCCCAGGCCCCCACTCCCTCATTTTCACCATGGATGTCCAGTCACTCTACACTTCCATCCCCCACAAGGATGGTCTCGAAGCCCTCCGTTTCTTCCTCGACCGTAGAACCAGCCAATCCCCATCGACCAACACTCTCCTCCGCCTAGCAGAGCTGGTTCTTACCCTCAACAACTTCTCCTTTGACTCCTCCCACTTCCTCCAAACCAGAGGCGTAGCTATGGGCACTCGCATGGGCCCTAGCTACGCCTGCCTCTTTGTCGGGTACGTCGAACAATCCCTGTTCCAGACGTACACTGGCCCCATCCCCGAACTCTACCTCCGCTACATCGACGACGGCATTGGTGCTACCTCTTGCACCCATGCAGAACTCACTGACTTCATACACTTCACCTCCAATTTCCATCCTGCCCTTAAATATACCTGGACTATCTCTGACATCTCCCTCCCGTTTCTGGACCTCACCATCTCCATCACAGGAGAAAAACTAGTGACGGACATTTTCTACAAGCCCACCGACTCGCACAGCTATCTGGACTACACTTCTTCCCACCCGGTCCCCTGCAAAAAGTCTATCCCCTACTCCCAATTCCTCCGTCTACGCCGCATCTGCGCCCGGGATGAGGTGTTTCAGACTAGGGCTTCCGAGATGTCCTCGTTTTTCAGAAAACGGGGTTTCCCCTCCTCCATTATAGATGAGGCTCTCACTAGGGTCTCTTCTACATCCCGCAGCTCCGCTCTTGCTCCCCCTCCCCCCACTCGCAACAAGGACAGGATCCCCCTCGTTCTCACCTTCCACCCCACCAGCCAGCGGATCCAACATATCATCCACCAACATTTCCGTCACCTACAACAGGACCCCACCACTGGCCATATCTTCCCATCCCCTCCCCTCTCTGCGCTCCGCAGAGACCGTTCCCTCCGCAACTCCCTGGTCCACTCGTCCCTTCCTACCCAAACCACCCTAACCCCGGGCACTTTCCCTTGCAACCGCACGAGATGCAACACCTGTCCCTTCACCTCCCCCCTCAACTCCATCAAAGGACCCAAACAGTCTTTCCAGGTGAGACAGAGGTTCACCTGCACCTCCTCCAACCTCATCTATTGCATCCGCTGCTCTAGATGTCAACTTATTTATATCGGCGAAACCAAGCGCAGGCTCGGCGATCGCTTCGCTGAACACCTGCGCTCGGTCCGCATTAACGCAACTGATCTCCCGGTGGCCCAGCACTTTAACTCCCCCTCCCATTCCCAGTCTGACCTCTCTGTCATCGGCCTCCTCCAGTGCCATAGTGAGGCCCGCCGGAAATTGGAGGAGCAGCACCTCATATTTCGCCTGGGCAGTTTGCGGCCCGGTGGTATGAACGTCGACTTCTCCAACTTCAGATAGCTCCTCTGTCCCTCCCTTCCCCTCCTCCTTCCCAGATCTCCCTCTATCTTCCTGTCTCCACCTATATCCTTCCTTTGTCCCACCCCCAACATCAGTCTGAAGAAGGGTCTCGACCCGAAACGTCACCCATTCCTCCTCTCCCGAGATGCTGCCTGACCTGCTGAGTTACTCCAGCATTTAGTGAATAAATCAATTTGTACCAGCATCTGCAGTTATTTTCTTATACAAAAGCACTGCATCTGGATCACGGTCAACATGTCAGTTACTGGTAGGTAGACACAAAATGCTGGAGGCTGGAGTAACTCAGCAGGTCAGGCAGCATCTCGGCAGAGAAGGAATGGGTGATGTTTCGGGTCGAGACCCTTCTTCAGACTGATGTCAGGGGAGGGGGCGGGATAGAATGTAGAAAGATAGAATGTAGTCAGAGACAGTAAGATTGGTGGGAGAACTGGGAAGGGGAGGGGATGGAGAGAGAGGGAAAGCAAGGGCTATTTGAAGTTAGAGGCCAATGTTCATACTGCTGGGGTGTAAACTACCCAAGCGGAATACAAGGAGCTGTTCCTCCAATTTGCACTGGGCCTCACTCTGGCCCAGTACAGAAAGGTCAGTACTGGGAATGGGAGGGAGAGTTGAAGTGCTGAGCCACCGGGAGATCAGTGACTGGTCTCTGTAGGAGCCAAGCTGTGCTGGGAATCTGCTCCTGGGATCTTTTGCCCGTCAGATGTAGCAAAAGACCAGAATCCCATTAATATTTGATCAGGGCAGCCAGACCTGGAAATAAGATGAAAAATGGCAAGCAACGTGGAGTCAGAATCCTAGCAATATGGAAACAGCCCTTTGACCGAACTTGCCCAACATTGTCAAGCTGAGCTGATCCTGCGTGTCTGCATTTGATCCATATCCTTCAAAACCTTTCCTTTGTGCTTGTCGATGTATTTTAAACCATTGTAACTACTTCTAACACTTCCTATAGAAGCTCATTCCAAATACCCATCACTGTGGATAGTTATCTGCCATATCCCCTTTATATTTAGTTTAGTTAAGTTTATTGTCACGTGTACCGGGGTACAGTGGTTTGTGTGATGGTCTGAGCTTTCTCCCCTCACTATAAACCCCGTGTCCCCTTGTTTTCCCACCTTATCTTTGCCCCTCTTACTTGATATAATTCCGTATGGTCACCCAGGAGCCTCCTATGCTCCAGGAAAAAAGATTCCAGCCTATCCATATAATTAAGCCCTGCAGTCCCAGTAGCATCATGAATCTTTTCTGCGTCCTTAATTGTAAAAAAGCTTGCCAGCTTTGACAGAAAACAAGACCATAACCCATCAACACTAGGGCCACAAGTGCAGGCAAGCAAAGACAATGTACACTACAGCACAGGAACAGATCCTACAGCCCACAATGTCTGCACAAACCAAGATGCAAAATCAAACTAATCCCATCTGCCTCATACCCCTCTATTCTCTGCCTGTTAACACATCTGTCTAAATGCCTCTTAAATGTTGCTATCGTAATTGCTTCCATCGCCTCCCCTGACAGCACATTCCAGACATCTGCCTTTTCTGCATAAAAACCTTACCTTGCATCTCTCTCTCACTTAAACCTTTCCCTTCTCACCTTAAACCCATGTCCTCTAATATTTGTCATTTCCTTCCTGGGAAAAAAAACCCCATATCTACCTGGTCAATGCTCGTCCTAATTTTAGTACTTCTACTATTGGGTCATCTCTCAGTCACACCAAGTTTGTCCAACCTCTCCTTAGAGTTATTACATTCCAATCCTTTTCTGCACCCGCTCCAAAGCCTCCATATTCTTCATGCAGTGGCACATATAAAACTGCACATAATGCACCAAAGTTTTATACAGCTGCAACATGATTTACCATCTTTTATACCAATGCCCTGACCAATAAAGGCAAGCCTTCTTTACCACCCTACTTGTCTTGCCAGTTTCAGGGAACTGCAGACTTGCACCCCTTTCTGTACATCAGTGCTTTATAATGCTTTTATCATGGTAGATGGCAGCTAATTTATAGAAGTTAAAGAGTGAAGTATTGGATGTCAGTAAAAGATTAAACATGCCAAGACATTTAGAGCAGATTTGTTGAATTCATTTCCTAGACAAAAACACTGACAGAATATGGGAAGTTGATGCGCAAATATGATTAGAACTATTTGGTTGTGTGATGGGTAACACCAAAATGGGGTTGTTTGGATAAATGGCCAGTTTCCATGTGTAACATTTGGGTATTTCTTAAAATCAAACAGATCAAAAAAACGAGATCATCGCCATTGTTCAAATACAAATTTTCATACTGCAATTGCATGGTAATAAAAATGCAATTCAATAATCCAAATTTGACACTGAAAATTGTCTTGTTCCATTGTATAGCAATGGCATACAATTGCACAAATTTGATTTATACTTGGAATGTATATTATTTTCTGGATGTGAATCTTCTGTAATTTACAATGCTCCCCATAGTTATACACTTGTATGGCCATGGACTACGATTGGACACTGAAGGTATGCTTAATGCAAAGGAATCAACCATTTTTAGTGTTCAGAAACAATTCAATTGGTAATTGTGCAATTGGTACCCAGCGTCAATAGACAACACTGCACTATGGCCTTACCTCCTCTTTGTCTTTCATTTGTGCCTCGAGCTCTTCTATTGTTCTGTTCAATTCAGTTTTGTGTGTCTTGAGTACATTTGCCTGCCCACTTAGACATTCAAGTTCAGAAACCTGAATTAAGACAAAAAAAATCAAATTATATCAAATATATTTACACAACTCCAACTCCAAAATACATTTACACAACTCCAACTGAGAGCCCAATAAATTCCTATTCTGATTTTTCCAGGACTGCATATATTATGATAAAACGAATTTCACGTTGGGTGCGACTATTCCTGCATAGAATCCTTGCATTTGACAAAAATGTAACAAGGTTGAAAGCAGACTTTTCTGCCTGGATATTAGCATTAATGAAGAGGAATAAAGTTTAACGGAAGGGAAATGCTCCTGCAGATCTTTCACAAAACAAAATTATTTTGCCTTTACAAAAGAAAATACAAACGTTAAAAACATTTTATGCATTTCAACATACAACAGATTTCTTCTTCCCTTTGTCATTCCTTACTATTTCTGTTTAAACACAGAACAAACAAGTACCACCTCTTCCTCTATCAATTATCAACAAACTACGTTTAAGATTTGAAGATGTATCAGAAGAATTATTTCTCTGGAGGCTGAGGGGAGACCTGTTAGAAGTATATAAAATCATGCAAGGCCTAGACAGGGGAGACAGTCAGACCTTTTTCTTCTGGATAGAAATATGAAAACTAGAGAGCTTTAAGGTGAGGCTCCATGTTTAAAGGGGATGTGAGTGAAAAGTTTTCCTCCTCCCCCACAGCAGGTTGGTTGTCAAAAACACCGAGGCAGGTACAAAAAGGGCATTTAAGAAACTTTTGGTTAGGCACAGAGATATGAAGGGAATGGATATAATTAGTGTGCTGGCATTGGTTAGTTGAACTTGGCATCATGTTCGACACTGACATTATGGACATACGGCCCTGCTCCTGCACTGTTCTTCATTCTATCTCAAATATACTGTTGATTAGCTAAAATAATGGTACAATCAGAACACAATTCTGATGTAGAAAGAGGATTGCTCTACCTCAAATAATCAGCTGAAATTAGAAAAAATGTGAAACCTAACCAAAAATTCAAAACTATTAAAGCATTTATTGCTATAACTAACTAGATATTTGTGAAGGTGGAGTGGGTGGAATGACTAAATCCCAAACCTTATGCTTGAATTCTTAAAACACCAAGATAAACAAGTGGAAGGTATTTATTCACAAAATGCTGGAGTAACTCAGCAGGTCAGGCAGCATCTCAGGAGAGAAGGAATGGGTGATGTTTCGGGTTGAGACCCTTCTTCAGACTGATGAACAAGTGAATAGTTGCAAACTACACCCTGCTTGTAGCAAAAAAACAGAAGGCATTCTCAGCTGGGCATCCCAAAAATGTTGTCTGAAGGATCTTGACCCAAAACGTCACCCTCTCCTTCTCTCCAAAGATGCTGCCTGACCCACTGAGTTACTCCAGCATTTTACATCTACCTTCGATTTAAACCAGCATCCGCAGTTTTCTTTCCTACACATAGCATGAATGAGGGAACAGAATAGGCCAAGAGAGATAATTTCAACACAAGGGGGCAGACTAACAAAACTGGAATAGCAGATATCAAACCTTTGCTTCTTCCCAAGTAGTCTCCAAGAAACAGCCTTTCAAAACAACATGTGAACAAGTCCTAATGACAAGTGCACAATTTGATATGTGTTAGCTAGTCTCTAGGTCAGCTGGTGGCACATAAACAGAGTATTACATTTTAAATTACTGCCCTAGAATGCACACCGCTGACGCCAAAGAAAAGCGGAGCATCAAGTTCAGTTATGGTGCAATCACTTGAAGCAATCGTCCTACTTTAAAAACATAGAAGGAATATGGAGTTTATTTAAACCAGGATTTTATAAAACTGCAGGCTCGCTGTACATTGACACAATTCCATAGTTGTACAACATCCCTCAATGTAACCAGATCGACTGCTTGCCTTTTTGTACACACGCAGGACAAATGTCTGAAGGGTCTCGACCCGAAATGTCACCCATTCCTTCTCTCCAGAGATGCTGCCTGTCCCGCTGAGTTTCTTCAGCTTTGTGTCTATCTTCAAGACGCATGTTTCCTGATAATGCCCATTTATAACATCAGAAGAATGCCAGACAAACTTCTCCTTTTGGCATTTAAGAATCGACTGTGTCTGCCCATTTAATACAATATTTTAAGCAAGTCCAGTAATGATCCTTATGGTGCATTAAAAGATATTCTGTGCTAACTGATTTGGTGAACAAGCCCTTTACTTTAAACACCTTTATTGGTTATTAATTCCTGGCCCAATGCAAGTTATAAAAAATAAAATCAATAATTATCCCCAACCCCATCATGCATATCCAAAATGCACATATTGCATTAGTGATCTTATTCTGGCATGGGATTCCACAGAATAGACAAGTAATGATCTCTCTCTCTCCCTTTCCAATCTTATAAAACTTTATCCAAATTACAATTTTACACAATAGACCGTCCTGTGCAATAAAGACAAATCTGTCTTCCAAATCCACAAGTCAGCTGCAGCACAAGCTGGAGATTAGTAACCTCAATAAACCTCGCCAGAGGAGGTACTATCGCAACATTCAAGAAACAGATAGGTACATGGACAGGGTTGGAGGAATATGGGTCAAATGCAGGCAAGTGGGTTGAATTTTCCTGGGACATGTTGGCCGGTATGGGCAAGTTGGGCCGAAGGGCCTGTTTCCACGCTGTATGACTTTGACTCTTGGCACTGAATTCTAGGAACTAGGTTACCTGAACCCAAAGGCTGAATTACAGTGCCCTCCGTAATGTTTGGGACAAAAATCCATCATCCCAAACATACTGCTAAAGCAACAAAGGAGTTTTTCAAAGCTAAAATTCTTGAGTGGCCAAGTCCATCACCCAATCTGAACCCAATTGAGCATGCCTTTTATATGCTGAAGAGAAAACTGAAGGGGACTACCCCCCAAAACAAGCATAAGCTAAAGATGGCTGCAATCCAGGCCTGGCAGAGCATCACCAGAGGACATCCAGCAACCGGTGATGTCCATGAATCGCAGGCTTCAAGCAGCCATTGCATGCAAAGGATAAGCAACAAAATACTAAACACGACTACTTTCATTTACAGGCATCACAAAATGCTGGAGTAACTCAGCAGGTCATGCAGCATCTCTGGAGAGAAGGAATGGGTGACGTTTCGGGTCGAACACTGATGCATCCCAAACATTATGGCGCCCTGAAATGGGGGGACGGGGGGACTATGGGGGGACTAAGCATAAACACTGCTGTAATTTCTACATGGTGAAACCAAAATGTATAAAAATGGCCTGCCTTAAAATCTGACAATGTGCACTTTAACCACATGTGATTTTTTTCTATTACAAATCTCAAATTGTGGAGTACAGAGGCAAATAAATAAATGATGGGTCTTTGTCCCAAACATTATGGAGGGCACTGTAATTCCTTTGCCTCCTCTGTCCTCTTCATGCCAGTACTGGGGACTGCCAACTTCCCAGCACAAAACATGAAGCTAATCCAATATTTTTTGGGCTGGAGCTTTAATGTCCTGCTGCAATTTACATTTAGTTCCTGCAGATTACCAACTTAAAATCATGGACACTGCCTTTACTTCTGCAACTCAACCACTAGATAAGATAAACATATAATGAACAAAGAGCTTAAATTTCCTTGAAATGCTTTCTTATAGCTTAACGTGATACAAAATTGACCACCAACACAAAAGTTGCGCATTCTATTCATTATCTAGATATACAGTTATTTTGCCTGAAAAGTTTCAAACATCCACACTTGTTCTTTGTATAAATTTAGTCATTGCTCAAAGCAGTATAGGTGTATAATTATTCTGGAAGGGATACCTTCTAGCTTAAATTCAATTGAAGCACATTTTAAATATAGCGATATATTCTTAACTTTGCAAATATTCATTTCATAGACTGTGAGCTTCTGCTGAAAATTAATTACGTCTATTTTAATCAATGAAGAAGCTTGTTCAGTGGATGCCTCAACTATAAAGCTGCAGGTATCTACAAATTCTAGCATTCGCAGAAGAGCAGGCAAGAGTATTCAGACGTCCTTCACCTCTCCCAGCTCCACTCAGAGGTTCCCACTGGTTTTAAGATCACTATTATCCAGGTGCAAAATAAGAGCAAGGTAGCATGCCTTAATGTCAACCATTCAGTGGCTCCGAAATCCACTTTCATGAAGTCCTTCGAGAGACTGGTCATGGCACGTTAATAGCCCCTCCCAGGTAGCCTTGATCCACTGCAGTTCACCTAGCACAACAGGTCGACGGCAGATGCCATCTCCCTGGCCCTTCACTGGAACAAGGACACCTTTGCCAGACTATTTGTTGACCATAGCTCAGCCTTTAATACTATCATCCCAAACAAACTCTACTCCAAATGTCTGAACTCAAGAGTCAGCACCCTACTCTGCAACCAAATCCTCTACTTCCTGATCCATGGACCACAGTGAGGATGGATCACAACTGACTACACCATGATAACTGTCAAGGCCAGTCCCCCACAAGGATGCATTTGCAGCCCTTTATTACACTACCAATAAACTCACTTCGGCTCTAACTCCACGTACAAGTTTGCAGTTTACACCGTTGGAGTGAACAGGATCTCAAACAATGACGAGACAGTATAGAAAAGAGATGAAGAGCTTTGACCCATTGTGTCAAGTCAACAATCCAGTCAGCATCATGCTGCCAAAGTGGAGTTGGCTGAGAGCTTTAGGTTCCTAGGCGTAAATATCACTCACAATCTGCCCTGGACTAGCCACATTGAAGCTCTGGCTCACCAAAGTCCCTAGTTCCTCAAAAGACAAAGGAAGTTCAGCATATCTTTAATGACACTTAACTTGCACAGATGTACCGTAGAAAGCATTCTTTCCATGGTGCATCAGTTTAGTTTGGCAACACCTCTGCCCAATTGTACAAGAAATTGCGGAAAATTTGGATGTAACCCAGCCTTCACACAGATCAGTCTCACCACCTTGAACTCCATCCACACACCATTGGGGAAAGCAGCCAACCGAATCAAGGACCGGTCATTCCTTTTCCCCCCGTTCAAAGGCTAGAAGATACAAAAGCTTGAAAGCACATACCACCAGATTCAGGAATAGTTTCTTCTCACTGTTGTCAGACTACTGAACAGAACATTCATAAGGGCATGGTTCCAATCTCCCAGCCTCTCTCATTGCAGCCCCTGCACTTTCTCAGTAACTGTGATGCCATAACATTGCAACACTGCAATGCACTCTGGTAATTCTCTCTGCACTACCTATTGTGCTGATGTGTAGCTTGATTGTACTTTAGAGTACGATTTGACCGGATAGCAGGTAAACAGTTTTTCCACTGTATCTCTGGACATTTGACAAATCAATAAAACTACTTTTCCGGGATGCAGGCTATATTTTTCGCTATAGATACTCAACGAGGATTTGGATACTTAATCTAGTCAGAACCCAAGATGCTCTCACCCAAACAGGTTTGTTTCTGACAATGCAATCTTCACTCATTCTTTCAGTGCAAAATTTGATTTTGAACTACACACAAGATCCGCTTGGACAACATTTAACATTTCTAGAAATTAATAGATTATAATTAAATGCAAAACAGACTCTGCTTATGTGCAATTACATCTTTATTGAACTTCTGACTAGAAATGGAATGCATCAATACGTACTCTTTTGTGTAGCCGTTCTGCTTCATCCTGGTAGGCAGCAAGTTGCTGCTTCCATTGTTTAACATTGGCAGTAGATTCCAGGAGGGCTGCTGTCAGTTTAGCATTGTTGGATTTTAAAGTCGCCAGTTCAGACTCCCAGTGCTTTCCTATTGTAGTGCTAAAAAAAATCAAATTGTTACCATTAATCATTGTGCAAAATTTCAGTGGGGACCTAAAGCCTATTGACATAGAAGACAAAGAATAAATTTTCCTCTTGGCTTTGTTATCCACCAAAATATAAATTCTCACCCAACTTCCTTGCAAGTTATCCCAAAGCCAACATCTGTAGCTGTTCTAATATCTTTGGGGTACACTGCTGACTTCTTGTATACACTGGACGTAGACTCCAATTCCCTTTCTTATACTCGACCTGCTCTCCTCCTCCCCATTTGGCCCAACCTTATCGGGTGGGCATTCAGCTGCTTTTCCAACACATTCTGCTTTCCCATTCTATATCCCCCAGACTCACCTTAAGATTAAAAACCCAACACTCTGTCCAAGCTTGAGCAAACGCTCCAAATAATTTCCTTGTCAAATCACATTTTCTCCTTGTAGGAGTTTGTTCACCATTGAAGGGACTGTGGAAGTTGTTGCTGTTATTTTAAGAACATGTCAGAGACTTTGTGACTTGTTCTTAATAACAGCAACAACTTCACTTGGAGCTCTTGTGTATAATATGCTCTCAAGCATAGCTCTTCTGTGCCTCATTATCTCCCCAGTCATGTGCACAACACAAGGATGAGCAAAATCACTTAACTTTTCACTATCAGCATCAATTAGCTTGGCCATTTACCATGAGCATGCGTAAGCATTTTAAAAATGGGTCATGTCAGAAGGTCCAACTCCGACAATCTGACCATCTGTGACCTGAACTCAAAAGCTGTTTCAGAAATGGGCAGAACTAAGTGGGTCACTAACAAAAACAGAAGCTGAACAGTTGGTAATTAATGAGCTTGGACATTACACTACCAGAAACAGACAGAGATGTGAAAGTTAGGATTTTTTTGGATTCATAAAATCAGAGGGTGACAGTACCCTCAACTTACACCGGTGAGTTCTAACTCAAAGAGCAATGCACATTCATGGATAGCATTAGTATTGATAGTATTAGCACTGCTTGATGGCATCAATTCATGCAATCAAGTTTTACTGCAATGGTAAGTCAATGCAGTTGCAGCATATAAAGCTAAAAAAAAAAACACCAAGAAAGCATGGTAGCAATCTTTATTTGCATTTACTACTTTTTAATCTCTACAGGTCGTTCTGCAATAGTTGCTTTCAAAAGGAACGTTGCACTATAGAAAATTGCATTGAAGAAACGGCATCCATAGAGGAAATGGAGTTAGGGGCTACAGACTTGCAATAAGTTATTTTTTCTGCAAGAACTCCAAAAAAGGTTTCTCAATAGCAATAAAGATTGAATATTATATTGTTTAACAGAGTATTGTCGCACAAGGGCTAATGGAAGTGATTGCTTGTTGGTTTCAGTGGGCCATCCACAGTTAAAGTAGCTGCTATTTTCTTAAGACAATGGTGTCTGATCACAGCGGGGAGGTTTAGTTTAGTTTAGTTTAGAGATACAGTGCGGAAATGGGCCCTTTGGCCCACCAAGTCCGCGCCGACCAACGATCCCCGAACAATAACGCTACCCTACACACACTAGGGACAATGTTACAATCATACCAAGCCCATTAACCTACAAACCTGTACGTCTTTGGTGTGGGAAGAAACCCGAGAACTCGGAGATAGCCCATGCAGGTCATGGGGAGAAGGTACAAACTCCAAACAGAACAGCCCCCATAATCAGGATTGAACCCCGGGTCTCTGGCACTGCAAAGCAGCAACTCCATCACTGTGCCACCGTGCTGTTACATGGATACGTTTTTTTCCCCTGAGACCACTTTCTTTCTGATTCAATTTACAAAGTAGCTCTCTACTTCCTGAACAAAATCATGTTATAACCAACCTTAATAGCTCCAGTTCCTTGCTTTCATTTCTTCATTTAAAGTATTGCTCTGACAGACCAATATGAAACTTAAAAATATACGCTACCAAGAAATGGCCTTGCATTAAAAGCTCACTTAATGGTAATTCTAAAGAAAAAGCATAGCAACATAGTAATGGCCGTGTAGCTAAGCAAAACCTTTCACATTTCCCATGCTTACCTGTGAGTGAAGGGCAGAGAACTCTGGTTAATTTCAGCTCGTACATCAGCCTCGTGTGGCACATCCTGAATGGACCTTTCATCATCTGTCCCATTGATGCTCTCTGGTGTCAGGGGCGACTGCAAGTCACCACCGGCAGACTCCTGTGAAGCAGATAATATTCTCAAAGCGTCTGTTTCAGATTGGCATGAACAGCTAACCATCGACTGGATAGAGAGGATGCGGAGAGGATGTTTCCACTAGTGGGAGAGTCTATGACCAGAGGTCACAGCCTCAGAATTAAAGGACATCTCTTTAGGAAGGAGATGAGGAGGAATGTCTTTAGTCAGAGGATGGTGAATTTGTGGAATTCATTGCCAAGGAAGGCTGTGGGGGCCACATCAGCGGATATTTTTAAGACGGAGATAAGATTCATGATTAGTATGGGCGTCAGGGGTTACGGGGAGAAGGCAGAAGAATGGGCTTGAGGGAAAGTGAGATCAGCCATGATTAATTGGGGAGTAAATGATGGGCTGAATGGCCTAATTCTGCTCCTATCATTTATGAAAGCAAAGATTTGTCCCACAGAGTAGAAATATAATCAGAAGTGCATTATATGCAAGGTACCTTTTCTTCATCACACAACTGATTGGCAGGGATGGTAGATTAATTGGGCATTGTAAATTGCCCCATGTGTGTAGGTAAGTGGTACAATCTGAGAAGAGTTAATGACAATATGGAGAGAATAAAAATGAATTAGATTTGAGGGATTAATGTAAATGGATGGTTGAAGGTCAGCATGGACTCAGTGGGCCAAAAGGCCAATTTTTAGCCTGTATCTCTCGATGAAATGAATTTAAATTCACACCCGCCTCTCCATTTCATTGCAATGAATGATCTGCCTAGGGAATTGTTTTAGGTTTATCTTTGAATTGAATTTTCGATATAATTTGAATCAGGTCTATTTACCACATAAATGAGATCATAAAATAGAAACAGGATTCACTATCCCACTTTTATAGACAAGCTACACAATGTATCCAATGAATGCAGTCTATTTAACCCATTCTCATGAACCAGAGGTCACAGGATATAGGTTTTTCATAAGTTCCAGGAGCAGAATTAGGCCATTCAGTCCATCAAGTCTATACCGCCATTCAATCATAGCTGATCTATCTTCCCTCACAACCTCATTCTCCTCCATTCACTCCGTAACCCCCAACACCCTTGCTAATCAAGAAACTGTCAATCTCCGCCTTAAAAATATCCATTGACCTGGCCTCCACAACCGTCAGTGGCAATAAATTCTACAGATTCACCATCCTTTAAAGAAATTCCTTCTCATCTCCATTCTAAAAGGAATGTCCTTATATTTTGAGGCTATGACCTCTGGTCCTAGACTCTCCCTTTTTCCCCACCTCATTAAGGTTAGGGGGGAAAGATTTAGTAGGAACCCGAGTGGCAACTTTATTCTGTTCCCATCACAAAGGGTGGTAGGTACATGGAATGGGCTGCCAGAGGAGGTAGTTGAGGCAGGTACTATAACATTTAAGAAACATTTTGACAGGTAAATGGATAGGAAAAGTTGAAGGATACAGGCCAAACACAGGCAAGTGGAACTAGTGTAGATGGGGCACATTGGTTGGCATGGGCAAGTTGAACCAAAGGGCTTGTTTCCATGCTGTATGACTCAGAGTATTCTTTAAAAAGCAAATGAATGTTTTATTTGGCAGAAATGATTTGCATCTTAAAAATGTTTTCATTGCATGTTTAGGAACTTATCATTGGGAAATATTGGGACGTATTTTTTAAATAAAATAGAATTTTGTTCTATCTAGTCTGTTTAGTCAGACATTACAGTAGTCGTCGTACTTCCTCATTATCCCTCAAAATATTCCAAGTAATTACCCTAACCCTAATTAACCAACCTGGTCTCGCGGTGGCTTAGCACTTCAACTCCCCCTCACACTCCCAGTCTGACCTCTCTGTCATGGGCCTCCATTGTCATAGTGAGGCCCAGCGCAAATTGGAGGAACAGCATCTCATATTTCACCTGGGCAGTTTACACCCGAGCGGTATGAACATTGACTTCTCCAACTTCAGATAGTTCCTCTGTCCCTCTTTCCCCTTCCCCGTTCTCCCACTAGTCTTCCTGTCTCCTACTACATCCTATCTTTGTCCCACCCCCTCCCCTGACATCAGTCTGAAGAAGGGTCTCGACCCGAAACGTCACCCATTCCTTCTCTCCTGAGATGCTGCCTCACCCGCTGAGTTACTCCAGCATTTTGTGTCTACCTCCAAGTAATTATCCAACACTTAAGTATTGACTTGAGTAGCACTATTGTGTCCTCTACCTACCTATGTTTACAATAGGCTGGGATTTGAACCATTCCAACATGTAGAAGTCTTGACTGGGAATTTTTGTTGATGGCGAAAAGAATCTTAATTCAGTGGCAAAATATTTTCACTCAATGTTGGGAGATTAGTGATTTTTTTGATAGCAGCGGTCACTAGAATACTCTTCTCCTTCTCTCTAGCCCTCCAAGCAGAGCCAAACCTTTCTAGGGAGTCAGTCCAGCAAAGATCCAAATAAGGCATGACTTCCAGTGCCAACTAGGTCGCCTTTCCCGACTGCAGTACCATTGTGGCACAGTGGTCTGAGTTTTATAGTAAAACCCTATTCTCATAAAGAGTGCAGCTTTCCCTCTGATCGAAAGATGGGTTTCTCACCGACCCTGCTCTGCTGACTTGAACAAACTATATTTCAGCACTTGCCCTATTCTGTGCTGTTTCTGTGCCAGCCATTTGATGCAAACTTTAACATGTTAAAGTTGCAATTTTTAATTACATTCCAGGTAATTAAACACATTCTGCATGAGTCACAATGGGTTACTTTACATAACAGGACCAGAATGAGCAGCCAGTTCAATACAATTACAGGAGGAAATAATTGAGCTGGAGAAAAATGATCCCGAATCTGCTTTGCATCGACCCAATTTAGCCCCATTTAGTATAAACTGACAAATATTACATATTAATATTTCTTAAAGCTTTAAGATACAATGAGTCAGTAGTGCCTACAGCAGGCTCGAAGGGCCGAATGGTCTACTCCTGCACCTATTTTCTATGTTTTTTTTTTTACCGTGACTGCCCTAGCTCTGTGGACAATCGAATCCAAAGAGCAAGTCAGACACATTTTCTCTCGCTGTGTCACAGTGTTAGTTCATTCACAAAACCTAGGGTGTCTCACCCTCGATTTATTCAAACAAATTATTTTTGCCAGGCTTACCTCAGCTTGAGCCGCTCACCGGGTCTGAGTGCTATGAACTAATTTAGTACCAACATTACATCAACTTTAAAGCACACCACATGGCTCTCATTCAAGATCCATGGCCGCATAATCACTAGTACCTGTAGTACTCACCTGAGAAGGTGTGCTGGTTAAATCCATTTTTTCTTGCATTTTCTCTTTTGCTATTCGAGCTGCATCTTTAAATTCCTGGAACTTCTCTGCAAACTGTATTGGAAAGGTTTATTGTTTTTTAGAGAACAACAATCTTGTGATTCAAGTTGCAACACCGACAGATATCTGAACAGGACATTAAATACATTAAATAGCAAATTCTAATCAAAGGGATTTCCTGACATTTAACCCTGCTGAGTTTTTCCATTCATATTTGGTATGAATTTGGTAGGTTTGGTACAAAGTTATGTTGCTCGTTTAATTGCAACAGGTTTAATTTACTCAAGTTAAGAAATTTGGTCTCATGATCTCAGATTAACACCAGAGGCACCACTGTAACTTTTATAGCTACCTTTTTCATAGCTGGTTCAACAAGCCTTCTCAATTACATTTACTTTTAGTAGGTTCTGTCATCAATACCTCCTGCAGATAAAAATCTACTTAGCTAATGCACGTCTATCACCCATGAATGGTTTTGGGATGAAGGGAAGCCAGGAATGCTGCCACATAAATGCAGGACCGTCGAATTCTTAAATATCTTGTGTCATCGACCCAAATCTACAGGGAACTGGATGGAATTAAAGATTTATTGCCTTCAGTTCTTCTCTGCTAGCCATCTGTGCTGGAATTCAAAACCTGTGCTGGTTTCCTCTAAATCATACCCAATCTAAAACTTCTTCAATTTCCAGACATTAAAATCATACCTCTGAATATTGAAATTATTGTACATGATTTTTCATAGAGAATTTGACATTAAAAAAAGGCCATCTGGCATTCGTATCAATGTCAAATACAAAAACGCTGCACATCTCTGAGCACTATCAGTAGACCTACAGGTCAGAAGGCTCCTCAAGTACACATCCAGCACACTAAAATATAATGTGGATTCCTGCCTCTACACATTGTGCATGACAATATCATTCTTCAGTTTCCCTCCAATTTTAAGTTTAGGTTGGTATGGATTAAGTGAAGAAATGGCAATTCATGCCTCAAGACAATATAGAAGACTTGCGCAAATACATGGACAATTAATCAGACATTGCAGTGTCTGATTAATTCAGACCGCTCACCCAAATTAAGTATCATCTTCGCCTCCTCAGTTTCAAAGACAACAACCACAGCTTCTTGTCTTTACTCCGATATCTCATCTTTACTCAGAACAAACATTTGAATACTGGCAACATATGTGCAGATGATGTCTGTATTTAGAACATAGAACCGGACAGCACAGGAGCAGGTTATTCAGCCCACAATGTCCATAACGAACATGATGCCGAGTAAAACTAATCTTCTCTGCGTGCAAATGAACAATATCTCTCTATTTCCTGCATATCCATGCATCTTTCCAAAAGCCTCTTCCATGCCACTGCTGTTTCTGCCTCCACCAATACCCATGCAGCACATTCCAGAAACCCATCAAAAACGTGCCCCACACGTTTCCTTTAAACTTTGCCTCTCACCCCTTTAAGCTATGCCCTCTAGTCCTTGACATTTCCACCGGGGGGGGAGAGAAGAGGTTCAGACTGTCTACCCTCAAGCTGTACTGTTCTGCTCTATGTTCTAAATACAGAGATCATCAACGCCTCTCGATTTTATACACCCATCACATTTCCCCAGTCTTTGATGCTTGAGAGAAAACAGACATTTTTGTCCAACCTCTGCTTATAGCCAATATCTTCTAATGCAAACAGCTTTCTGGTAAAATTTCCTCCAGACCAATCACTTTTCCTGCATTTTGGAGACAGAGCTGTACGCCATAAGATGTGGTCCAATAATTGTCGTGCTTCCAAGCTTTATCCTGCCCCTCCTCTCTTCCAGCTTATTTCTCTTTTCCCCCCACCCCCCCCCAAAAAAGTCAGAAGGGTCCCAACCCAAAATGCCACCCATGCATATTCTCCGGAGATGCTGCCTGACCTGCCGAGTTACTTCGTCTTTTTTGTGCCAAGTGCTGATCCACCATAATCTCACTGTCTCATTGTTCTACGCCTCAGGTGGTACTGCATCCCAAATGCCTATTTAAACAGTTGTTCTATCTTTGAGCCTGTAGACAACAAGGCCCCTCTATTCCAACAGAAATTGACATTCTTCCATTTTTTTATGCATTCCTTCAGCTTTTTTGGAAATGGAAAGAATTCTGTGGATCATATTTCATTTACCATATTCTGCCCAGC